>NW_019384401.1:267158-364313 GCF_000671375.1 Centruroides sculpturatus
ATTAATTATTTTTAAGATATACAAAATATCACGAAATCAAATGATATAATTATTTTTCATTTTTTAATTTAATACGTTCCGCAACCTCCAAAAACATATTGATAGTGTTATGTAAGATATATATTAAAAATTACCTTGGAATTACGTAGAAATAAATAAAACACAATACAAAATATTACTGAAAATTTTTATAATAAGATTTTAAAAAGCAAAGATGGTCAATACTCCGATTACTCAATTTGATTCTTATTTTACTAAAGAAAAATCCCGCTACCGAGAATGCCCTTTTCGATTCAATTGATGCGGGTGGAATCGTCTTTAATGCATTTAAGAGAAGACGGATGTTATGTGTTTTTTCACCGGTAGCCCGGAAGATTTCTAGTTCGTTTTCGAGATGCGTTACAGTATTTCTTTTGTCGTCTAGTACTCTTGGTTTGTCTACCTCGGCTGCTTTGATAGCCGCATCGAGCTTACAGCCCGATAATTCGGCAGTTCGTTTGGCTTTAATAATCAAGTTTTATGAAGAAAAACTTCATACTCGCATACTTTATACTCGTTTGTATCCTTGCCCAATTTTCACAGTCTGGCATAATGCAGTTATCGAAGCTACTGTAGTACATGGTTAAAAATTAAGACAGCGTAAGCACAATTATTCCAGATATTAAAGGTTCTGGCAAGTAAAGAATTTTCAGTCCTGTCACAAATAGGCTACATATTATTATTGAGAATCTATGACATGCCATAACAAGCAAAAATTTTTTAAAAAAACTAATAAGCAGGCTAAAATTAATAAATACAAATGCATTCTGACAGTTTATGGGTTAATAATTATACTTTCTATTTGCAAAATTTCTTCAATTTTAACACAAAATAAGAAAAAAGTGAATTTT
This sequence comes from Centruroides sculpturatus, assembly GCF_000671375.1. Lineage (NCBI taxonomy): Eukaryota > Metazoa > Arthropoda > Arachnida > Scorpiones > Buthidae > Centruroides > Centruroides sculpturatus. Next base: position 268,049 of record NW_019384401.1, read on the forward strand.
TAAGAAATTTGCGGGATTTCCCGAGTTAAAAAAACAGCCGGGATCTTGAGATCTCGTTGGAGAAACCCTAGTTTGGATCTATTTATAATGCTTACATTTTGTAACAAATTCGTAGAAATAAAATATCGAATATTAAATGACATCTAATACTTATGTCGTCTTTTAAGAAACTGCGGACATTCATTCGATACGTAAACACAATGTTGATCAATATTTAATTAAACGAAGTTTTCCTTAAACAATATATTTGATTTTAATTGTTGACTGGTGTAGTGACCGCATCTTTTGTTATTTAAATATTTCCTTTAACCGAGAGGTTCTTTTATTGCTTCTGTTAATCTAATTTTTACTCTCGCTCGTTGACGTCGCAATTCGTTCTTTTTTGAATTACACGTATTCGGTTTTCGTTCTTATTTAAGTATACACGTGAAACTCGATACGGTTTCTTCTTCCGTCGGATCTCAACATAAATCATTCTACGTTCGAATCAGTTTCATCATTGTCGTAATCCGTAACTTTTGTTCCACTCTATTTTATTCGTACGTTGTTATTTCTTTGTTAATTCGTACTTGTTAGACATGTTTGACATTGTTTCCTCTTTTACTCGAACCTTTCGCGTCGATATAATCATTATTATTCAATTTTCTCTCTCGTATTTGTTTCGATCGTTTTTAGGTACACATGTCGACTGTTTTATATTTGCTTATTAATAATATATTTGTATGTAAAAATAATCTGTTCGAATTTTCGATTCTTCTTTATTTCGCATTTCATCTTTGGATAAAATTCATAGTTTATACGATGACACACGCTATTTTACTTTTCCGGTTGTTATGTACACATAACAAGGGAAAGTATTGGAATCGTATCAGATTTGGTCCTCTGGGTTTTTTGCAAATCTCGCCTGTTTTGAGACCTCTGAACCGAAAAAGTGAAAAAAAAACCAGGAAGAAAGTGTGCGCGCGTGCTGGCATGTTTTGTTTAATATCTCAGGATGGGGTAGTGATTAAGAAACAGAATTTGGAATGGTAACTTATGTATAAGGGGAATCGATGCTATTAAATTTTGGTGGTTAAAGGTCGAGGGGGTCATGCGAGAGAGGTCAGACTTAATGAAGTTTACTTATCAGCATTTACAATTTTTTTTAACTTATCTCTCTCTCCTCAAATTAAGCTTTTTATCATTTTTTAATAATTAAAAATATAAAAAAATTTTATAATAAAATCTCATAACAACCGGGAAAGTTACGCTACTCGTTACTGATTTTTTTTTTTTTTACATTTGTTTTCGAAAACGATTATTGCATTTTTATTCTTAATTACTCTGGGAACAAAAAAATCTGTTCTAATTCTCGGTTAGTTTCTTAAAACCGTTTCTGACATTTGAGAATTTTACTTTTTTCCTATCATCTTATCTCTTATCTCTAAACAATATATAGGAAATTGGCTGATCGCATTGTGGTATTCGTGACAATGTCATATGTCGGTTCATGAATCGACAAACGGACATTGCTATCAGCGTTACTATTAATTGATAACCTGAGAATCCTGAGAAAGTTTTCAATTGTATTAAGATTTTAAAAAGCAAAGATGGTCAATACTCCGATTACTCAATTTGATTCTTATTTTACTGAAGAAAAATCCTCCTACCGAGAATGCCTTTTTCGATTCAATTGATGCGGGTGGAATCGTCTTTAATGCATTTAAGAGAAGACGGATGTTATGTGTTTTTTCACCGGTAGCCCGGAAGATTTCTAGTTCGTTTTCGAGATGCGTTACAGTATTTCTTTTGTCGTCTAGTACTCTTGGTTTGTCTACCTCGGCTGCTTTGATAGCCGCATCGAGCTTACAGCCCGATAATTCGGCAGTTCGTTTGGCTTTAATAATCAAGTTTTATGAAGAAAAACTTCATACTCGCATACTTTATACTCGTTTGTATCCTTGCCCAATTTTCACAGTCTGGCATAATGCAGTTATCGAAGCTACTGTAGTACATGGNTATATATTTAAATAAGTAAATATGTGGAAATGAAGAACTTTTTGTAAAAGTTCTTAATGTATTTAAAGACTGATTACTCAAATACAATATTGATTTTTAAAGTATTTTCTGCAAAATCATACAATTAATGAAAATATTGTGAAATTTCTTTTGACAATTTAACAGAATTAACAATTAACTGATGCATTAGAAAGCAGTAACACTGCCAGCTCATATCCTGTGATTCTTAAATGTAAATTGAATAATACACATGACTTTTAGGTTTTATCAATACATTGTATCTTAATCAGTATTAAAAATATTTTGATGATGTTTTTGAAGGAAATATTTTAAACAAATCATTAAAAACAATTTAGTTGAATATCAGTATGAGAAATTGTCATAAAATTCAATAATGCTACTTATTTAGTTTCTATTGTATTAAGTGTAATTGATTTACTAGATTTTGTTTTAAATTTTTAAACTATCTAAATTTTAAAAATTTGGAAAAAGCACTACAACTTTTAGTAGTAATAAAACTAATTGGATAGATAATATCTTGCAATTTTTAATAATATGCAATTTTTTGCCATAAATAAAAATTTAACATTCTCGAATCAGATAAAGTAATATCTTTTAAACTTTGTATCATGCTTCAGGTAAGATTTTCTTAAACATCCACTATTGACTATAAATTTTGACTGATTATACGAAAAAAACTTGTCACAAAATTGTAATTTAATTCAATAGATTAAATGATTGTGCTCCATTTCATACTAGGAAAAAGAATTGAGGATTTTTAATTCTTAATAGGCCAACTTGCTTGTGTGAATGATCGGTTAGGAATTTATCTATAACGGAAATACATTTGCATTCAATTTTGTATTATCGGACGGATATAAACCGATAAGACAAAAACGAAGAGTATCCAGCCGTAACAGATACCATAGATAATTGTAGAAAGTCAGATAAAGCTTTTTAATAATCATTAAGAAAAACCTAGTTGAAGATGCTTTCCACGCGATATAAAATAGAAAGAAATGCCTCAGAAGTTTTACATTTATAGAATGACAATTTGAAGTGGAAACGCTGTTCAACTATGGAATGGAAGATGTGGGAAACATTCTTTCCAAGATCTATTCTTTCCGTCATTGTTTGTATAAAGACATGTAAGAGTACGAATTTTAATATTCTCGCTACTAGCAATAATAATTAATTGTTTGTTTGGTGCTACACAATGGACAAAGATCGAATTTTCTTGAATTGAGAATCTCTTATGATTTTGATAAATCACAACGAAATTTTCAATCTCCTTCCGTAAAATTTCACGCTGAAAGAATGGAGTTCTCAATCTTTAAAATGGAAGTTGTAATTTTTATTTGTTGATATAAAGTTAAGTTGCTTTGTTAGTTAGGTTTTAGTGGGATTTATTGGAGCATACGTGAAGTGTGTTGCCAATTACGATTTTTTTCTGAATTAAGACATGCATTCAACAGCACATATGTACTCTTAGATGATGCGTGCTCTTAGACATCATTGAAAAAAGTATTGAAGTCTTATCTTTATTTTATTTCTTCGGCTATAAAAATAGAAGATTTTAAGAGAAAAAAGCAACAGAAAACTATTTTTCACAAAAGAAATTTCGAAGCTCAAAAAGGATCGCTGAAGGTGAAAGCAGTAATTCAGATAGTTTATTTCAAATCACAACAAACCTTAAAAATTATACAACTGAATTGTTCAGAAATTTGTTTTTCGTTAAAAGTGTACTTGAGAATATTTCAACTTTAAGCATGTTTGACTTTACACCAGATAACTTTAAAAATTAAAATTTCAAGCTATTCGATTACTACATTTGTTTCCTTGCCAGTTCATCTCAAGAATTTTCTTTTAATGTAAAATGCTTACCTTAATTGAAATCAATAAACTAATTGTTTACTCCAAACAATCATGTTTCATAAAATATCAAATTATTTCATCACAATAATGACTTCCTACCTGATTCTCCCAAATTTTCTGATAAAGTAATTGGAAAAAATCTGTGAAATTTAGATCGTTTTCAAGTGTGTGCTTTTTTAATTGTAAAAATAATTAAAAGATTTTATCTGAAAACTAGTTTTATTATATCACACAAAAGCATCATAATAAATAGTAGATATGTATAGTTACAACTTAGGAATCATTTAAAGAGTGCGCCACTCTTTTCTACTATACTGTATTTCTAGAAGTACTCACTTTGCAAGGATTTCTCTTATCTCCAAGTTTTTTCACAACCTTTCTGGTTTTGCTAATACATTATTTCATCGAGAAGATTTCAATGAGTTAACTTGAAATAGGAAATGTCGAAAATTTCGAACTCTTATTTGTCCTTATTCTAGTTCTTTTCGGATATGGCTCGTCCGAATAGAAATACAGTAGAGCGTCGATTTTCCGAATCAATTGGGGACTGGGGTTGTCCGGATAACTGATATTTCGGATAACTGATTTACGTACGAAAAAATACTTTAACGTATCCGATGTCGAAATTTTTCTTCGTTGCATGTCGCTTCGCGTTGAATTTTCGTCGATGTTAAGCCTAACAAAGACTATTGTATCGTTAAAAATTATTTTTTTATTTTGTACAAACAAAATAAATATATTGAAAAATATAAAAATAATAATAAATTATACTTCAGATGTTAATTTAGTATCAAAAACGTAAAATATTTGAGTAGCCCAAGACGTAGCCAAAGATTGAAGCGCCACAGCACTGGCGAAAATTTAAATTTGCCGACTGGAATTCTTTCGGATGATTGACTTTCGGAAAATCGACGCTCTACTGTATTTTATTCTCTAGATCTTCAGAGCGGTTGTGCAACTTCGTGAATTTAATTGCCAGTCCGAAATAAGTACAATGTGAAGATTGGCTATAGTGTTTTTCTAAGTTGAAACCTGGACTGTTGTTGTTATATATATATTTTTTTTAATTCTATCAACAAACGGATTTTCCTAGTCCGCAAATATTAGCGCGTCTTTATCTAGTCGATGTCGGGTGAATTTTTTCAGAAAAAATGACGCGTCATAGTCATTAACTCTTTGAGATAATTCTCGGGAGAACAAGTTTTCTACTAATTGGACCTGGATTTTTTTCTCGTGTTTTCCTGTAAAATCTTGCGCCGACGACATTAACTCACGTCTATTTCATATCAGCTAATAGCCTCAGATTTAACTCTTTCCGTTTGTTGTCCAAATATTATCTAAGGATTTTTTTGATATAATGTATTTGATCGTGATGCCAGATCAGTTTTAATAATATCTTCCATTTTCAATATTAATGTATGCTTTCGAATGGATGTAATTATTCGCCTTTTTAATTATTTGGATAAATTTATTGGAGATAAATTGGTCAAAATTGGTCTTTAGCTATAAATTTTTGTATTCGCGAGTTTAAATTTTCCTCACTAGTAACAGATTCTACACTTGAGGAAAAAGATTTTTTTTTAATGTTTTCTTATTGATTTGATATGCTAGATCATAAGGAATGGTTACACTAATTTCAGTTTTTTAGTAAAAATTAAAATGATACTCAGATAGTTGATGGTATCCGACAAAATAATAATTTTAAATGAATACATGTTTGATTTTATTCGAAATTTTCTATATAAATAGTTAAGAAGATTCAGCCATAAAAGAATTTCGAAATCATATCATGAAATTCCCAAAATCGCCTTAACTATACACAAGATTTGAAAATATAAAATTATTGTTATAATTCTATTTTATGACTTCCTTTGGGTTTTCGTACGTGACATATTTATGAATTGACGTCACCACGCTTTGAACATCTCGTATCGTTTACGAATAAATGTAGTTCTTCCGACGATTCTCACTTAAAAATAAGTTTACTTATCAATAAAAAGTTTATAACACGTTCATTTTATGACACTTTAATAATTTGATTTTGAAATAATGTTATAATCGAGGACCAGGAATTCTACAGAATTTTGAAGAATGATAGAGTTTATCGCCCTTAACGAATATCCTCGGTCTGTACGTGATTTTGAACAAAGAAGAACCTTTATTTCCTTAAAGTCATGCTCTCAATTAAGTATCATTCGCATCGCTTTTATTTCTCATCCCACCTCTCCCCGACTTTTTCCTGTTAAAACAATTCGCACGAAAGTCACCTTTCACCCTGCATTTTCAGTAGTTCACTGGAAGTCAGTTTTTTTTCGAATGAATTTAGATATAGCTGTCAGAAATTCCTCCTTTTACTCGTCTTACAGAATTGAGTTTACTTGCACATCTGTGCATCGACCACATGGAAATTTGTGTGGTTATCTAAAGTATTGTTCTGATAAACATGCGTTTTACATTCGTGTGATTGAAAATGGACTGTAAACAGCCCGTGTAAATATTAATGACAAAGTTAGAATGCCGACGATCTCCGGTTCGATACAGTTTCGTCCCGAAATATTTGCATTGGTATTTTTCTCTGATCCTCGAGGATCGATTAGAATGAAAAGGAACAGAGCTTCTGTTGTCTCCACTCGATCCACTCACCCTCACCTTACACTTTTCTCATTTCTCACTCAGTTGAGGATTAGTTCATCTTATTCTCATACTTGGCATTCAAAATGAGGTTGGAATGGATAACTAATACGAGTGTGCAAATCAGGGAGTATTCCGTACTTTCGTCATTAAATTGTGACATAATTTCAGTCTCCATAATGGCATTGTCGCTTGATATTGTATCCGAACTTTTTATTTTATTGTTTTTGTCTGGTTATTGGAGGTTAAAGTATGAATTATGACATTCAAGCAGAAAAAAATGATCGTTCATGCCAATCGATGGGAAGCATTATTTAATGGAGTTAGTTGCGAAAAAGCAGATATCATCGATGCAAGAAAATGTGTCAGCATTTCTAAAACGGAAAAAAAAACAAGGACGCTATCTTTTTTCCTCTTAGAAATGCTGACATACAATGATACATTATATGTTTGTAAGTATATTTGTATATTATCTGTAATATTTAGTTATAAGTCCAGATTTGTATAGACTATGCAAAGATATATGTCTAATCCATGTCTATCATAGTTTGTCCCATATGCAAACACCACTACTAATAGATATTCAATCAGTTGCGACATTTTATATTCTCTCACGCCTTAATTGTTTTAATGTTCTCTAGCAAAACGGCAAAATATTTTTTCATTATATTACTATATAATGTATAAACATGGAAAAACTTATCAATTAGATAATTTATATATTATAAAAATCTGGTCTTGTTGTTAAACTCAGTATTAAAAATACAATACAAGTTAAAAACCCTTTATCCAAAATTCGAAAGTTTTTGAATGCTGAAACGAAGCGTCATAAATTGAAAATTCCACAAAGCACTGGAAATGTTTCAGTGTTCTCCTCAGGTCCATTTTGCCCAGGATGATTTTTCTGGCCGCCGGGCCGATAAACTTTACGATATATAAATATGCATAAAGGGTGTGACTTATTCGTATTCTTCTAGTGTAGTTCGATCCCTGTTTTTAACATACTGTACATTTACTAGAATATATTCAAAACTTAAACAAATACAAGCTTTTTTGAACAAATCACTTAACACTTCTGTATGAATAAGTTATATCTAAAGTTATTTTAAAACGCCTAACGTAATCACAGACGTGTGAGATTTTTTTTTCTTTTATCCAAAATTAATGAAATTCCTAAAGAAGCGGCATAAAAAAAAGAAGTCAAATCAGACAAATATAGATCAATTTAAATCAGATGCAAATCTTACAAGTATTCCAAAATCCGAAACATTTCTTGTTTTGAGCATTTCGGATAAAGGATGCTCAACTTGTATTTACAAATGTAAAGCTGTGTCACAAACGAATTCATTGCTCATAATAGCATTCCGTGTTTTTTTTTTTCCTCTTAGAAATGCTGGCACTATCAGTTTTCGCATTCCATGATAAATACAATTATTTCAAAATATGGAAGTAAACGCACAACCTTATTTAAATGTGATTTTAAGGATCTCCTGGCTTCTCTTAAATGTCACTCATTTTCCATCTACTTTTTACTCATTTCACACTGGCCTTTTAAGTGACTTACGTTGCTCGTTTGTTTTTGAGTACTGTCTTGAATAAGTAAAGCTGAATGAGTGAAATGTGAGGGTGAGTGATGTTTCTGAATTCCATCCCAAGGTTTGGTTTAGGGTTTCTCATTTCCCGGTCTATTACTTGTCCCGGGATTACGGGAAAAAAGTGAACTGTTTCTCGGGATATAATTAATTGTTTTTAATATATAAAATAAATGTTAAAATCGAACGATATAATTATTTTTCATTTTTTAAGTAACTTAATACAATCTCCAAAATAATTTTAATAATAATAATGCTGTGTAAAATATGTATAAAAAATTACTTTTGAGTTATATAGAAATTTTCACAAATAGAAAAGGTTTATTAAAGTTTGTTGGAAACTGCTTATAACAAAAATACTTTTGAATCGAGTTGAAAATTTAAAGAAAAAAATGAACTTAGATCAAACTTCTAAGTTAGAAGGTAATTTTCGTTATTTAAATAAAACATGTTATAAAAATATACAATAATATATTGTATTAAGATTTTAAAAAGCAAAGATGGTCAATACTCCGATTACTCAATTTGATTCTTATTTTACTGAAGAAAAATCCTCCTACCGAGAATGCCTTTTTCGATTCAATTGATGCGGGTGGAATCGTCTTTAATGCATTTAAGAGAAGACGGATGTTATGTGTTTTTTCACTCGTAGCCCGGAAGATTTCTAGTTCGTTTTCGAGATGCGTTACAGTATTTCTTTTGTCGTCTAGTACTCTTGGTTTGTCTACCTCGGCTGCTTTGATAGCCGCATCGAGCTTACAGCCCGATAATTCGGCAGTTCGTTTGGCTTTAATAATCAAGTTTTATGAAGAAAAACTTCATACTCGCATACTTTATACTCGTTTGTATCCTTGCCCAATTTTCACAGTCTGGCATAATGCAGTTATCGAAGCTACTGTAGTACATGGTTAAAAATTAAGACAGCGTAAGCACAATTATTCCAGATATTAAAGGTTCTGGCAAGTAAAGAATTTTCAGTCCTGTCACAAATAGGCTACATATTATTATTGAGAATCTATGACATGCCATAACAAGCAAAAATTTTTTAAAAAAACTAATAAGCAGGCTAAAATTAATAAATACAAATGCATTCTGACAGTTTATGGGTTAATAATTATACTTTCTATTTGCAAAATTTCTTCAATTTTAACACAAAATAAGAAAAAAGTGAATTTTTAAGAAATTTGCGGGATTTCCCGAGTTAAAAAAACAGCCGGGATCTTGAGATCTCGTTGGAGAAACCCTAGTTTGGATCTATTTATAATGCTTACATTTTGTAACAAATTCGTAGAAATAAAATATCGAATATTAAATGACATCTAATACTTATGTCGTCTTTTAAGAAACTGCGGACATTCATTCGATACGTAAACACAATGTTGATCAATATTTAATTAAACGAAGTTTTCCTTAAACAATATATTTGATTTTAATTGTTGACTGGTGTAGTGACCGCATCTTTTGTTATTTAAATATTTCCTTTAACCGAGAGGTTCTTTTATTGCTTCTGTTAATCTAATTTTTACTCTCGCTCGTTGACGTCGCAATTCGTTCTTTTTTGAATTACACGTATTCGGTTTTCGTTCTTATTTAAGTATACACGTGAAACTCGATACGGTTTCTTCTTCCGTCGGATCTCAACATAAATCATTCTACGTTCGAATCAGTTTCATCATTGTCGTAATCCGTAACTTTTGTTCCACTCTATTTTATTCGTACGTTGTTATTTCTTTGTTAATTCGTACTTGTTAGACATGTTTGACATTGTTTCCTCTTTTACTCGAACCTTTCGCGTCGATATAATCATTATTATTCAATTTTCTCTCTCGTATTTGTTTCGATCGTTTTTAGGTACACATGTCGACTGTTTTATATTTGCTTATTAATAATATATTTGTATGTAAAAATAATCTGTTCGAATTTTCGATTCTTCTTTATTTCGCATTTCATCTTTGGATAAAATTCATAGTTTATACGATGACACACGCTATTTTACTTTTCCGGTTGTTATGTACACATAACAAGGGAAAGTATTGGAATCGTATCAGATTTGGTCCTCTGGGTTTTTTGCAAATCTCGCCTGTTTTGAGACCTCTGAACCGAAAAAGTGAAAAAAAAACCAGGAAGAAAGTGTGCGCGCGTGCTGGCATGTTTTGTTTAATATCTCAGGATGGGGTAGTGATTAAGAAACAGAATTTGGAATGGTAACTTATGTATAAGGGGAATCGATGCTATTAAATTTTGGTGGTTAAAGGTCGAGGGGGTCATGCGAGAGAGGTCAGACTTAATGAAGTTTACTTATCAGCATTTACAATTTTTTTTAACTTATCTCTCTCTCCTCAAATTAAGCTTTTTATCATTTTTTAATAATTAAAAATATAAAAAAATTTTATAATAAAATCTCATAACAACCGGGAAAGTTACGCTACTCGTTACTGATTTTTTTTTTTTACATTTGTTTTCGAAAACGATTATTGCATTTTTATTCTTAATTACTCTGGGAACAAAAAAATCTGTTCTAATTCTCGGTTAGTTTCTTAAAACCGTTTCTGACATTTGAGAATTTTACTTTTTTCCTATCATCTTATCTCTTATCTCTAAACAATATATAGGAAATTGGCTGATCGCATTGTGGTATTCGTGACAATGTCATATGTCGGTTCATGAATCGACAAACGGACATTGCTATCAGCGTTACTATTAATTGATAACCTGAGAATCCTGAGAAAGTTTTCACTGTCATCTTTCGAGATTTTCCAATTATAACTGACTAATTCCTTGCATATATTTATTATAATAATTATAAAAATGTAATCGTCATCGATTCCTTGAGAATCTTTCGAATCACTGTTACTGATTAATCCCATTAATAATCGCGTTGACATTATCATCGGAACTATTGACTTAATTGAAGTCAATCGAGATATACTTGAGATCATATAGCTCTTCCGGGTGGAATATCTTATCGATTCCAAGGAGTAATAACATTCAAAATAGAAAAAAAAAACATTTCAAAGAATAAAATAGGAAATAGATTGAAACCCGGGTTTAGTGGGCACTGGGTAATTTTGGCTTAGTAACGCGACTATTAGTGTGTTTTACTTTGATTATATAGACACTGCCTTCTGCGGACAATATACAAAACTTTTCTACCGTTCCTATTTTAACTGCTTTTAAGTGGACGGTACAATGATAGGTTATATGTTTTCATCAATGATTAAAAATTACCTATCTTGGATACCATTTGTTTCCAGTTTTGTTTGTGTTCTTAAATTTATGAAATAGTGTTTTCAGTTTCATTGTACGATACTAGTAGATAATATTTTGATACTCTATGTTTAAATATTGGTATTCCTCCTTCATATAACAGAAGGGAGGCATTAAGAAACTTAGAAAAATAGAAGGAAAGAATAATAGAAGTAGCGTGAATCTAATTAGTCACGTATTAGGAAAATTAGCAAACATCCTGCTTGGAAACGTAGTTAGTTATATAGCCTGCCGAAGCTTACAGTAGTATTGAGCCATCCACTTCAGACTAGATTTTTCCTTCTATATTTTTCTAAATTAATAAATGATTAATTTTTAGTTATTAAATTTAGTACAAAGTAGCCCTTAATGGCGTGTAGCGCAAATTATATTAGCTAATTATCGCGAAAAACTCCTGGCTAATTTAGCAATTCTGTTTTATCACACATTTCTTTTCAAAATAAAACTGTGTATTGAATATACTACAATTTTTAATTGGTACCTGACTGAAGTAGACAATTTCCGGTAGGAGTCTCCTAAACCTAGGTTTTACTGTTCATTGTTTCAATTTCCAAATATATTGTTTCTAATTAATAGACTATGAAGTTTCGATTCACGAAGTGTGATATGACATTTCTATTCTTTCGTAACAAATTATTTTGTCGGGTAAGCATTGAATTATCGAATGGCCTTACTATCTTTTTTTTCCTCTTTCTTTTTGTCTGAAGTACAGTATTTAAGTCGATCGATGCTTTAAATTCATTTTATAGACTTCAGCTAAAGTTAGCATTGGAATTTTCGTACCTGTGTCGAATCCAGGATAATAATCGATCCGTATTCTCTCAACATTTTGTATATAATCCATATTAGGATTTTATTTGCATTTTCTATTCAGGCCGCCCGATCCCATGCGAATCGAATTTTTATTATTGAAAGCAGTTAAGATTGGCAATATGATCCATAATAGATTTTTTTTTTTTACTTTTTCCGCCCTGTGATCACTATGAGGTCTTTCCTTCCGGGTTTAGGGTCGCGTGCTGAGGAACGGAGCCCTACTTGTCCAGCACAGACCATCCATAAAAAAATCCGGGATTTCTTGTCCGCCCGGTTAGATTCCGAATTCCTCAGAACGGTAGATTGACACCTGAATATTTTTAGTGAAACAAGATTTCTTGCCAGACCGACTGTAAATTTTTTTGTTGGAGAATATACATAAATTGTGAGGAATGCCGACATTTCTTAATCACAGTCGAGGAACAAAATGGTTTGTTTTTACAACAAATTATTCCATCTGCAGAAGATTCTTTTCGTGAAGTTTTCAAAGTGGTTCCTTTATCAGTCTGGCTCAGTTCGATCCTTAATCGAATTTTCTGTAATTTTAAAAACTACATTTTTCCAATGCCATTACATCGGACTTTGTAAATCTCTTCAATATTTATCGGGTTGTCATTCCGGTTATAATTATAATTATCAAGTGGCCTTGATAAGGTACTAACCTACTAAATATTAATGAATTTGCATCATTATTTTCTAAATTACGAGCTTTCCGAGAAACTTTTTTTTATGTGCAACGCCACATTAGCTTCGTAGTTTAAATAGCAATCACCTTAATTTGAATTACGAAATCTGACAATTATAGACATAAGTGATTTGGCACCTGAAGTAAGATTCGAAACCACTATATGGCAAACTGGAAACGACTTTTTAACAAACGTGGCCGCTACATTTCACACGTGCATTGTACATTATAATTTTCTACATTTAACTGCAAAGTTATAATTATTATTAAATTCTAGAGAAAAATTAACAGCTTATAATTCAGTATTTTGTGTAGAGTATACTACTGTAATCACATTGATCGTTTTATATCGATACATAAATATTTCAAGAATGTACGATTAATCGAATCCGAAAATCGAATAAAACGAACAAGTCATACGTAACCTGTGCACGATTTTGAGTCATAAATTAAAGAATATTAGTAAATGTATCATCGATTAGAGTGTTCTTTTATATTTAGAAATATCTAAGAGAATTTTTAATGAAACGGAGCATAAATTTCAGTTTGGAGATCTAAAACTTGCCCACTTCAACTAGAGAAATTGACTTTTAAAATTACTTTTATTTGTCGTTTTGCGTTTGTAACGAAGCCATATTATCAACTTCTATTCCATTTTATTGAATACAATAATTTTGAATTTAGAACGTTCATTTGACAATATTTTAGACCAAGCAACGTATTGTGTTTCGCGAATCGTTTTCGACACTCGCGTTTTTCACGTAATAAATCGTTATTTTTCGATGAAAATGCTTTGATAGAAAAATATCTGTGAATTTTTCATATGTGATAGACGAATTTGAAATTTTTATTTCTCGTATTTCTGACAAAAAATGCAGAAAAAAAATGAAGAAACATTATTGTGTGTGTCGTACAGAAGAAAAGCGTTATTATATTAAATTCTGTATTGCTATATTCAATTTTAAATAGGGATAGTCGCGGACTTTTGAATTTTTTTTTTCGTTCGACTTTTCGTCGATTACGTTAATAATTATAATTTTTTTTTCAGCCTTTCGTGGATGTCTGTCTGAAGTACAACAACAAGTACGAAGCCTGCAAATACATCTCCAAGGTGAAAGAAGAAAACAAAGTTAAATATCTGGTCAAAGTGGGGTGAGTAACTCTAATCGTTTGTCTTAAGTCTGGCGTTAGCCCGTGTAAAATCCCCCGTTGTGTGTGTAGGAAATTGGAGGAGGCCGCTAAATTGGCATTCGATCAGAAAGACGATGCAGCTCTGGATGCCGTTTTGAAGGCGTGCTCCGTAGTTAACCCGGGACTCACCGAAAAAATCAGGATGATGAAATATCAGTTGAGTAGTAAAAGATGAATTTCTATTCTGTTATTTGGATGTAAATTCTTGTTTTTGTACAGAAAGATCAAAGAATAAACCTTTGTTTATATAAATTGTATTTATTGAATATTACGTAAGTTACATTTAGTCAAGTTGAAATTTCGACGACACGTTTTCGGCACATTTATTGTCTGACAATCGATTTTCGGTCGAAACTACGAACCAGAATGGAGGAAGAATAGACGCACGAATCTTTGACTTAGGGGGGAAAACGTAAAGTTTATCACCTTATTGATGGAAAAGAACACGTTTCGTTCGTTCCTACTTCTAAAATGATTCCGGAGCATCAACCGGAAGAGCACCTTTTTCGTTACCGTTAACTTCGATTTTTTTTTGGATCGTTTTTTCGGCGTCTAAACGGCCGATTTTTTTTAGAATCTCGGCTGCGAGGATTTCCATTTCGAAAACAGACATTTTAGCATCGAAATAGCACCAAGACTGGCAGTGATGTATGAGTGACGACGAGAAGTGGGCGACTACAATAAGGTGATAGAGATTCGACACACAAAATATTGACACGACGTACAACGAATATCGATAAAATCGTGTTTTTCTTTATAATTACCTGATTTGGTTGTAGGAATGGTCTCGACTTCGTTAATGAATTCCAGTGAAAAAAAAATTCTGAAACAAAATTTATATGAAGCATGCGAATATTTACCGAATGAAGTTTTGAGCAAAAGTCAGAATGATCCTGGTATATGTATGTGTGTGGCACGTGACAAAAAAGAAACCGTAGCGAACGATGATCTGAGAATCTAAATATATTTGGGCCTGCCCAATGAGAAATATT
Source organism: Centruroides sculpturatus (assembly GCF_000671375.1). Taxonomy (NCBI): domain Eukaryota; kingdom Metazoa; phylum Arthropoda; class Arachnida; order Scorpiones; family Buthidae; genus Centruroides; species Centruroides sculpturatus. The sequence continues at coordinate 283,093 of NW_019384401.1, forward strand.
TTGTGCGGTTTTTCTCGAAATCTTTCTTATTGTCGAGTTGGCGGAATTGACTCAAAGACGAAACAAGCTTAGTTAGCGTTTTGCAAATTTTCCAAACGAATTCGAGTTCGATGTGCGACTTTCGCTCGGGTCCGAAGAAAATAATTGCTCGTGCAATTTCTCCGTGAAGTTTGTTCGTTACAACCACAACGACGAATTTACATGGAGACGACTGGCACGGAAAATTTTGGAGAAATTCGAAAAAAAAACTCGGAATTCGACGCCCGGAATCCACCGGAACGAGTTTCGTCGGGACGAAGAGAATCGCGTAGCTTGGTGCGCGGGCAACCCTACTTATTTGACGTCGTTGGCCAGAACGTGATTATAAACAGAGAAGGAGAGATATTCTTCGCGTCCCGTTCTGGGTGGGATTTCTCCATCCCTGGTCAAACGAGGATCGTTACCATTCGTCAATGGTATTTTTCCATTTTGCGCACGCGAGTCTTCATCGAATCTCGGGCGACCCGCCACGTATAACCTATCTAAAGCAGATTCCTCCCTTTCCGAACGGAGGTGGAAATTGGTATCGTTGCTCGTCGTCTCTTCGTTACTCTTCCTGATGCAGAGTTCGTTGCCGGTCGAAGCTTTGAGTGGCTGCCTCTCTTCTTCTAGGATCTTGTGCTCTTTGGAGGTCCTCCTCCGTTCGAAGAATCCTTTCAGACTGGATCTCGTCGCGTGAATGCATTTGCGTTTTCTTTCCTGTCGAGGATTTCTACAGTTAAATAGACCATTGAAACTCTTAGTCTCTAACGTGTTTTGATTAGGAATGGTGGTCTTGAGATGAACGTTTTGTACATATGGAATGGGGTGGCATATCCTCTCGATTCGCTCCGACGCATCGTTCGACGTCGCACCGTTTCCGCTGGCACGAATTTGGAGAGAGACGTTCTGTTTGGAATACTGTTCGAAGGCCAAATCGTCCTTGTAGCCTCTCTCGAGAAACATGTCACTGTTCGCGTTTTTCTCCACATCTTTCATTAAGTTTCTCTCCATACTGGGGTTATAGCCTTGATGGGGCTGTAGCGGAACACTCAGTTTGGAGACGATGGAAGAGTTGGAATTCTTGGTCGCACCATTCTTGGTATTTGGCATCGACGAGGTAAAATTAAGCTCCGAAGGCAACGAAGCCACGACCGTCTCCAACGTGTTTTCGCAATTTTCTCCGACATCCACGCCAATCTTCGGATCCGATTCCGAGTCGTGTCGAAGCGTTTCTCCGGGTGTCTCGTTATCTGGCACGTTGATGACGACGCTGGACGAAGAAGGCGGCGACGTCTTGGTGACGTTCACTATAGGACTTACGCCGCTGGAATTGGCTAAATAAATAAACGAGAAAAACGTCGTTAGAAAAATTGCTCTTTCTGTGTAATTTGCGTAAGAAAAGACGCGTACCTTTGTGGCTCTCCCACTGCTTGGACACTTCTATCAGGCGTTCCACCGCCCCTTCCGTGGTTAACCTGGCATCGGCATCGTGATCCCAACAATCTTCGATGGTTTCCTTCAATTCTTTGACGGCCTGTCAAATAATTTTTAAAAGATGAATAAAATGTCGAAGGAATAAGATTATACGACGAATGGTACCTACCGGGTTGGTATCCTTCCAGATATCAGGAAACAGAGGTCGAGCCTTATTTCGAGCCACCAGCACTTGCATTTGCTCCATGCTGGGTTTCAAACCGTTCAGTTCCCTATCGAAGGGCAGTCTGTAAGCGGGAACTTCTATTCCTAGATAAAAGTTAAAAATTTTCTCGTGTATTTTGATTGCTTTTTTCGAATTTTAATAGCAACGAAGCAACGATAAAATATTTGTCTTTTGTGTACACGCGCGTTGTTAATCGTTTGCGAGTGCCACAACGGGGTCACGATTTAATTGCGTTAGTGCGGATTGCGGACGGTCGATGAGAAGACGATCGTTTCGCCGGTTATTATTCGCGCCACGCATAACTGGTGTATCGATTTTAAATGTCGTAACAATATGTTGACTAACAAGTAACGCATGCGATCTTCATTGGGACGGAGATCCGCGATCATTTACGTAATAGCTGCGTTGAAATCGCACTGCTGAAGTTATCTTAAGATGTTTAACAGTCTGGCCGATTTTCTTCTACTTTTTGGAAGAATTTTAAATATTTCTCGAATACAAAATATGTAAGCTAACAAATTATACACAGTGTATTGTCAAAATTAAATATGTATGGAGTAAATTTTACTAAGCCTTGGAAAATTAAAGCTTTCGTTGTTTAGATTTTGATTTTGGAAGAATCTGTAGATTACAAATATTCATTTCCTGATACTTTCGAGGAGTAATTAAACGAATATAACCGTAGAAAATGATATTATTTACAGATCCTTGCCCTTGTTTTAAAAATAGTCAATAGTGGTGATGTACTATAGCCGAATTTTTTTCGTTTATTTTTGAAGATTCTAGATTGGCGAGAGACATCTGAGCTCGTTTATCATTTTCTTCATTAAGAAAAGCCAAGGAAAACGATTTTTAATTACTTCTGAATTTTTAAAATAAACAAACAAGACATTACCAAATACTTGGAAATGATTTCATGGGCTAATATTGAGATATTCAAACTATTTTATGATACTTCTGATATCGATGATGATGATTTTTATCATTTGTCAATGCACTTCACTGTCTTAATAACTACCAAATCATGGTTTCGGTTTATGAGACGGAATTTAATTGAAAATGGTTAAAATTCATTGGTTGGACGTGAGGGTACTCGAACGAGTCCAACAATACTTTGCAACGCATTAAAGAACAAGATAAATAGCGTGTTTACAGATGTTTTTCTAACCATCTGATTCTATTTTTGTTTTATAATACTACCGACAGCTGATACGAAATATTTTTTAACTGTCGTTTTATAAATCCTAGAGATCTTCGCCCGCTTGTTCAGAAGTTTCCTGAAGATTCATCGATTACAATGCCGCTCCTATTTTTTTTACTCCACAACGCTTTTAACCTAAGTATAATAGGTCTACACAATTCAACAATATTTTTGTTGTTTACGAAAAGAAAGATGATGCTGGAGATGTTTATCGTAATTCGGAGAACTTTAAGAAATTAAAGTTCAGCGATTTCTATGATTTTATTGTTTAATGAAATTATTTATATATAAATTACGGTTCTAAAAATCGCAATCGAAAGAAAGAAAGAAAGAAAAAAAGTCAAATATTACTCTATTTGGCAATTTGAAAATAAAGAAAATGGCGACTATAGTCAAGGTTTACACTGAAAAGCGGGTATTTCCCAGAATAAGAAGGGAACCGACACGCTGAATGTTCAATGTGCCTCAGTAGCTAAGCAATGAGAAGTATTGGAAATCTAGTGTTTGAATTTTCGGAAAAAAAGAAGAAAAACGAAGAGTCAAAAATCTCATTACATGACCATCGCGTGACATTTTTTCTTTTTTTTTATAATCTGGAACTTTTTTGCAAAAATGTCGGTGATTTCAAACCGATTTTAACAGTTTAAACATATATAACATATATGACGATTATATTATACTTTGTAATGAACGTGGAATTATTTTTCTTTGCGTATTTAGACTAATGAACACGGGATTCAGTGTAATTCTGGGAAAGACTCTAAACAATGCAATTCTGTTGTATGGATCAGTTAACTCGGCTTCGATTAAGAAGCTATTAGATTGGATGGTCTGCTTAACAACAATGATATTGAAGTTGACTGGGAGACGTTGGCTGTTCGCCTAGTCTACTCCACTTTTTTTTTTTTTGTTTTACTGAAAACAAAAAGATTTTACTCGATAAGGATCTTTGGCGGTGTAAAAATGCCAAGTGCAATCGTTGACACGAACGTGAGAAGAAAAGAACTGGAAGATTAGAATGTAGTATTAATTTTTTTTTCCTACTCTTTTTCAAATATTTTAAAATAGAATAGGAATAGGTTGAAAAAGAGAGCACTTTATCGGTTTGAATCCTTCTGGTGTCTCACGTGGAGATTTCAAAATATACATTGAAAACCTTATTAACGCAGCGTAGCTTCAAGCTGGCGGTAATGTTTGCCAAAGTATAATTAGAATTTTTTTAAGTCTCGGTGCGAACCTATTTTTGGAGCATTCTGCAGGGAAATCTTTTTTCGATTATTTTAAACGTAAACAAAAATTGAACATTTTGAAAATTTCCTAAAGAATTTAGCATTTTCAGACTCTATCGACATATTAATTTAATTATTTCGTGAGAAAGTAAAATTAGAAAAATGGTGCCATTCACGAACTTCGCTCTGGAAATAATTGTTATTATTTAAAGTATTAAGCAATTTACCTCGCGTGCATTCGATATAAAATTATAATCGTGTTCGATTATTCTGTATTCGTGGTAAGTAGTTTTAGTTTTCACGTCAATAAATTAATAAAATCATTTATCAACATTAATGGTTTCTATTTGAATAAATTTATGAATCAGGAAGTCTCTTCCTAACTTTTTTATGCATAGTAAATCGACAGATATTTACAGTAGACTTATTTAAAAGCCTAATCTCTATATTCCGAAGTATTCATTCGTGGTATATTTGAATCGTAAGATATTTCTATTTTTCTAAGATTTAGTCGCGTAAACATCTTTAAACAATTCGATATTATTATCTACTATTTAAACAAACATTACTCGTCTCGGATGCATTCTGGATTTTTGGTCGCGAATATCTCGATTGTCCTTCGGAAAATGCATTTATTCGTGACGACCATTAAAAAATATATATATATAAATATATCGAAGGATGAGGCTGCTATAGAATACGCCGTTAGAATCCATAATTACGATTATATAAATCCATAAATATCTGCAATTCAAATTAGATTAATGAGATTTTTCTTCGTAAATTGAGAAGTGTTGAAATCACAAAACATCTTCAACCGTAGCATTTTATGCGAGATGATATGGGTATACTGTGGTATATTTATATCTAGCAAAAGAAAGGGTGTAATTCACTATAGACGATGTTCTTAGTTATATTAGCCCCACTCTATGTAATCTTTGAATATAAATACACTTTGCAGGTAAGGAGTGGAACTGAAATGTCAGAAGTAGAGATCTGTAGTGTTCTTCGTTAATTTTAACGACAAATATGGCAATGCTTAGAATAAACATAACAAAGTCTAACATACAGCTAGATTTTTAGTTGTCAAATTCATCAATCGAAGATGTTACGTCATCTTAAACGAATAGTTTAGTTACTCCAAATGTTTTAAGGCCGTCATTTGCGCTAAATTATATGACCAGTAGAGAAGATCGGTGCAAATGACTATCGCCTAGATCAGGGGTCACCAAAGTTTTTTCACAACGGGCCAGATAACTGAGAGAATGACGAGCGCGGGCCGCGTAACCATTTTGTTCAATACAGTACATTTAATACACAAAAATTAAAGACAACCAACATACTGTATTTATTTACCAATACGCAAACACGGTGGCTGCAGCAAGCTCGTAATCGCTTTTCTTAGAAACTTCATTGTAGGTACTTACACAAAAGTGCTCTGATATTCAAAGTCGCCGAATTTTTTATTTCACTGATTTTCCTAAAAATTATATTATTGTACGATGCAAAAATCAGATTGGACCAATTCTGGTATTTTTACTTACGCTTATTTTAATTTTTCTACATAGTAAGTTTATCTACAATCTATGATATTTCCCGTATAAATAATTATAATTTAACTCATTTGTGGGACAGTGTGGCAGCGGGCCGGATGAGCTGATCTCTCGGGCCGTAGTTTAGTGATCCCTGGTCTAGATGGATCAATGAAGAGAAGTCGCCAATTATTTTGTACATTTCTTTGTTGGAAATCTCAAACATTGTCGTTTCTCATTTCTTCAGATTGCTGATTTTCATCACTAATATAATTTTAATCTATTCAGGAATAATTTTTTAACTCTTTCCTCCCTGTGGCACTAAGAGGGCCTCTTTTCGCAAGCCCATTATTATGGGTTCGGCCATGCCCATGATAGGGCTGCCGGGTGGTGAGGGACGGGGCCTGACATATCCAGGCGGACCACCCCGAAAAATTCTTTGGGATTTTTCGACCCGTCCGGATTCGATTCCGCCCCCCCAGAGCGGTAGGTTGCAACCTTGACCGCTTGAATACTGAATAGTCAGGCCGGATAGCAACCTTGACCGCTTGGCTATCCGGCCTGACTATTCAGTATTCAGGAATTAGTTGTCATTCTCTTCCTAGTTTAATAATTATCACTCCAGTTTCTTTAAATTTCATTGCGTTTACATTGTAAAACACGGGATCCGCAGAGGGGCAAACGGGGCACTCGCTCTCTTTTGAGATCGAATTAAATTATTTCACAAATTATAATCGTTAAAGTGATTGAGATACATAACCTTATACCCTCGATTGTAAGACGCTTTGATACAATACTGTATTTCATAATCTACTTGTGAAGAGACCCAAAAATTAAATAAAAATTCATTGATATAATTATTTGTCTCCAAGCTTTGCTCCTCTGGAAAATTTTTGAATACAAATATTTAGATCGTTTTTCAGACCATTCGTGACAATTGTTTTAAATATATATACACAGTATATGCATGAATATCAAAAGACGCAATTGTTACAGAATGTATCGCTGGAATTCAATAATTATTATAAATTCACTTATTGAATGCAGCTTGTGAAGGACACAAGTAATAAAATCATTACTGACGTTTTAAAACTCATTGCACGTACGATAATTCATGTCACATGTGCAGCTAAAGCATTGGTACATATTATTATTCTTTCTCATATAGAATTTGTTTAATGGTTGCAGCTTTTTCGATAGTCTCCGAAGAATATTAAAGTCATCTGTAACCATTACACAAATCATTATCAAATAACAAGTGGCGTCGTTTCACATCCTATGAGGACTACAAAGCAATTCCTGCGCGAGAATAGCTCAATTATTAACAAGAATAGTTCTTAGTTATAAACATAATTAGAGTATTTCCATATTGCCTGATTTTTTTATTTTAGATCTCAAAGGATAAGAGAGATCGAGACAAGATATTTTTTATTACGAACGTCACTTAAGACAACGCAACACAATTAATATCAATAGAGAGCCTATTGATTGACGATGTAATTTTATACTCTTAGCTAAAAATAGGAACACTTTTTTCCATCATTTTTATATTAGATTTGATAAATTATTTAAAACAAAGAGCCATTAATGATAGTTAAGCGTCTTAAAATATCATTCGTGTGTTTGTTTATAGTATCTTACAGGTTATATTAAGCAACACGATATTTAGATCTATGAGTATTATTAGAATATTCAGTATAAACGGTTCATTGATAAATTGGGGCAAGATGAAAAAGGAAATGGGGCAAAATGATTGGTGACCTTGTTCTATTAGATAAATCATACAAACTGATAATCGCCGTTTCAAATGTATGTATTTATAAACTTACAAATCAATTTTAATTTATTTTATAGAAATACAATAATGAATTAATTACAGCAACTTATAAAAAGTAAGATGTAAAAACAAATTAATAAAAATATGAAACAGTACAAATTAGAATTTATTCAAAGTCGAAATTGTCAAAATGTATAAAATTACAAAAAAAAAGAAGAGAGAGGAAAAAAAAAAAACTTTGACGTTCGTATTCATTAAATTGTCCATTGTGATAGACAGACTTTATTTTTGAAATATCAGAAATCTAGTAATAAAGTCTTTTAAAACTCATTACGGTCTTTTTCCGCTAAATAATGCTAGACCTCCGATCGTTAGACTTCTATCATGTTGAACTCAACAACATTTAAATTCAGTTTAACATAAAAAGGAACAAAAAACATCCCAGCATGTATTTCATGAATGGACAGAACTGACTGAGAATGGTAAAATTTATTAGTTTCTCATCACGTAGACATTTTACAAAACCAATTTCCAATATTTTATGCTTTCGAAAAAGAATAGGCCTATATAAGAATGCAGAAGGAATAAATACAGTCGCTAGACACTAACAAAAGTAAACTTATCACAAGCTTTTAGACAAACGAAAAATCGAATAAAGATTAAAAAAAAAAAGAACTTTAAATTATTCTGGATGTTTTTCATACATTAAATGTATGAAAGAGCTTAGATACAACGTGGCAATTGTCAGAAATCAAATCGTAAAAGCTGGTACATAATACTAGTTAAATAAATCCGTTTATATTAAAACTAATTGTTTAATTGTTTTAATTAACGCGGCGTTAATTTCTCGGGCGATTGAAGTTTTTAATTATAAAATTAAATTTACAAGTATCGGGCGAATCTGGGAATTTAAAATCTTCGAGTGCCGGTACTTTAAAGAATACGCGAATATTTCAAATAGATTCCAATGCCTGCCCTGGGGTATACTAGTGTCAAATCTGTACATATTTACAATTTTTCAATCTCTTTCATATAGTTAATTGTTCTCACGACTATTGTTACGAACTCTTTTACCAGAAGATCGGTTGGCTAACTCAATATATAAATGCTGAAATAAAATTATTATTCTTGCTGTAAGTTTTATTTTTTATATTATGAATTCTAACGAAAAAAAACAAGGAAAAAACACGAAATCTCTGTGGAAATAAAATGAATGCTTACGGCCATTTACTGAAAGTACTTAATTACGCTCAAATTCCACGATCTATGATGTAAATGACGAAGTTTCGACGGGAAAAAATTCGAATTCCTCTTTAAATCTTTATTCAATAAGACGACGATGGCAGAATATAATGTGCGCATTGCAATTATACGTTGCAAATTTGAGATTAATATCGAGTGGGAGGTTTGTCCACTGCATTGATAGATGATACCGCACGTATCTAGTTGTTGAGTAGCTCACATCTTCAAACATCTGGCGTCATCCACAACTATTAAGTTATATCAAGTAAAAGAGATTTGTTTATTGGTCTTGTGCTTAATAAAAAGTTCGTTTCTCTTAGCGATAGCCACTCTCGACAACTGGCTAAATGAAGAAAAAGGGTGTTTTATGTTTGTATACCAATACTAATTAATATACAAATATGTAGAAATCGATTGCTATGGTTCTGTCGTAATATCGATTTATCTCAAAGACTGGAGCAATTAATATTTGTATAATATCATATTTGTAACAATACATTTTATATCTTTAGAAGTTAGCACGTTTTTACATCGCATTTTATAGGCTACATAACGTATAACTTATATATATTAATTACAATTTATTTCATAAGAATTGTGAAAATTGAGTTTAACTGTTATACTCTTAGAATTTTTAACAAATCTCATTTAGTATTCTAATTCAAACGACGGGATAATTTATTAGCATTTGTGTTTTTTGCGTGAAAGTTTAATCTTGCGAGTTATTGGTATTTGCATTTAATTTGATTTTGTAACGCTTCTTTCGTCACAATATCGGATTTGTTGTTTAATCGACAAAACGGATAGGCTTACGTCGATGTCTATAAACACGGCATCGTCTTTCTTCTAATGATTCGGATCGTATTTCGTTCAACAGAAACGACACAAGTTGTTTTGGTGACGTCTTCTACGAATTTTGATTCTAGTTAAACACGCGTACCGGATCGTTTGAATTTTTTGGATTGGCTGAACATCGATTTGCTAACTTTCATTCGCAGAAAAAAAAAGTGAATAATTTCCATCGAATTGTTTTTGTTAATGAAAACGGAATTCGTAAAAGTTGTTTTGTTTTTTTATACAAACGAACAATGTAAATTATCAATACGACTATGATGGTGAAGTCATCTTAGTCTTCCTGCTTTAACAGGAAGAGTAAGATGAGAAAATAAACGAAAACGCCTTTCCAGCATCAAAATATGTGCCAAAATGTGAAGCCTAGGAGAGTCAGGAGGATTCGACACCACACTAAAAGACAAGAGACAATATGGATGTTATAACACAAATAAAATAAAATGAGAAGAGACCAATTTTTTCTCAATTTATCCATCCTATAATAATATTATAAAGAATGCAATATATTTTAATTAATTATATGATTCAATATCTTGAGATTTAATACACAATTTCAAAATATTACACACCCACTCTCCTGTATTGAAATAAAAAGTGTTGGTCGAAAGGTATTCTACAGTAATGGGAAGAACATCTAGAAAAGTTTTAATCAAATTACCGAATTTTGCATACGTTTAGTTGGTCGTAAAATGACTTAGATTCGGAATTTGTATTGTCATATTATTTATCTCAATTGTTTTCCATTCGTGTAAAGTGAATAATTGAAATAACTTGTAATGAATGATGATATGATGGAAATTCCCAATTTATTATAATTATCCATCTTAACAATGCCAGATTGTCTACTAGCACGCGAGGATATACTATACATGCCTAGAGAACCCGGATCAAAATTGGAAAAATAAATAAATAAAGTAATTTTATCATCCCAATTGTATATACTAATTTATAAATAATTTTATATATAGAATTAGACGTTATTAGTTTATAATATCGTAAAATTATGTAGAAGGTTTCCTAATCTTATGTGCCTAGAGGTCACAAAAGGTCTTGATCCACTATTGCATCTTAAATCTAGTAACAATAATAATAACTGTAGTAACAATAGAAACAAATTGAAATGAATTACCTTGGAAGAGATCCGAACATCTCGAAGCAATTTCCCACAGAATGAGACCCAAAGCGTACACGTCGGCTTGTTTCAACGAAGTTTCACAATCCCTCAGGTTAACCGCTCCTTCCAGCACTTCTGGCGCCATGTAGCGCAAGGTTCCCACCTATTTTGACATCAAATTAAATTCACTCCTTTCTTCAAATCTGCGAATATCCAAAAAAAATACTTACGTCGGCAAGGGGAGTGGTTTCGGCCACCCTCATTTCTCCGTTCCTGTAATACTTCCCCTGCTGAAGACAGATAGCGAAGCCGAAGTCGCAAATCATGCACCCTCCGTCGTTACGTATCAAAACATTTCTCGACGTCAAGTCTCTATGAGCTACGCACGGTTTGATCTTATCTGCAAGATGTAAAATGAGAGGGGTGTGGGAAAAGTCCCGCGTGTATCGACAAATACATTGGCTACTTACTATCTTTAAATACTGCCGTGTGTAGATACGCTAGACCGGACGTTAAATTTTTGCTTATTTTACACAGTCCGGCCCAATTAATGGTGTGATTTCTGAGGTAATCTTGTAAACAACCGGAAGGCGAATAGGAAAGAACTAACAGGTACTCTGTCTTGCCGATTTCGTCTATCCTCTCTTTGGCTCCTATCCGCGAGAAAGAACCGTCAATTATCCGTTTGTTTATAAAATGATCATTAAAAAAATGAACTTACCAATGAATTTGACCAGACAAGGGTGATCCATAAAAGGTAGAGAATAGATTTCGTTCTCGTTCCTGAAGTACTGTTCATTTTCGTGACTGAATATCTTGACCGCCACTTCTTTGTTATCATCCATTTTACCCAAGTGAACGGATCCGTACTTTCCTTTTCCGATCATCTTTTCGATAGTTAATTTATCTATGTCGAATGTCTGGCAGAAGGAGGGTGGCGAAATGATGCGCTGAATCGAGTCCGAATTCGTCTTCCTGTTAAAGCAGTAGACTCTGAAGAAAACGAAAACGGCAACTCCAATGATGGTCAGCGAAAAAGTGCAGACTAAGACTATGGTCGAAGCTTTCGTGTTATTTGTCGCATGTTCTACCGAATTATATCCCAGACGAGACAGTTTATTCTCCGAAGATTCTAAAAAAAAAAAAAATACAAGCATTCTGGTAAAAATTAATTTCGAAAGAATAATTTAGATTCTGTTAAAACGTGGAATCGAAATGATATTGCCAAGAATTAAGGAATTTCTAATTATAATAATTGGATGAAGAGTCGCCTTTCCAGCTAAAATTGTAATACATTTTTACAATGAGTAGTATTTTTAACATTATCTTACACACTGAAAGATTTCGTATCGAGATCTTTAGAATATTTGAGTAACTCTTTGTAGGAGTTATGAATGTAATTTAGAAGAAAAGGCTTGAAGCATTAGTAGTGTGGATGACATTACTATAAAGATCGAGCCACGGAGAGAAAGAAACAAAAAAAATCACAATAGACTACAATCCAAAAAGATGCCAGCATAATATGGAATAGTGTGATTGAATCACCACAACAAATAGGTTAACTGTATTCGAAAATATCTCGAAGTTTCAAATTTTTTCAATGAAATTTTACGTTTCTGTAACCGTCCAAAAATAAATATTTCGAATTTCAGATTCCAGTTGACAGCATTAACTTTCTTCGTGGACAGAATCGAGAATCGTCATCTTTCGTTGACAGGAATTTTAAAAATTTTCAAATACATTTATTAATATATATATACACACCATATGTAGGTTATATATGCACACATACAGTGCAAAGGTTTGGCATCAAATGTGCATTTTAAAAGACAAATTCAAAGCATATGTACTGTTATTTTTTAATAAAGGAATTTTTAGATTATTCTAAAATGTTGCAAAACATTGTAAATTTTGTAAATAATGTTGTTATAGAAGCTTCTGGAGTATCTTAAAAAGCTTACGACATTTTATAAATATTTCTAGAATTTTCTCGAACTTTTTAAAAGCCTTTTGTTAGCATTATATGAAGATGGCATTTTCTGTTATTCGTATCGATTCCTAATCAGAATCGATATCAGAATATGCTAAAAATTTAACAGTAAAGACTCGAAAGATCAGTCTTGAAGATCCCAAATAATTTCTTAAACTTCCGCAGGAGATTTGTAGTGGAATAATTAAAATCCACTGCAAATCTTCTGCAGAAATTTAAGAAATGAGAGATTTTTCAGACAATGTAAAACTGAAAGATCTCGATAAACAACTGACGTAGTCTGACAGTTGAAGTTCTAATAAAGAAGCCGTGGTTTAATTCAAAGAATCAAAAAGATAGACTCGCTTTTGCGTAAGAGAATATCAATTGGGAGCTTATAACAATGGTCCAAAGTGTTCTGATCTGACGAATCTAAATGTGTTGTTTGGCAGCGATGGTAGAAAATACATCCGACGTCCGGTGGGCCCACGCTATATGTCTGACACGGTAAAACAGGAGATGGAGGCGTGATGGTCTACGGTTGTTTTCCATCGTCTGACGTTGTTCTGCTCGGGCTTATCAGGAAAAATATATTCAAGGACATCCTCTAAGAAACAATGCAACTTTTTGATCGTACGAAAATGCGTTGAGGACGAAATTATCAAATAGATAAGGATCCAAAACACCGATTCGAGGTAGTACCGAAAGGAATAAAGGACAATCGCAATTGAATTCAGATCAGTTTGTAGATCTCCATTCAATCGGACATCTTTGAGACGAGTCGTGCCGACTCGTCTCAAAGATGTCCGATTGTCTTTTACAACGAAATAGAGGAATTGTTGGTGGATCTGGAAAACGAATGGAAAAATATTCCTCGGTCTACAATTGATAACACAAGGATTTTAGAACTGATTTTAGCTATATTTGGGTCACTGAATCCAAATATGAAATCAGTTTTTCTCTATCAGCTCTACTTTTTTAGATCTGTGTTTTTTTAACATACAGTGCTACATGAAATGTACAGCTCTAATTCCAGTTTGTACAGTTCTAAATCATATATGCAAGAATTGATTCCTGTATATTTTTCCCATTGTTAGTCTGCCGTCCAGTTAGTTCCAGGTAAATCCACCAAATGAAGTAAGCATTCGGTAACGAATTGACGTTCAATGCTTCAACTAGAGTTGAGGTAAGTTTGTAAGTTCTAGCCGTGCAGTGTCTAGATCAGTGTTTCCCAACCTTTTTTGTGCTATGCCCCACCTAAGCCTTTCTAAAATTCTTATGCCTCAGTTAAGTATAGAAAAAATTAAAGCAGGAATATTTGACGGCCCACAAATAAGACAACTCATTAACGATCTTGCCTTCGTCAATTCGATGAATGAAGCTGAGCAAAAAGCCTGGACTTCATTTGTTGCAGTTGTCAGAAATTTTCTAGGCAAACGCAAAGCTGAAAATTATGTTGAACTGGTAAACGAGATGCTTAACAGTTTCAAATTCGTTGGGTGTAATATGAGTATTAAGGTGCACTATTTACACAGTCACTTAGACCGTTTTCCTGAAAATTTAGGAGACACTAGTGAAGAACAAGGTGAAAGATTTCACCAGGATATTAAAACTATAGAGGACCGCTACCAAGGAAGATGGGATACGAATATGATGGCAGATTACTGCTGGAGTTTAAAAAGGGATTGCTCCAAAATACATTCACGAAAGTCACGGAAATTAAGCTTCCTTAATGTGTAACTGTTTAGTTTTATTGATGACTTTTTCCTCTATCTTTGTATAGAATAATATTTGCATAATATAATAATAAAAATTCCGTGTTTAGTTTTTTCACTTGATCCATGGATTTAACTTAAGATACTGAAACGTATATTTCGCTAAAATGCTATATCTTAAAAATTAGAGCTCCTAAACAAAAACTAATGCCATATTTGAATTCAGCTCAAAATACCTGGGCACCAAAACCACTGTTGACCTGTGTAATCTGATTGCATCAATATCTCGTAGTTTTAAAAAAACAAACTTAACTTTTGTTGATTTGTTTACCTCTAACTGTATTTTATCATTGTAACAGGTTTTATGTTTATTAATATACTGATTCAAAACTTTTGCTCTCTACTGTGTAAGTACTGTACACGTATAAAGACAGGAGAGAGAGAAAAAAAGAGGTTGTAGTTTTACTCGAAGACATCTTTCATATGTACCAAACGATATGTTGTCCTGTATAATTACAATTTATAGGAATGGAAATATTGCTAATGATGTGGAGGATTTCATAAATCATCTTCAACGTAATTATTTATTAATGACGAAGGAACAGATAAAAGCAATTTCCGAAACAAAATTCATCTTCTTTATGTTTCGGGCCGGATTAATCGTTGAACGACAGAATAATGTCTTTAATGACGATTTCCAATGACTGTAGTCTAGAATATAATATTCAAACGAGTCTGGAAATAAGATGGTCAGAATGGATTCTAGAGATGAAAAACAAGTTTTTTTTTGTTTTTTACATAAATAATTAAGGAGTGGTTTCTCACACGATAAGTATTTTCGCATCGATACCGTCTTCCGAGAATGCCATAAAATGTGGTAATCACTGCATGGCGCCAATGAAATTTCTATGCGGAATCATTTAATAAAAACCATAGTGCGCGGTTCTTTTAATTAAGTCCTAATAATTTTCGAATCAGTTTATCCAAAATGCTCGATAACCAATTTACTAAGAATTAACTTATCATGATAAGTTTTGGTGCCAAGCGGTGACGAAGCGCCCATTCGAAACTCCCTTATAATGTTTCGTGAATGTAACCATTGCCAGTTTTATTTTGAATTACGTTTCTGGTGGATGATCAGTTGGATTTAGAACTATTACTAATAGTTATCTCGAGCAAAATAAACAATAAAGAAACGCATTGATCTTTGTCAGTTGAGATAGGTCTTGCTTGCTCTCTGTCATAGATCGGCGTAGAATCAATCTCGACTTAGATATCGAGAATTTGATTTATTCTATAAAAAAAACTGTATTATCAAATTTCTGGCATATAAATCGACTTTCTAAGCCTGAAAAAAATCATTCTAAACTTAGACTTTATTTATATGGCGGGTAAAAATACTTGCATCATACAATGGTCTACTACAATATACGGTATATAGCGATACTATCATGATTTGGTATTATGTAAACTATTGATATTTTATTGCAATTGTTGATTTTAGATCGAATGTATTTACCAGTACATCCGACGTCTAATAGTTAACTTATTAAAGGTTTTAGTGGTGTTTGGAGTCCTACATCCCTTCTTACATCCCTTCTTATATGAACTATATACGAAAAATTTTAATACGTATCTCATATTGAAAAATATTTCGGTGTGTTAATGAAAATAGTAAGGCTTCATTACATTATTTCACTATAAGTTACTGTTTACATCATTCACATTTCAGTTTTAGCCTGTAACTTTCATATTTTTGAGAGGGGTCAAAATGTAGGGCGGTTAATCACACACAAACATATACACGTAAAATTTTAAGCTGAAAATCTTGATGTTGACTTACACTCCTACAAATACAGTATTATATTTCGTGATTATTTTCACAAATTTAATTACCAATCAGTTAAATGAACCGTAATAAACTTCTCTTCCTTTCGTCAACGCCTTAAAGTTATCAAGTGATGGGAGAAACAGACTCATTTTAAGTAACCGAGAATGAGAATAGTAATGCTGTTGAATAAATAAAAATGAATCTTATAAAACTGTAGCGAATAAATATAGCAAAGTTTAAAAATATACAACGATGAATGAAGAGAAAAGAGGAAGAAGGCGGTTTGGAAACGTCATTAAGGGAATTAGTAACATTCGAGTTTTCTTATCGAGACGACAAATAAGAGCAAAAGGTAAGAATTTTTCTTATCCTATTTCCAGGCAGCCATAAAGTGAATGTACAAAGACGAGAACAACAAAACTTTTCCCTGTAATTCTACGAATTTCGTTTACAAATTAGTACTGTGTTTTATTCTACAACAGAGAGGTCATATTGAGCTCTCTTTCCATTTAAGATCACGATTCACAAGTCATTTTACAAATACGATCGGTTAAACCTGCCATCACTAATTTCTAATCGAAATTTTTATTGAACCACGTAATTCTGGGAGAGAGTTGCATCCATTTCGAAGCGCGAGTTGACATCGAATAAGGGGAATGAGCAAAAGAGTTCTAACCTGGTTCTCCATCCTTCACAGTATAGTCTTTGTTGCACAGATTGGCCGAGCAGCAACAGAATTTGCTGTCGTTCTTAGCTTTAGGCGATTTGTCCGCGATGCATTGTTGTAATTTGCAGGCGTCGCTTCCTTTGTGCTTCCAACATCCTGAAAAAAAACAAGGAAAAACAAAGACACTTTCGTTATGCATCCTGACTAAATCTAAGTGAATCGAAAAAAAATTTTTTCCTTCCTACTTCTTTTTTCGTAAAGGAACTCGACGAACGGAGCGATAAATGATATCATTTTCATATTAATAATGTAAATTCTTAAGAGTTAGAAAAGTAGGAATTTAAAGCGTCGCGAATTTGAATAATTTGAAATTTATAAATAGGACGAGATAAAGCCAAATCGAAGAATTTAAGAGAATAACGTTTAAAGTGTTTTCCGATCTGAAGTATGCGTATCCTGGAGATACCTGAAGCACCTGCAGGAAGCACGCAAAATCTGTGTTATGGTTGCCAAAAGAGGTTTCAAATCAGCAATTTCTTCAGTTTAAATTTCCATATAGGCGATTCAAAATTTTCTACAAGTCCAAAAATCTGCTAATTTTAATTCTTTACGAACTTTACGATGTTTTATACATTTCTGAAGATCCTAATCAGTTTAATCTTACTTTTCTATCGCTATTACTAAGATAAGCGAGGAAGTACTTTAAAAGAAAAATGAACCATTAAAAATCAATGATTATGGAGCAACAGTTGGAAGCCATTTGACAGCTTTCTTTAACTTTAAAATGTCAATTTACGGACGTTTAAGGATGCGCAAAATTTTCCATTTTTAGAAAAGGAATACGTGGACAAGAAGTGGTTGAGAACTAATGATTTAGAGAGATCATCGAAGGAAACATTTCTCTAGCGTCAGAATTAATACAACTTCATCATAAACAATAGAGAGGACTCGTAAAGGAAGCTGTACGCACGCTTCCTTTACAAGGAAGATGTCTAATATTTTCCTGGCGCGTTTTCGATGGAATAAGGAAAATACGGAGAAGGATAAACTAGATCTTACCCTGTGACTGAACGACGTAAGTCTTGTTGGCGGTCTCCAACAGCAGAGTGAAGCAATAATCGGAATCAGAGTTGCATTCTGTGATATTGCCTTCGTCCGTGTAGTTGACGACGATACTCCTGTCGAAACCTGTCTCCTTGATCTTGATGCCGTTGGCCTTGGTCGAGATACATTGTATGCACACGGCAGGACATACCACTAAATCAAATAAATTATCATTAGAAATTATTCCATCTCTCTACATTTAATGCGTTTCGCATTATTAAGTCTGTACTCATTCGGAATAAAGATCGGCCTGGCGCGCTCTTCTCCGTATAGTTAACCGCTTTGCCTTAATTGCGTGACGTTTTATCCGGGAAAGTGCGTTATTTCGTGCTAATTACCCGATTTAATCAGCCTAACCCGAAACGGTCCTCCCTTTTAAATACAGCGAAACTTCTCGCGGCATATTATTCGTGCCACACCCCTCTTTATTGGTTTTTTTATTTTTATTTCTTAACAGATGACGGAGACATTTTTAGTTTCTTCCACTTATTTATAGATTTATAATATTCTGTAACGTAACGTACAAATTCCATTTTTTTTTTTACCAGGCGTAACTTCTTACGCGCCGGAATTCGCGGATAAATTAAATACAAAATGTGATATTAGACAGGTTTGACACTCCCGAAACGAAAATTGTCGATCGAATTGAAGACGAACATTGAAAAGACACTAAGAATAACGCCTATCGATGGATTACGTATGCAAATAAGACATTTAATTGGAACCAGAATACATTCCCATCGGTCATTTTTCCCATCTCTTCCCTCGTTTCCTCCCTCCAATTCCGACTTTCGTGCACTTTTAATTCTTCGTTTTTCCACAATTTATCAAAGTTGTTGCGTTTTCACACGAGTAACGCGTCACTGAGTTTGGTTTTTCCCAATAAAATATCCTTCTAAAAGTACAAGAATCTGAACTTGACAAGAAAGTCTACAGCATGCTTAGGTTATATAAAAATTCGTGTTTCAGCATACCTAATCTTAAAGATAGTTGTAACTAAAATATAAACAATGAAGTGAATTCGAGAAATTTTGCTGGACCTAACCCAAACCCTACCCGTTGAGAAGTTCCGTTGCGAAACATCATTTACGTTACGGTAATTAAATACTTGTACGCTACTTTGGTAGGAGACGAAGTAGTATTCGAAGCAACGAAGGAATTCGCCAATGTTTTTTTTTTCTTTTTTAGTTTAAGAAAATTACGTAACGTTCTTTCGTCGCGAATATCGATGATCGTACTTTAACCCCGAGGATCCAGATGGCGCAACGTAACCATCTGGAGGTCTGAGGAAGGGAACGTGACGGGTCAGCAAATGACGTGTGCTTCCGTCAATTCCCTCGACCGGAAACACGTCGACGCCCGATATCCGTCCGTCGACCTATCAGTTGCCTGAGAAAGGTGATAATCGGATAGATATCGAAGACGATCGACAACAATAAGACAATGGATTTTAACACGAAGCCGTATTTTTTCTAAATAAAAAAGAGGAAAGTGAAACCACGAATAAATTACACAGTCCTCGATTTTATATTTCTACTCCAAAGTTCGAAAACATCGATATTTTACAAAAAAAAAACAAAAAAATCAATCATTTTTTAACGCGAATGAGGGTATGAGAATTCCAAAACAATTCTTTTGTACGGTACAATCTTCTAGAATTTTATAGTCCATTTCCGAAATATAGTATTTCGAACGTTATCGTAAAAGATAGAAGTAGGTAGAGGGCGAGTGAGATAAGTTTATTTATCTGTTTAAGTGGCAATCGATGGTCAGACCCGATTTCACTCCAGGATGTGGAAAATGGATGCGTGTCGATTGCAAAAGGGGCGTTGTCTCTCACCAAAGAAAGGAAATTCGAGTGGAAACGTAGAACAAAACACGATCAATTTAACCCTTTTCGACTTAAAATACGATTTCCGTTTTCGATTCACTCACTTCAATTCGTGACACTGAGCACATCCGATTAAAGTTACTCTTTTGCAACTATGTTGCGGATAAAATTCTTTTTTAAATCCGATCGATCTGGACATTTAAGAAAAAAAAAAATGATAAATATTTGACTTTCTTTAGTCGAAATGACTGTTTTGACTGAATTTTTCTGTAATTCGTGCAGTGAATTACATAAAAATTCGAACTATTCGTTTTTATCGCTTCGGATCGAACAGCGGAATGATCCTCCTGTAGTACGCTCTCACCATGATGCTAAAAATTAAGAAAAAGATGGGCCTGAATTAGTAATTTCTTCCCTGTATTTCTATAAATTTGGCAACCTCTAAGCGTTTCTGTTAGATTGAATACATTGGCAACGTATTGGTAAATTGGTAGCTTACGTAGAATCACATTTGAGCAATGAGTCGCCATGTTTAGTCCTCGGTATACTGTTTATAGATTTTAATTTGCATTATTTATTTATTTACCAATAAATTTATTACAATAATTTTAATTTAAGTTAAAAAATAAATTTCAAATTTTATATGGAAAAAATAATAATAATAATAGCTTTATACTAAATTCGTTTTATTAAATACAATTAAACGGTATATTATTAAATCAATTTTTTTGACTCGTATAGAAATTAAATAAATTTGTACAACTTGTAAATGAATAATATTTTATTGTTTCCGTATTGTAAATTTGTATTCTTTTAAATATAATACTCCAATTATCTTCTCTTTTTTCGTTTAAATGCTTTAGTTTCAAGAGAATATACTGTATTGTGTTGAGATTTATGCTTTAAAAATAGAATAGATCTTCTTAATATAATACTTAATTGCTATAAGAAAATGTTTCTAAAGACAATATCATATTTCGATGATATTGTCTTTAATAAAAGACGAAAGATAGTTATATTTGTTATTTTACAAACCAAATTCAATACTTTCCCGTATTAAAAACACGGATAAGACTCGCGAACACAAAAGGACAAAAAAGAAAGAAAGAAAAAGAAAATACAAAGAGCTAGTCACAAACAATGAAAGTGATTTTAATATATTTTTAAAAATTAAAGAAAAAACAACGCTTTTTATTGATCAGGTTTGTCAGAGTGCGTGGTGGAGTGGCCTCACCCCACCGTATACCTCACTACAATGCATTTACACACACACAAACACAATGATTAAAATTTTAAATTTGGTTATGTTTATCGGATTTTGGGGTATATAGGGGCTGTGCATAAATTAGGTAACGCATATATGGGTGGGTGAGTATGAAGGTAATCGTTACGATACGTTACAAGGAGCGTTTACAAAAGCGCTACTTAATGCTAGTGTCTCAATCGTCGGGGTAACGGAATGATTTATTTTTGTTTCTCAAGTGTTGCAGCATAGCAAACCATACTGTTTAGGTTACTGCTTTGCACGTTTGAACGTAACATTAATTAGTGAAATAATGTTACGTTCGGTATCATATACTGTGTATTATTCCTTAGTGCAATTAAGGGGATTGATAGAATTACGCGTTACGTAATTTTGGAGTCGGTATATGTGACGGCGTTACGGAACGTTACGGAAGATGAGATGATAGTTGAAAGCATTAAAATACCGTTATGTAACTTATGGACGATCCAAACTTAAGATTCTCTGTTCAGATAATACTTATTATACAAATTAAAATCAATAAATGGCTTCTAATAGAAAAACGAAATTTATCTAACGATCCAAAAGATGATATATGAATAAGGGTGAAGGCTCGACCCTTGGAGTTTTGAAAATTTTGCTCATGGCCCGCAAAATAAAGAGCCCAGTTCCGTTACGGTTCATACAACTAACGGCGTAACGAACTTATTTTTAAATACAAATATATTCGATAAGTACAACACTGACTAAATATAATAGATACAGAGCGTTGCGAAAGGGTTCGTGACATTGCTAAGTCAAAATGACAAACTAGGCCTTAAGTATTTTAAGAAAGACTTAAGTATATCTTTAAAATGTTATATTTTGTATTAAAAACATATAAAAATAAAACAGCGGCCTGCGAGATATGTCCCGAGGCCCCAACAAGACATAATAATGACGTATTTCAAAACATACTGTTCTTTAATAATAGTGTTAAGTACAGCTCTATTCAAGTCTTGTAGAAGTTAAAAAACTCAGACTAACCAGTTCATGTAACCGTTTAGTCCATGAATGTTTCACATTAGCATCAGTAAATGAAGTTAAAGTAAAATGTATTTTATCATCGTTAATGGTTTTTTAATCTAATTTCCCAATCCTTTTATGTATTCTTATAACACAGTGTTACAAGGAAGCGCTTGGTTTGATCATTTTTGTAGAGATAGATGAGAAGGTACATAGACATTATGTAAAATTTCCGCCCTGTCACTTCAAAAGTCACGTGTTACGGCCGTAGAAGTCGCTATTATAAATTAGGCCTATTTAAAATGTAAATACTGTACGAATATATTAGAATATGATTATTAGCTACACAATATTATTGACTATTTATTTGTTTATTATTATTTTATTCTTTAATTAATTATTTTGTTAGTCGAATTAAGTTATTTGTTAAGTATCATACATAAATAATTTCACCAAAATTGTGTTTGCATTTTCTTTTTATTTCTCATTTCTTTTAATAGAAATAATAAGAAAGGACTTAATTAATAACTTATCTTGCAATGGACCGTGAAAATATTATTACGTCACTGAGTGGTTCACGATGTTTGAATGGCATAAATGTCGCGATCCATTATATTTGATTCGCTCTATATGTAGCCTATATAGCCTATTTATATATAGCTAGGAACTTCAATCAAAGTCACGAAAGTGTCACCACAAAAGACGGCAGATTTTTTTTATAATCTCTTTTTCATTTGTAATAACTGTGATTATTTCGTCTTTAATTATGATTGAGATCAACAGTAATTTCCCTTCCTTCGTGTCGTAATCAAAGTTTTTCAGTGACTATGTTAAAGAACCTGTATTAACAGAAGTATCACGTAGATATCAATTATTAACATTTAATAAAACTTCTAAAGGTTGATCAAAGAACTTTGAGTGAAAGTTAAGATTCATCATCTCGCTATTTCAACAATTTTTTTTTCTTTTTTTTTCAAAACTGAGAAAACCAGAAACTATTTTTGCTCGTTGCCGAACTTTATTGGAATCTCTGTCCTGGATTTCTAGTGTAGGATCCCTCGTGTGATCGACTAATCCGAAAATTAAGGTAGTTGTGATCGTCGCACTCTCTTCGGTTGCATGCGAGTGATCTGGAGACGTTCCGAATCCGGATTAAGTGTTAGTGCAGGAAAAACGAAAAAGGAAACAAGGATAAGAATAATTAGGACGTAGAATAAATTTTAAATAAAGCGCCTCCGGTTATAAACCACAAAAGCGCGACCTTTTGTCCGAAACTGCGCATTATCCTCGGGCGTAGAGAGTTTTTGTCCATTAAAAATTAATTATATTCCGGGGACGATTAAAATCTCGCCCTTTTTTTTTTTACCAACGGCGTTTTGTTTACCGAAATTTTGTTAATTCCCGGAGAGAAACCCGAGACGGGATTTTGTTCGTCTGCCAAATTCTAACGAGGCGCTCTCCTAATCCTAGGATAATTGTTTTGGGGATCTAGTTCGTGACGTCCCCCCCCCCGACTTTTCCATCAAACTTCCAAAAGTCGGAATATCGCATACAGATTTTCAACTCCGGAAACGGAAGAAAGGGGGAGGGGAGAATCGCGTAGCGGGAACACGACGACTGTCAAAACACAAGACGCAATTTTGTCGGTGGTGAATGTCAGAAGCGAGAAGAGAACACGCCAAATTACTTAGTCTTAAGTGACAGTTAAAGTGTCGACTAAGACTCGGTAACGAATCGGGTCGGAGGTCGAAAGCGCCATTTCTTCCGTCTTGCACTCCCTTTAAAAGCGACGCCATTTTTAGAAAGATCTGCGACCGGTGCAAATTCCGGAAGTGGTACTTTGCACGGTATTTTTACCAATGGCGCGCGACTTCGGGAGGTCGGCGACGGTAAACGTACTCCCGTTTCGTGGCGATTAAAGTCTCGAACGCCTGTACCTCGAGCGGACTCCGGACCCCGGTTCCCAGTACTTTGATCCTGGACAGAGAGTATCGTTTTGCACTCCTTCCTGCGGGGCCAATTCTCGTTTAAACAAACATTCTTTCCGCAAAAACGCTATTCTCGATTTCCTACCTTTTTAAACAGATTAAGGGATTAGAGACGATCCCGGATCGTCTCATCCCTTTTCCAAACATTTCAGATCGCACGACGGCGCTATCGGAAAGAAAAAGTCACCCGCGCAACTAGCGTAACGCAATTTACTCCTTAACAGAAGCAGCCATTAAAGCGTCGATTTTTCAGAATTTCCAAGAGCATCCCCTTATTATTCTCTTTTAAAAAAATCCCTAAATTACTGAGGACACGTCACAAAATTCGCGGCTACCGATTGTTGTTTGCGCGCGAGAAATTGGAGTTCGTTAAACTCCAAAACGACAAGAGATTTTGTCTTAAATAAGAGACATGGAAACGGAAAGAAGTCGGATAATTCTTCTTTGTTTAAATAATTCGCTCGTATTAGAAAATTAGAAAGAGGAAAAAAGAAATTTATCATTTTTCCGGAGTCCAAACAGAACCAAATGACAGAATGGCGAGAGGAAATCGAGATTAATCCGATTGACGCTAATCCGGAATTAAATCGTCCTCGCTCATTTTAAGAGGATTAAAATGAGATTCGTTTCCGCGAGGGAGGGACCGTCGAGGGGTGATCGGGAGGCGTCGGCGAGCAAAAAGTGGTAAGTAAATGACCGAAAGACCGTATGTCTAGGGAAGAGGCACGCGCCTAAACGGAACCGGAAACGACAATCGTATACGAACCGTCCCCGACAACGCGAAAGATAAAAGGGGCGAAACGACTCTCCACCCAGGCGGAGAGGTGGGCCGCCCGACGACAGAAAGAGTGGCGGCGGCCCATTCGATAGAAATGTAAAAAAGCTGCCCTCTAACGATCCCTCCGCTTATTTCGGATGCTAAAAATTCCAACGGACGAAATTTTTGGCGCTCGAGGCTATGAACAGATGCTTCTCTCTAATTCCGGTAAACGTCGGCATTAAACTCGGCTCGCTCTTCTAACGAGCGCATCTTTCGCTCCTCTTCCCTCCCCTCCACTTCTACCTAAACCCACCCCCATCTTAATAAAGGGGTGGAAGCGCGAAGAAACGTATATTCTTTCGTTTACTTCTGGCTCGGCGCAGCCCCTCACCTTAACGGAGGCCTCCGACCTTAGACCTCCCTATTCGATAATGCAAGAGAATGCTCAAACGCCATTAAAACAAAAGGTGACAATGGCGACCACTCTTTCTTCCTCTCTCATTCACAACAACTAGAATCTTCGATTTTCTAAAAAGATCCAAGTTAAGAAACTTTCGACTCTCTTCTTACCGATCTTAATTAAACAGCGGAGCCTTTTCCGAAACAATCCTCTACCTCGCGACGAAGTTAAATCGTAAGGCACGACGCTCCGATCCGGAAGACAAGTCACGTCGTGTCGCCGCGCGAACGTGTCGCGGAGAAAGCGACGCGAAAATCTTGTTCTGATATCCTCCGTTTTGACGTCACGACTAGAGAAAGCGGTAAATAGAGAAAGGATGACTGTTCGTAGAATAAAACAATGAGTACGAGATAAAGAAGGAAGCCGAATCGTCTCTAACTATCCCCAAATTTTATCGAATTTCCCGGTAAATAAGCATCTCTAAACTTTTGCCCGGAGAAAGACGAGAATCTCGTTAAGATCTAGGAAAACTCGCGTCGTCGTCGCTTGTTATCGCTTCTTCCCGTCGCTAGGCGGTGCCACTTGTTTACTTTTGGGCCGAATTCTTGCCCGAACGGGATTTGCGTAACGCAGACAAGATCGGTCCGTTATTCAAAATAAATAAATAAATAAATAAAAAGAAGAAGCAAACTTTGCATCGAGAGACCCGGGAGTGACGCCTTTCTTTCGTTTGTTTCCGAATCGCGAATCTTCTAACAACTCTCCAGTGACCCAGCGTCACTAACAAAACAATGTTTACGACTCTCCTTCCTCTCGTATAATTCTTCCAAGAGGACCAAGAGCCGGCTCACGATCTCTTACAGATACATCGTAACAATAAATCACGCGTCATTTAATAATACTGAAGATAATTAGAATTAAGGCATTCACGATTTTGATTTGCCAAGAGAATACGTAATGTTACGCGTAGATAGGAGCGCGCAAAACGCGTTGCTTTACCACTTCAATACGATACGTTCGTAAATGATAAGATGATTGGCAGTTACGAAGAAGACCAAATTCGTGAGGAATGTGCTCGACCCGGAAGAGGTGGGTTCTAACCGGTCCCATTAAAAAGGTTCGGTAGCCCGGAAAATGACACCGTCTTGGAGAAAAAAAACAAGACTGGTCTGCCTGCCTAATGGCTTTCTTTCCTAATAACTCACGCAACTATCACTCGTCCACTCATGTAATCAAATGCAAAAAGCAAAGATCCGCGATTCGAACCTATCCACGCTTCTATCAAATAGTCCGAACCTATCTGGAAGATACGAATCCTCGTGTTTAACACGTAACCGAGAAAATGGAGATTCGAACTCCCGTGTCTATTAAATTTAAACTTCGTCGTCTAATGTAGAAGATAGAGTTACAGAGAAGAAAGAGTTCGAACCACTTAATAAGTACCGAAATGAATTTGATGAGGAAGAAAGAATGACTTTCAGAGGGAAGCGTGACCTACAACTCGAATGCGAGACAGAAAAGAAGAAGAAAAAAGACTCTTCCGACGATCTCTTAATGTATCGAGCAAGAGAGACGATACTTTATTTCTTTCGTCTGCAGGAAATCGGTTATTAGGAGAATGTTTCTATATCCGATCGAGTAAACAAGACGTTATATTGTATCAGAAAGGACTTTTTGCTCTCTGAGTGGCAACTTCTTGCGCGCGCCCTTACTTCATACACATTTAAATTTTAACAGTTCAAAAGATTCCCGCGTTGTACTGTTTCCGACCAGCTTCATTCCTTTTCAGAAATCCTACGTTCTCGCGCCTGCGCCATTGTCAACAGGAAGCGGGGGGAAAGGAAACCGGAAAGGCCGACGTCTTAATTATAAACTTCAATTTTTGGATGGGTCGATGGGGGGTGGAAAACGTCCTATCGACCGGTTTACGGTCCGCATCGTTTCCGATTTAAAGCTCCACGTAATAATACGTCAAAATATGTAATTTCGGGAGTGAAACTTTCTCTTTTAATTACTCCTTTCGTTAAACACCGATTAAAATGCAGTCTTCTTAACTGATGGGTAATTTAGAGGAACGAGTCTGTTAAAAGAGGCGTCGTCTCGTGGCCGTCTCCGTCAGTGGTTCCCACACTCTCGCCGTCATTTCGAAACGAAAAAAAAAAAAAAGTCGAGAGGGTAAGGGAACGAGTCATTCGCTTCTTGACGTCACTATCGACGTCACTTATGTTATATCCAGTAAATTTCGATAAACTGTATTTCCTTCCAGTCTCATTTTGCTACCTTCTAACCTAGAAAATTGTCAAACTGAATGCAAAAAATTGAGTTTAGGATGTTAGAAATAGAAAGTAGAAAAAATGTTAAATTCCCGTCGAAAGAAAATGAAAGCTTTGTATTCTCTCCCTTAAGTATCCAAAGACAGTTCCCTTTAATCGGAAATTTCGTTTGCCGATGGCTGATTGTTTACCGAATGAAGAAGCAATCGGTTCGAGAAAACTATTGAAAAAATCGCGAGAATATCGCCGCGAAACTTCGCGTGTGACATTGTAAGTGACTACCGATTTGAATAGAACGACCGCTTAATACTCTCACTACCGTTGCTTTCAGTGCACGCATCGTGCTTTTTTCTTGTATCTCATCCAATTGGAAACTTACCGAAGGATCGTTCAAGCGATGCTTGCTAATGCAAAAAATACTGGAGATTGAAAAACAAATAAGTTACGACCGTTCAAAATTAGCATGTTTACACTGCGCGACGCATTACAAAGCCATGAAATAAATGGCACTTCAACGGTGTGGTATCTAAGTGCCATCATTAGAAAGACAGAAAAAAAAGATTTGTGACTAATTTTTTCGTAAATATTTATAGATATAAACGACCTATGCATATATATTTTCGATCTTACGTTTTCAACTCTCGGCCCTTCCCCAAATACGCCCCCGCATTTCAATAACTTAAAGAAAAGGAGAATCATTTCAGTTTGCAAGCGATCGACCGAAGTTGCAATCTGTTGCTACTGCAAACTGTTGCATCGGAGCGCGAGGCGACGTCGTTGTTATTTCTGATTGGAAACGAATTTAAATCGTTCTAAAGTGTGTTAAGCTCCAAAAAATATGGTAAAAATTACATAATAACTGTTTTATCGTCATTATGTTACCTATCTAACGATATCACTCTGTTTCGTAGAAAAGTTCCTTTATTACGCAAAATATAAAATGATACAGAAGAAAATATATAGTCTACATTTTACATTTATCTTCGCATCATTATTAATTCACAAATTTCTGAAGTTCCATTAATCAAAGAGAAGAAAAGAAGATAGGAAACTATTCATTATGCAAAGGCAACTTTATATTATTTTGCGACATGAAATCAACCTAATTTCTGACTTTTATATAGGAAAATTTTCATAGTTTTCGGCGCAGAAACGATAATGGCGTGAGACGTTCTCAAGCGACGATATCGAGTACAACAATCGTCATATTTTCTCATATTTAATTAGCGCATATCGCTTTACTTCCGCAAATTGCCTGCACGCGATACGTCGACTCATTTATCAGGATCAACATTTATCGTTACAGATACAATATTCTGCAAACCGAGCATCGCGATGCGACCACCCTCTCTCTTCGAAGAAATCTCCTAGGCTTCTACCGAGAAGCTTTCAGCCTGCACGTGGCTCTCGAATTAAGAACAACTTCATTTTATAAACAAAATTTTACGTCTTTCGGAGGCTCAATAGACAAAATAAAGTTCTTCCGACCAAACTTTCGAGGGTCGTCGACACTATACGAGTTGTTAATTACAGTTTCTTAATAAAGAATCCTCGAAAATGGAGGATTCTCTCGCTTTGTCGCAAGTCTTAAACGTAATACGAGTAGTCGAGAAATTCCTATCTAACGTCACTTAACATCTGACAAGATCTTTAGATAATAAAAACCAAGCTTAAAATACTCTATTGAACATCAACAATACAATCGTCACACAGAATGTGATAATTTTGCTAAGTATACAAAATTCTTCATAAGTATATTTGTTTATTAATTCAGACTCGATATTAAATATTTTTCTCCAAGTATAATCACTCTTTTAAAAGTTCACGTTATATAATTATTCATGAATTTCTATTAACTAGTGATGTGTTATACTCAAGGCACGTTAAACACATATCCGGGAGCCCCCAAATTGGTAAAAATAAAAACAATTTTATCGCTGAAATTGTATAGTGTAATTTATAAATAATTTTATAAGCTACAATTAAACGTTATTAGATTATAATTTAGTAAAATTATGTAGAAGGACCCCGATTTTCTGTGCCTAGGGGCTCCGGAAGATCTTAACCACGCGTAAACAGCAACTTAAAAAAAAAACTGTGCAATAAAAGATGATTTTCATAGGAGCATATTTTTTTCTAAGTTATTGAATAATTTTTGTATTTATTCCTTAATTTTTTTCATGCAAATTAGCTTCTATTCGCGTTTTTTTTTTCTCTCTCTCCAATTTCTTTATCTTGTAATTTCTTACATTTCTTTCTCCATCCGTATATTTCGATATTTAGCAATTTTGCAATTGCATACAATATTTTTCGAAACAAATTACAGTATGCAGATAACACCAAGAGTCTAACAATCGTCGAAAGCGATTCGTCCATACAAGAAGCTTCGATACATTGAACGAGTGGTGAAAAATGAACGAAATCTAAAAATAAATTCTCGAAATTTGTTCCCTTCGACTGGAAAGATAACAGTTCGAAAACTTTTAGAATCTCGAGAGAAGTAATTATAATAGTCTCGACGTTGCAAAGAAGCTAACTTGGGCCAGCGAGTAAGGAACAATGGTTAGGTGAACTGCCCAATTCTGTTTCACGTATTTATTTATATATAAAAAAACAAAAAAAAAACCAAAACAGGAATCAAATTTAACAAACTTTCATCGCTCCTAAGTTTTTATCTTGCGAAAATAACCAAAGAAATATCTAAACAAAGGAACTTAAACTCATATCAATCAAACAAGATAAGGATCTAAGGAACAAGTTCGTGCAATCATGACTGAATAAAACTCGAATATATTATTTAAAAAAAAAATAATTGAAATAAAAATAATTTCGAAAGGTAAATCGCGTGAATAAGTAACTGATCTAAAAATAATAAAAAAATAAAAAATAAAAAATATATATAATGTAAACAAATACAAAAATTATTATTTAACAAAAGGGACTTAGTTTATAAAGTTGTTTGTTACGCAAAATTTAAAAACTACGCGCTGTTGATTTGGATAAAATACATTTTAAGATATTATAGAATATATTATAGTAAATAAGAATATAGCTATATAGAAACTCTGCACGAATGGTTTCGGTTCTCGTACCATTTACGAAGCAGTGACCGAATGCATGACTAAAAAATTCATCTGGTCTTCGTTAACTATTTTTCTTTTTATCTATAAAAACACAGAATTTTTTTTTTAAAAAAGTTTTTCCTTATAACTTCCAGATAATATTCGCTTCGAGGCATCAAATACAGCGAATTTTTTCTTTTAAAAAAAAAGGGACAAATTCTGTTATTTTAAAAGAACAAAAAACAAATAAAAGATAAGATCTCGTTTTAATCGCGATCTCGTAAATGACAAAAAAATTAATGAGAACGAGATCGGGTGCGAGATCGTCGATATCGACTCGCAACGCGACAAACGTTAAGAAACGAGATCGATCGATTGGAATAACAAGAAAAGTGAGTAAATTATATTTTCTTTAAAAGTGCAAAAAAAAAAAAAAAAATTCCTTAAAATTCCACCAAAGAGANAAAAAAAAAAAAAAAAAAAAAAAAAAAAAAAAAAAAAAAAAAAAAAAAAAAAAAAAAAAAAAAAAAAAAAAAAAAAAAAAAAAAAAAAAAAAAAAAAAAAAAAAAAAAAAAAAAAAAAAAAAAAAAAAAAAAAAAAAAAAAAAAAAAAAAAAAAAAAAAAAAAAAAAAAAAAAAAAAAAAAAAAAAAAAAAAAAAAAAAAAAAAAAAAAAAAAAAAAAAAAAAAAAAAAAAAAAAAAAAAAAAAAAAAAAAAAAAAAAAAAAAAAAAAAAAAAAAAAAAAAAAAAAAAAAAAAAAAAAAAAAAAAAAAAAAAAAAAAAAAAAAAAAAAAAAAAAAAAAAAAAAAAAAAAAAAAAAAAAAAAAAAAAAAAAAGAAAATACCGATCGACGCTGAGGTTTTTTGGTGTGAGGAACAGAAGGCCATTGCTTGCTAGAGACTATAAAAAGAGGAAGGTTCGACAATGGCTCCTCTGTTGCCAACGTAGTCTATCGGGCGCCCTCTCTCTGCCTATTGAGTTTCCGGTGTTACGTAACGAGGGTAGTGGAAGAATCCGCGTTTTAAGGTTCTCTCTCCTTTCTAGGATCGTCGGCGACTCGCAGAGATAAACTTTCGACTTTCAGGTTATCAATTGGCGAAGATACCCGTCCGGTTAGAGTCGAACGATGATAACTATTGATACTTTCTGCTACGTGCCAACGTTTTAGAATTATGAAGTGCCGAAACGTATGTCGAGATAAATCGGAGGATCCTTACAAAGTTTACCGGATTTTCATCAATTTTAAAAAGGGTGGTAATATCTTCAGTACTAAAAGGACTTTAACAACTTTGTCGAGAAAGAACGGGATGTCTTTATTAAAATATATCTTAACATCTCAAGAGAATTCAAGAAGAAAATATTTAATCTTTGCTATCAAACCACGGACTTTGTTCTCTCACCCCGCTTACCAGATCTAAAAAAAGAACTTGAAAAAATTTTCAATCTAACCGTTTATTCTAAATAAAACTGATTTTTCTTTCGTTGTTTATAAAGTTTAGCTTAGAAAAATTTTATTATAACCAACCGCAACTAAAAAAGAAAGAAAAAAAAAAAAACAACAGAAATAAGACGTAATATATTTGGATGTCATAAAAAGCGGAAGATCCCGTAAAATGGACGAGAAAAATTTATTCGTTATAAATCTTTAGCGATTTGTTATTTTTTAATTATAAATCGAGAGCGATCCGATAATAAAGACATGTTTTTTTGGAAGATCTCGCGAGATCGGCAAAGACAATTGGAAGAGCTAGTCGATTGCCATATAAATATTCACTGTGAAGTTGCCTTGTACTAAATATTTAATGAAGTTTAGATAGGCAAAGCGCTCGACACTTTTCGAGTTTTCTAGAAACACGCTTGGGAAAACACGTTTTCTAGCAAACGTGCAAAAATATAGAAAACCGCAAATTTTGCGCCATAGCTTTTACTTTTCTTTCCCACTTTTAAACTGTTCTAAAAGTTTTTTTCCTCATTCTTCTTCTTCTTCTTTTAATTTTAACGTCGACTAAAGAATTGTACAGAAACAACAACTTTCCTATAGACGTCAACTAACAAATTATAAATTTTTAGGAAAATAAATAAATAAATATATATATTAGATAAAGAAAAATGAGAAGAAGACGTCGACAAAAATCAAAAATATTCGAGTCGAATTTTAAAATTTTCTTAAGAAAATCCTAGGTTTTATCGGTTTGCTTTCTCGATTATGTTCGAAGGATATTTTAGTTTAGAAACGTGTCGACGCTTAACGTGATTTATTACGTTCTTTGTCAAAGGAGTAAAGTATTTATGACGGATCGACGCCATTCTTCTGCATTTAATTACGTTTTATTCTTTTTATATTTAGATTTTTATAATTATTCTAAGGAATAATCCTATTTTTACAGAGATTTACTCGAAGAAAAGCGTTACTTTTGAAATCTTTCCGTTTTAACAATCCGCCATGCAATGAACGGGTATTTCAGAGCCGCGCAAATTCTTTCCGTTGTTAAACTTAAAGAAATTGGGAAAAATGCATTCTAATTTATAAAAATTCAAATTTTGTTTGAATATTTTTATAAAAATTTAGTTTTTACAGGAAAAAAAATGCAAAAAAAAAGAAAAATCAGGTACCGTACGTTCGACGAATCCTGCAACAAATAAATAAATAAATAAACTTTTATAGAATTTAGTTCTTTGAGGATTTTTTTTCTTTGTTTATTAAATATAAGCGGTCTAGACTCATACATTAGAAGAGAAAGAGAAAATAAATAAATTTTCAACGATAAGTAAAGCAACTTAAAATCTGATTTAACCCACTTAAATTTTAATTTGAAATATTCTTAAGAAAAATAATAATAAAATAAGAGAAAATAGTAAATTTAATAGAAATTATAAAATACTTTTTGAAGTTTTACTTACTAAATTTTTATGCTTTATTATATTCTTCTATAATAACTTTAAAATAAATAATAAAAAAAACTATATATATATATTTCTTATGTGCTTTCAAGAGAAAATATAATTAATTTTGACAAAAATGTACTTGGAAGTAAAGAAAAAGGCTAAAGAAATGAAAATAATTCGATTTTCCTTTCTTTTAACTTATTTTTGAAGATTTCAAATTAACGAATATTTAAGTAAGATGTTGAAAAATGAAGAATGTCGGTAAAAAATCGACATGAAATATCTACAGTAACTGTTCATCCACCTTTACAATAGGACAGTCCAATACTTTAAAATAATGTATCCGTCCAATATTACAACAGCATACTTATTGAATCCTTTGCTATCAAAGTATAAACCTTACGTTATCCCATATCCTGTATTTTATACATCGTTACACAACCTATTATCGTACTAATTATAGAAACCTACTAGTGTAAGAACCTACTGATTCTTATATTTCTATATTTAGCATATCTATCGAACCTTATAGTAGCTACTACCAGATTTGATTCTAAAGTTATTACTATAATGTTTTGTATAGAGTATTTAATGAACACGAAAATATCAAAGGGATCGTCTATAAATTACTTAACGCTGTTTTTATACTTTTCAACTAAATCCCACACCCTGTAACGTTCCGTAACGCTTATCCTCGATCACCCCCTTAAATATATCAAGGAATAATATACAGTTTTGAGGAATAATACTCAATTATTTTATTAATTGAGCGTATAACGTAGAAATGACAAACAGTTCGGAAACAAAAATACATCACATGTTACCAAGGATTGAGACCCTAGCATTACGTAACGATTTTATAAACACACCCCCCCTCTTGTAACGCATCGTAACGATTACTTGCATACCCATCCACCCATATCTGCGTTACGTAATTCATGGACAGCCCCAAACATAAACCTATCAATTTCTATGATAACATACCCGAGTCTTTTAACCGTATACAGTAGTAGCATATCTGTTAAGCCAATAGCACGTGTATCTAATCCTATAGTAACATACCCGTAGAGTCATTAAAGTATCACATTCATCGTAAACCTTTACAAATTCAATACAGCGTATCATTAAATTTCTATACTAACATATTCGGATCTATAATAATATACTACTGTTTTGCATATCATTATATATACACATAATGGATGTAGTAGCATATCGCTTTAAAAATACATAAAAAGGTAGAACTAAGGGCAAAAAGACAATAAATAAATTAACAATTTTGAATTTTATACTGGACTAATTTTTGTAGTTAAAGAAGCAGAGAACGAGTTGGCATCCGATTTATGCAAATATCTTTTAGAATTGTATTTTTCTTTCGATTGCATAATGATGCACGAAACAAAAAAGAGAAAATGGTAGAGGAAACACGCTCCGTGGACACAATTTGTTTTATATTTCGGGTTCGTTCACGCTTTAAAAACTTCTCCTATGCTAATTCATTTTCCATAAACTCGGTAACATAAACGAACATCACAAACTTTTACGTCTTTTAATTAATTAATTGAAAAAACGACGATTTTTTTTGACGATTCGCAGGATGAACGTAGCATTCGGGGTTATTCCCATTCAAATTTGTAAATTTATAATTTAATTAATGCCTCAGATCGTAAGTTTTACGTAAGCGAAAAACGTAAACTAACGTAACAATATTAACTATCCATTAACAAATTAAAATTCCTAAAATGTAATGGCTAATTATCGTTTAGAGCGGAAAGATTTTTCCGTTGCTTCGCCTCGATTAAGTTGAACAAATTAAAGATAAATATCGTAAAGAGTTAATAATAAAACTGTGATTTTAAAATTGTTTTTAAAATTTTAAAACTTCCTTGGAATTCTAAGCATTATTAAGAAGTTACGCTTCGTCGAATGATAGCGTTTATCTTACGTAACGAGTATAGCTGTGGGACGAAAATACTATTGACACTTCGAACAAATCTCTCATCCTCGGTTACAAAGAAAATTATGCCTCGTACTTTCCATCTCTTTCAGTTACGCTGCAACTAATGCATCTTTCTGTTAGTTGCAAAACAAATTAATCATTCGCTTCTTTCGGTTACGCGCCTCTCAACTATGACAGATAAATTCACCATCCTCGGTTAAGCATTTCTTTTAATTAAGCAGCAAGTTATGCTTTGACCACTCGGTTACGCTATGCTCTTAGTTATTAATCAAATTTTCTATTATCCACTCTTTATTTACTTATCTCTGTTAGTTACACATCATCCAATTTCTTATCTAACTACCCCTCTTTACTGTAGAGCAAATTACTCGTAATCTACCTCCTCGGTTACATATTTCTTTTAGTTATTCGTCTCTTCAGTTACTTATTTTACAAAAATCCCACTTTAACACTATGTAAAACTTTTTATAAAGCCTAACTCTACTCTGTATTTTTATTTCTGGTCGTCAAAAGAGCGAAGATTCCTCTTCCGGTCTGGAAATAAATTACATATCCGTTCGACATGTCGTCATAGAGAAAACGAAGTAGACCAGAAAACGTTTACACTTTAATTCTAGTGGAAGAAGTTGTTTGTGTTACGTCAGACATTTTCAATTCAACGCTGTCATCTAGGTGTGATTTCCGAAACCGTCTTTCAATTTTCGCATCTGGAACATGTTCAGCTCTTGCAGAGAGAAAAGGGAAGCTCACACACGAATCGCAACTGCATCGCTTTAATAACGTTTGGTATGCTGCGGGTTATATGTAAACTCCCCTCCATAAACCATATTGGAGGGGGATAAAACGCGAAATACCTAGTGTAAGACGGGACTAATTGGAAATTCTCTTTCATAATTTCGTTACGGTCATACGAGTCTTTAAGATAGAGGACGGGGTTGCGTGGTGTGACGTAGCCATTAAAACTACGTGGCAGTTTAAAGGAGAGTTTTCTGAATTATCGCCTATTCGATTACGCGTGTAAGAAATTGTTTACATTATGGCAGATTAATATCTTCATAAAAATAAGTCGAAGCGATTCAAAAATATAATTATCGAAGTCTGTTCGACTTCTCGGGGTACAAAGTACGACAGATACGAGCAGACAAACTATAAATCTGTCAATATTTTAGTTAAGACGTAACCATACGGGGTCGGGGAGAAACTGTAACTCTATACAGCCAGTCGGAGAAACACTAAGTCTTTTGTTAGTCGTTCGGGTGTCGCGGCCGTCACGTGATCGCATCTGGCCCGTCTGGCTTGTGTCAGATGACCACCTTTACTTCTTCCACCTCCCCGAGTCGTACTAATAAAGGCAATACATCCGGGTTACAAAACAACCGGTCCGTTGTAATACTTAAGACGAGCGTGGGCATGGACTAAGGTTCGACTATTTCGTGGTCGTTACTCGCCATAGTTTTTTTAGAGGGGGAGGGACAACGTACGTTCGAGAAATTCCACACTCCTTCATCGAGAATGGCGACGCTCCCAAATTAATATATTAAAAAAAGCAATTCTTCTTCCAAGTGATTTACGACCGCAAGCTCGTTGACAAATAACGAAAAAGGAAATGACTTAATTCCGGGGATGCATTTCGTGAGATTATCAACTGGAAATTAATGGAAGGAGTAGACAAGATGGCGGAAGTGGAGAGAAACGACACCCTTTCTTTCATTATTCAACTTGGGAGGGATCACGCATCGAAAAGAAGGATCGGATTGATTGTAAGCGCCGTACGACGATCGTCACCTTCGACCTTTTCTAATTTAATTATAAATCATAAACTTTAAAATTAGTTTTAACGGAAGAGTAAGTCGATTAAAATAGTGGAAAACTGGACAATGAAGTTGGAGAAACGCGTTAATTGTCCCATTGAGAAGTTGGAGAAATGTCAATCATTTTCGACTTGCAGGCGCTAGAAACACCGCAACGTGCGTGACGTATACACCAAAAGTTGGCATTCTAGTTTTTTTTTCGTTTTTTACCAGTTATGAACTCATTATTTTAAATATAGGTAGGTCTAGGTTACTTCACAAAAGATACAAGTTTTCCTATCTGATCTATTAAAACTATAAACATGGTTATTCTACAAGTAAAAATAATAAACCTTGAAACCGTTTCGAGGGTGTTTCCTCCTTTGTTTCCGATCTTAAAGATCACAAATTATAGCTTAGAAATAGATAATTTACTCGTAAAATTCTTATATTTAGTGGAAATAGATGCAAAATAAATATTTTTCCTCCATCCTACACACACTGGTTATTCACGATTAACACGTTAATCCTTTAATGACCTATATAAGCAATTAACAAGACTACGGTCGGACGTAATTAAATTCTAAAGTTATTTATCTTCACTCGAATGATTGGCGATCGAATTCCTATTTTAAAAATTCGACAACACAAAATTTTATTACATGCTTCCTTGCAATATATTAATCGGACGTTGTACTACAGTACATCTCTTAAAATTCTGGTCTGTCTATGCTACGTGGTAGACAAAAGCTCATATTTATGGCCTCCTCTTATCTGGAATGGACATCTCTGTGCAGCAAGAACATCAAAACAACAAAATCCAAAAGAAAAAAAATAATATTAATAAATGTCATTTCTGTAAAAGTAGTAGTAACTTTCGACTTTCTTCTCGTGTCGTTGTAAATAATTTTATACAGAAGTCATCAAAATATACTGTCTTTTAACTTCTAACCACACGCATTTCTTGTTAATATTCAGAGAATCGCAAACAGAGTCGACCAGTTAAAACCAGAAATTATTACTACGAGGCAGCGTGATACTCGACCAAACACATTTCTGAACGATCATAATTTTATGAAATTATTCCCTACAAACCCTGTAGTTACGTAAATTAGGAAGGGAATAACATTCGACGTCATTTTCCATAATTAATTCTAAACGAAGTGGCCGGGAGGAAAAATTGTTATCACTCGGACGTCTCCTTGTAAGAATGTAACAATAGACAATTGGGGTGAAGCTCCATTAACGTCGATGATCGAAGGAAAAAAAATGCCTATTTTCGAGTATTCGAAATGGAACCTACGTAAAAAGCCGTTACGTGGGTAACGAGTCGATTTGTAAACGAGTCACACGCATTCACACCAGAAGTCATTGAATAGCAAGAAACCTTCAAAGAACTTGTCTTTCGAGTTCAACATTTCAAGGATAAAGTAGTCTACCTTATCCTCTGACCTATCTATTAAAAAAATTTTTATATTTTATATTTACGTGACAAAAAAAAACAGCGTTAACTCATAAGAGTTACCATCTAGTCACGTGGCGAATTTATCGAAATGTTTCTCCTCGATATACGTAGCGTAACGAGTATTTCCAGCTTGTATACGTTAAAGAAACTCTATAGAGCTAGATAATTAGCTAGAATGTAACAAACGTAACGTAACATCTACAGAAATTCCAACAGGAAGGCGTGACTGGTGGATTCACACTTTAAGGAAGATCTTAGTCACTGCATCGTTAGAAGTTTCGTGTTAAATTCGAAGTGTTAATGAATCTAAATATGCGACGGGTGGTCCAAAACACCAAATATTTTCTTTATAATTATTTTTCTCGACGGAATTAATGATTTCTTTACGATAAATCTCTCCCGCATGACTGGTTTTTGACATTACATTTTCGAACTGACCAACTGTCCTTGGACTTCTCCACGTCATTTTATTATCTTAACTAGCATTAACTGGAATTCTTTTTGATTGTAACATAATTGTTTCTGAAAAACATTTCCTTGTATCAAAATTCAATTGAATTTCTTTTGAAATGTAAAAAATAAAGTAAAAAAAAAAAAATAAATCTCCGTGCTCTCGAAGCTCACGCATTTTCAAACCAAGGATAATGATATGAATTTTTAAAGAATTGCGTCTATTCTACTCGTCGTTAGTTTAATATTTATTAGTTTAACATGTATATACTTTACCTAGATTAATATATACAAAATTGTTTACGTGTACGAGTCATTTTCGACCGTGTCAGCATATTAACAGGTGCAGCAGCTTCGATATTTTATAGCAGGTAGAAACGACGATTATTTATAAAACAATGCTCGTTCTCTCCACTTTAGAAATAAATTAAACCATTTTTATTGTCCTACTTTCCTAAAATCGTCTTTTTTTCAACAATTTCGTACGCTCCTTTCGCCAAAATAGTGACTTTTCAACTCCAAACACGTATCCAACTCTCCAAAAATCCGTGTTCTCTATTATTAATTTCTCTAGGAAATCTTCGAGTCTAAGTAAAAATTTCCAAGTCGAGTCATAAAATGTAACATTTTTCGACTTTGATACAGTGAAATATTCGTAACTCGATGTTACTATGGATACAGAAGAGGAGAAATGTTACTTGGATAGCGAAAAATACTACTAGAGTGACAGAGCAATGCTATTATGAGTTTCGATATTTTCATCCTAACTTCGAATACATTTGTTTATGGCCTTCGACTGTATCGTTTGTCGAGTAATGTTACAGCTGTTCCATGTTACTTCCTGCTATCATCGAATGTTTAGGGTCAAAGAAGTATCGCTAGATAAATCTGATACACGAGGTCTGAATGGCGAAGGCCAAATTAATAGGTACCGTTTATTATATATATAAAGAAAATCCAAATTCTTCACAAACTTATTCGATTTTGTTTATTTCCTAGTTTTATAAACACGCGTTTCGAGATTTATATCAAAAATACGTATGCAAATTCAAGAATTTTATATATTAAAACATGGAGGTGAAGACAAGATCTGATAAATTTCTATTTTAATCTAGCTCATACGCTTGTTTTTTTTTCTTCTGTGTATGTAATTTCAACAACGATATCGAGTTGTTTTCTATACTTTATCATGACTCGAAGCCGTATCTAGTCTTGATAAACTGCTATTCAAGAATATAGTCTCCTGGCAGGA
Source organism: Centruroides sculpturatus (assembly GCF_000671375.1). Lineage (NCBI taxonomy): Eukaryota > Metazoa > Arthropoda > Arachnida > Scorpiones > Buthidae > Centruroides > Centruroides sculpturatus. The sequence continues at coordinate 323,371 of NW_019384401.1, forward strand.
ACGTCTTTTTTTTACATAGAATGCACCTATCAAAAGAAGTCATATCTAAAATCCTTTCTGAAAAAGTATATCCGAAATACCTTTCTAAAATGGCGGACTTTTTTTTTTCTCTCACTCTCGCTCTTCTATTTATATAGCTCTTACGATCTCAGTTTTTAAATGTTATAATTTTCTAAAGTATAGACTCGACCGTTTGTTGGATTGTATCCAGAGATACTTTTAAAGACATTTTAACAACTGTTCAACCATAAAATCATAAGCTACACGCGTTAACTATCGAGAGTTTTCTGTATTTTCAAGCTACCACTTTCATCGATCTTCGTCAAAAGTCACTACTGAATTATTTCATTCATATCATGACTACGAAAAAGGGGAAGAAAATAACACAAGTGAACGAAGAGTAGTTCATTTATCACCTTCAAACGAAGTTTTTATCATCGTCTTTAACTTTGTTAAAAATAGATGATAAGAACAATGGATGAAGAAGCATCCTCGCTCTTTCCAATTGAAAATATAATTTTGGAATCAAATTTTTAACTATTTTTTAATTATAAATATCCGTAAAGAGAGAGAGATTTAATGAACTTTGTACTTTTTAAATATTGTTTTTTTTATTTTTTCCTCCTGCTCGGATTCTTATCATCGGTGCAACGTCCTACGCTAGACTTTACACCCGATACTCGCACACCTGCTACCTTTATAAAGTCCAGACGTTCTCGATTTTGTGTCAGTAACAAATAAACGCATTTTTAAATCGTCCACATCGTGAAATGAGTATAAAAAAAGAAAATAATGACAAATTTCCAACTTACAGTTTAGATCGACAGTAATTTCGAGGGCGTGGAAAATCTTCTAAGTTTCCATCTTCCACTAGTCAACAGGTCAATAATGGCCGCGAGAATATTTCCAAGCAAATAGAAGCAGATTAAACAAGAGAATCTTAATTTTAATACTTCCCGAATGAAAATTCGGTTAAATCAATATATTATATATATATTTTAAAGACAGTTTTTCTGAATATTAAAGTAGGGAGTGACATAAAATCTACTCTTTCTTTCGTAGTTGATCTTAAAAATTGCGCTCGGGATTGGCGTTTACTCGAACGGAAATAGAATTAACATGAGAAAAAATGACTAATACGGAATTTGTATAGAAGAAAATCATCCGTTTTGACGAATGTATGACCCATAAAAGTAATTCCTTCGTTTGCAAAATATACATTCAGTTTTGGGCGTCGGATCTAAATTACAAATTACTCCATTTTTCTTTTCATGTTTTATTCAAATACAATTTTCGACTAACTTTTATATTATCCACACCTTATCTCTACAAAGAAGGGAATTTAGATTCCAGTATAAGAAATACTTCATTCATTATTCACGAGGTACGGCGGCCATCTTAGAAAATATCGGGAAAAAAATATATAATTAATTAAAAAAAAAAAGTCGCCTTTTAATTCTCGAAACAACAACAAGACGTACACGGATCGAGTACCAAAATCCGAGGCGAGAATTGAAAAATATACTCGCATCTATCATGTTTCTAAATCACAATCCGGCGACCTTTGAACTCGACTACAATTGACACTCGATGTAAGAAACCGGGGAAGAAGGTCGTCAGTCTGTCACTTTCACAATCGACTTTATGCCAAGGAGAAATTTAATACCTGAGACAGAACTGTCCTTGGGGTCAAGGAGAGTAATCGTCGCTTTTCGATCGTATCGAACACACACACAAAAAAAAAAAATGGGGGGAACTACCGACACACGACTCCATCCATGTATCTAATTAAACATCCAGAAAGAAATGTTTATGTTTCGCTCCACTCGGTTACTACTTCGGTAACGACTAGAAGCAACAGAAAATATTAAAAAAATAAAGTCAAAAATATCGAGTGGGTTAATAGAATTTTGGTGTTGATTCTGGTTGGCAGAGAAAAATCACAAATCTCTGTTGGAGAAACGAAATTTTATTTATTTACAACACACGTCTACAGACTTTTATTATTGATGCCTGTGAGAAAAAAAATCCTCGAGATACGATAAACAATCTGTTAATAATTGTTTGATTTCCAAAAACTCCATCAAATAATACCAAAAACATATTTAAAAAAAAAAGTATTATTAAAATTAAAACTTAATAGTTAATTATTTATTACCAATTGAATATCTAAACTTACAAATTCGGCATGGAGATCGTTAACACGAGATCTCATCATCATATCATTAACATAAGGAGCACATTTTGTAACTTAACCTTAGTTACAATTAATATCACGTTTTAATTTAATGAAGTCCAAACTATTGATATTCGCCGTATAAAAAGGGAAGAAGAAGAACGAAATTAAGTTCATTTTAATGATTTTTACCCCCGAAAAGCATATATTAAAACTCGATTAATAAAATTTTCTAACATAAAAATGCTCGAGGTGGTTATTATTTTTACGGTCGTTTTATATATAAGTTCAAGTCTAATAAGACGTTTTAAAACGTTTCTAGACTTAAACTAGATTAATTACTTTACGGCCAAACAAAAGCTACTTGTTTTACTTTTACTAAATTAAAATTTTCGAGTGTCGAGTAGCGACAACTCCCAACTTAAATCTATCAAAATCTGTGAAAAGTTTTTCTGTTTCTCGTCTTTAATACATCGATAATTCTTTATAAACTCGTGTAGGGATTGTTTTTCCACCGGAAACGTATGCTCTTTCTATAGAACAAACAACAGAAAGTTAATGCGTTTAACTTTCTCCAGCGTAAACATCTGCCCTCCTCAGACTCATCTGTTTCCTTCTAGCGTGCCTCCGTCTGTAGACTTTAATAGTGAAACATTTTTTTTTTTTTTTTTACGAGATACCAACCGACAGACGAACATATCTAACAGAACCAGTTATAACGATATCAATCAAAATTATGTGACTTAGAAAGGTAATCGCGTATGCTAACTAAGAATGAATACTCGTCACCGCGTATAAACCGCGCTCTAAAAATACCTTTTCGCCAGTTTAAAACCGTTTCCTTCCTCGCTTGAAAATGTCGAATTACAAAGCAAACGTCAACATTATCATCATTAATGTTATGATAATGATATGTTCGAGATTCAGACATAGCATTATCATATCATCAACATACGAATGGCTTAAGAGAGAACATTTTCTAACGAATTATTTTCATAATGTCGAAACTAAAAACATTTTTTTTTTCGTAACATATTCTATGATATTTTATTTGAACATTTTGTTTGAACAAATATTTATTTTCTATCCATCCCAACGTAATATTTCCTGCACAAATATATACTTCGCTTCGTACTTGAAATCTTAATTATTATTAACATATAAATTTGATAAGTATAATTTTGAAATAAAACTTAAAAATATTGTTTTGAAAAACTTTATTACAATTGGAATTGAGTCGATAGAAATTTAGACGATTTATTTGTAAGGATTTCCTCTCTTCAACAGATAACAAGTAGCACTCGAACTCGATCTATAACGATGATACTGACAAAGAGAGTTCCTATACGTAACAATATTTATTTACACGGTGGAATTTTAACTCGTGTTGAATGTTACTATTCTTTACATAAGATTTGATAGATTTATCCACACAGAAATTAATCAATGGGGCGATCCGTTGCATTCCACGCGCGTCTAACGTGCCTTCGTGCCTAGCGATCGTCATCAATGCCGATTGAACGTGTTAACCAACTGATCCTTAGGATTCTCGATTAACACGTGCGATCAATCCGTTAGACTTTTTTAGAAACAAATATAGGAGCCTAAGAATTCAATATTTTCTATAGGATCTATAGGTTAAGAGAGAGGGTTAAAGAGTTTGATTTATTGAAAGGAGTAATTGGATCATAAGCATTCAATGGTTTGTAATGAATCCAATAGATTTCGGTTCATGGATTCGTTGGCTTTCAAATGCAACCGTTAGATCGTAAATGATAAAGCAATCTTTAAATAACGTTTTCTTGTTAATTTTTAATAATATTTATACATATAAAATTCGTTACGCTACGAGCAAAATTGATAAATTAACTATTGATGATAGCAATAATTGGAGAAAGAAGCCAACGTAACAAAAACAAAACGTTACTTTGAAATTTATTTTAAATGGTCGTACTAAAGAATATAATGAAAGCAAACGTTATAAATTAACTAAAATGACTTTTTTTTTATCACTTTAAATATCGATTTTTATTATAATATATTTATAATGTATTACTTAAGCAGGCAAGATTTAAATTGATCGGTAATCGATTTTACCGTTCCCGATATCTATTTTTGTATGTTAAATCTTTTGTTCTTATGCAACACTTTCTCTAAATAGTCTACTGGTTGATGATATAGGTGGGAGGCACGTTCTTTCTCGATCGAGATTTTTATTGATCCGGTCAGATGCAATCTATTTTCTTCTATTGACTGATGCACGTGTCGTATAATCGTGTGCCACTTCTCCAAACAGTTAAACGTGAGTATTGTCAACACGCCCGACAAACACATTCTCGACTTTAATTAGTTTAATTAACATTACCTTTCGTCTTACTCAAAAAAAATCTGCCGAATTTCTCTCATTGATTGATGTTTGTCACGTTTTGTCTAATGTTGGGGATCCTTTTCTATAGAGTCTATCGTTAAAGCCAGGTACTTTTATGTCCTATCTTCTATGAGAGAAACACGTTTCTCAAGCACGATTTTTCAATTTTCGACTCTTCCTTTGAACTTTTGAGTCGAGATTCTGTCATGTCTCGTTTCAGCCTTTACTAATTTAGTTCGAAGATTAAAAGAATTTTGTGCACTTCTAAAGCAGGATAGAACTACGAATTATAAATTACTCATTAGAACTATACAAAATTCGAACCAAAAGAATGTAGGGTATGTAGATATGTGTTTACGTTACGATGTTTGCTGAATATGCACAAAATTCATTGACAATTTTCTGCATATTCAGCGATGCAGATGATGGCCTACAGATATTTTCTACCGATTTTAGTTGAGATATTAAGGAATATGACAAATAAAAATTACCAGAATAAAAACACACATCGAAAATTTCTATTATTTTCTTTCGCGAGAGAAAATTCCTCTCTTTACCCTCCAGATAAATATTACAGGAACAATCTAGGAAACATTTCTAGGTTTTTTTTGAAATGTTCTAAAGTTCTCCAAATGCTAGAAAGTGAAGATGGAATTAAATTATAAACGAGCTTTTCTAGATTTAATTTTGAAAGAGGTGTCGAGTGGGAGATATTTTTCCAGTTATCAACAGCTTTTTCCCGTATTAAATTTGGATAAACGAGATTTATATACGCTTATAAACCATCCCAAATTATCCAAGCACACCTTCATTAGCCTATTTTTACAGTTAATTTTCTTCCTGACACGTCACTCCCTAAATTTATCAACGAACTTATTGTTTTAGTCGCCACACCCTTCACTTTTTATCCACTCTGACTACTAAATTAATACCAGAAGGAGCATCTCCTCAATTAGAAGTCAAACACTAATAAATATAGCTACAAATTTGATTGCAAAGTCGTTTATTCTTCGTTAATATCGACACAAAATGTCTAACGTCTCCCTCGCTTCATACAATAGGTTCCATTTAGGTCATACGTTACTTAGATAATCTCTTATAAAGCAATCCTCGCCTGATATATGATACCTATCTGTCGAACACGTGACTAATGGAGACACGTAACGTAAGCGCGGTAGAAAGGATTCGGTTTCGCAGACCACGTGGTCACGCATCAGAACCACACGCCCTCGGTTAAACGTAGCTACGTGCGGTTCGATAGCCATAATTTTATAACCCATCTATAAAAATGGCAGGCGGATAAAAGCTAGCGGGGGGTCATAAAATCGAACTTCGTCAAAATAGTCTCATTTTTCGTATGTAAATGAAGTAGTTTTGTAACGACCTTCATGCTTATGTCGTCCTTGAAGAGTAACGCATAAATGACCGCCAATAAAATGTTATATATTCGAACATATTTAATAAGAATTATACTTTATCCTCGTATAAATATTCCTAATTATATTTTAATATTGTTACATTTTGAATCACGTGTAAAAAATTTCCTGTATAATAAAATGTCCTTTGTTCTCTCGTGTTTAACTCTTTACTAATATCTAAGTTTCTATTGAATCCTGTTTATAAAAGCATTCACAGACTCATTTTTAAGCGTGATTCAGATGCGGTTTTTAAACTATGTATCGAAAATAAATGAAAAAAAAAATTCTAAGAAATTATAAATTCTAAACAATACGTCTACTTTAGATAAATTTTGTAACAGAATTTGCTACAAATTGTCACAAAATTTTTAACATCAGAGAAGTTTACGTAACGGCGATTGTTTTTAATGAATCCAGTAGAAAAAAAAATCCTCAAAATTTCGTAACTTATTTTTTTTTATAACGTTGTTTACAGTATTTTAGTTACGTCTAGTTAAACACAATCTGTACAATTCACCCTTTATTAAGATGTTACTTCAATTAAGAAAAGGAGATTAGAACCGCAGACTAAATGTTTTTTTTTTTTTTGTTTCCTCGATTGCAGGATGTAAAAAGTTATCTTTGTTTTTTTTTGTTATTTACAATTACATTGGTTTGTTTCTGTATAGAAAAGGCACATAAATATTCTTCTATAGCAGTATCTATCCTCAATACTTTATGTAATAAAAAATCGATGTGTGTCGTCACGAATAACTACAAGAAAGTTGCCACGTCTATCCCACTTGTCTATAGGAAGGAAAAACACTAGCTAAATCGTTTTTGATAAATACTTCCTATTAATAATTCGTTATAATTAATCGTTAAGATTCCCTCCGAATTTTTCCCTTTTATTTTTGTTATCCTCTTTACATAATTCGTAAAAATATTTACGCATTTATGAAGATTTGATTAAAATTTGACGTTAAAAAATTAATCCCTTTGGGAAATTTTATATAATTTCTTCGACTTTATAAAGAGAAACTTAAAAATTTAAGCTAATTTTTTAATATCAAAATCATATAGTAAATTAGTAATTTTCTTTACTATTTAACATGTGGTAAATGAGTATAAATCAACGTGATTAAGTTGTAAAAAAAAAAAAAAAGTTAATTACAAAAGTATATAGAAGTGATTTATTTATTATATTTTATTTTATTGCCTTTAAGTAGAGTTAACAGTCAAAGAATCGAATTTAAATTATTATTTTAATAATAATAATAATAAAGTTATACATAAACTNTTTTAGAATCTAGCAAACCGCTGGTGGCAGCACGCGTGTCGATTCCAGCGCGGTACGATCAGCTGTGCCCGATGCGATCCGCTTTCGGACGGTCCAGTCGAAGTCCAGGGGGGTGGAAGGTCGTCTCACACTCGAAATCGGCGCGATTCGTCGACCACTCGACTCTTCGTCCTCCTCCGGTTGCCAAATTTCGTCATTGCCTCGCGAACGTTTTTTAAAAAATGTATAAGATATATTTATTTTTAAAAATTTATGATATTCCCTGTTGCTTTTGGGGAAGTTAACAACAAAAAAAGATAATAATTTCTCTACATTTATCGAGAAATAAATAAATAAAAACGTTTCCTGCCAATATTTTACATTTAAAAAGTTCTTTTGAAGTCATTTTTTTTATAGTTCTTTCCTTATAAATTATATTTTTTAAGCGATAAAAAGGCGATTCGAAACTGAAATTTCCATCCTTTTTTTTCAGTTTCCAGCTTCCAAAACACATAATAATTAAGGAAATTATGATGAAACACGATCGAGTCGAATTACTTCTTGATGTAAATTCCAGATTAACGTATACAAACGCAACAAAGAAGGCATTCACTCCAATAAAAAGAAGTTTGTTAATAAAGGCCCAACTGTACTAATTAATCGACGTCTTCAGAAAGAAAAAAAAAACCATTACAAAACCGACAAACACCTCAAAAAAAATGATTAAAAATTAATTTTAAGAGCTCTTCTATACGTTAAACTGTTCAGTTTTTGGTAGAACGAACTTTTTTGGAAGTTCAGAAATTAATTTCCAAAGTGTGAACCAAATTAAAACGAAAAACCCAATTTGTTTATAAATTAAATTAATCGAGTTTCGAATTAAAGGTTTAAAGTTTGATTGATAGAAATTTCAGAAAAATATTTAAAAAGAAAGAAATTTTAAAATATGAAAAGTTTAAAAAGAAGAAATAAAAAAACAAAAGCAATTTTCTAGTTAAATTTATTGCCTTATTTGAGAATCACCACACAACAAAAACTTATAAATGATCAGATATTGGGAGTTTTTTCCAAGAATAAATCAAAAAGAGTGAAAGAAGAGAAGAGAAAAAACAGGCAATGTAATAATACTCGTTTAGTTGATTGATACGGATTCATATTTTCTATCAGTAGGCAGATACACAATGCACGTAACACTTAGTCGAAACACTCGTCACCAATAACATCCTGCCAATAACCACGTAGTGCACGTCAGCCATAACTCGGCATCGTTAGCTTCCATCTTGGATATTTTGGCTGGGTCGTCCAACGTCCGATTTTTGATCGACGACCTCCAAAATTCCACCCCCCTCTCGTCTCATTCTCCTACCAGCTCTTCCTTAAATAGAATCCTCGTTATATATATATATAACTGTTTAATTTTATTAACTATCAATAATGAAAGAGTATTGTTTTCAAGGTCGACTCCATTAAAAGAATACCATTTTTTTTAAAAAATATATATATATATTTGTTTGTTTTTAGAATGGGTCCTCGAAAGTTAAATGATACTCGCGCGAAAGACAATTTTCGGGTATTTAAACTGATTTTATTACGGGATTGGTCGGTTTTAAAATGGTTTTTAAAAAAAACGGATTCGAAATCGACCAATCCGAAACGAGAACGACCGAAACGTAAGCGAGCAATTTAAATGCGATAACAATAATCTAAGAACATTAAATTCTTGGACAATATAAGCAAATTAAACGTCGTTATGTCGGAAAAGTCATTTTGTATCTCGTTAAACATGCTCCACATTGAAGTAGGCCTGCAATTTACTCGTTGAACGAAAGGAAACGTCAAGAAAGAAAGAAAAGAAAAAAAAAAAAAACAAACACGCGTTTTCGTCACACGGCTTATGGCCGAATCGACTTTCAGCCAAAGATGAAAAGCTAATTATTTAAATTGCGAATATGATGATAAAAAAAAAATCCGCCATTAAAAAGAATCTTTAGAGATAATGTAACGCTTCCTTCCGCTTAACGACTCCAATAATTAAAAACAAGAAATCAAATGAACGAATTTAAATCGCGTATTAATCTTGCACATCCCGTACGAACGGGGCCATTCGGTTACGATGTTATTCTCGCAACTATGTACGCGTTAATGTTGCAAATGCGTTACGCTTCGGACACGTAACTTTACCGGATCAGGCGCGATTCCAATTACGAACATTTATTCTGTACGCGTACAGTTTATGCTAAAATTTCGATGATAGATTATATCTAGAAGAAACAGGACCGACTGGTTCCTCGGCGAGATGAGCTACACACCGAACGTCTTCAGTCGGTCCTGAAATATCGAATTCTACCTTCGAGTGACTGAAATTATATTAAAAAAAAGAATGGTCGCATACGTAACTTATCGTCACGCGTCACAACGTAGGGAAGAGGAAAAATAGCAGAAAGGTTACAGGGTAATCTGGTGGAAAGTTTGTCATTCCGAAAGCGTTTTCCCTCCTCTATCGGTTAGACTGAAGAATTCCTACGAGAGACGAATGTAAAGTTTGTGGTCTACTAACTGGTTTTCGGGGTCGTAATGATTTTGCTACTTTTTTACACTGACACGGGCTAAATACTTCTCTCGATCGAAGCGTTTTTAAATGGGAGCATTACACCGAGACGGGCCACGTTACCTTCCGCACCGCAGACAAATTTGGGCAACCTTCGGTTCGGAAGAATTGTTTCCACTTCCTCCATCCCACAAAGGTCGCGACCTCCTACCGGAACCGGATACTGACATTTTTTGGGGGTTTTTTAATGCGTTACGCCACTTAACGGAGATCGGGAAAGCTCCAGAATGGAAATAACTCGAGGTCAATTGATAAGTCGACGATAAGTGGTGCGTCCGAGTTAGCGCTCGAGTCGTTACGATAAGCCGGAAACGAGAAGATATTTTACTCCCTTTTAAACTTTTCGGAAAGGTAAATCAACCCTAATTCGACTTATTTCGTGTTACATGCGATTATTTGCGTTATGCACGAACCTCTTGCCATTGTAGCAAGGTACTCGTAACGTCACGCCAGCCAATCATTACATTTTCCCTATACAGTGTATCTTAATAGTTACTTCCATCGTAACGCGCGCGCAAATGCGCCAAGTAATAAAAGTTGGTTACGGTGTAGTATTAAAGAAATGTTTGGCAAGTGGGAAAAGAGTATCTTACCTAAACAAACGAAGAGAGTCTGCAGCAACACGATCCAATCTCGGGACGACTTCATGGGAGATTTTTGAGCGTGGTAAAGCTGCGAATTGCTTCTCTTCACGGTCGTCGGCATCCGTAAAAAAGCCCTTGGACTGCCCACTTCTCCATTACACAGTCTTTCGCACGAAAGAAACGGGTGAACTCAGACAACTTTTAAGTTTTAGAATCTAGCAAACCGCTGGTGGCAGCACGCGTGTCGATTCCAGCGCGGTACGATCAGCTGTGCCCGATGCGATCCGCTTTCGGACGGTCCAGTCGAAGTCCAGGGGGGTGGAAGGTCGTCTCACACTCGAAATCGGCGCGATTCGTCGACCACTCGACTCTTCGTCCTCCTCCGGTTGCCAAATTTCGTCATTGCCTCGCGAACGTCCACAACAGAAGGAAGCTCGCGCTATCAGACTCCACTTCATCCAGTTAAAAACGGGACGTACCAATATGGCGGCGCAGGGACGTCGGGCAGGAGTGCGCGCCGATGGTAAACTTTTATACCACTCTGTTCCGCTTCCGAGCGTCCTACCGACTGAGTCTAGAGCTTGAAGCCGGGACGGGGTGATTCCGTCTTCGATACGTCAGAGGTCACGTGCCTCGACACCTGTCGGATCGCGTAACCAGATTGGACGACGTTTGGGAGGATTCTCTACTACGCCCGCCGAAAGACCAGTTTCGGGAGGTTTTTATCTGGATACGAAGGACCGTCAAGCCCTACAAATCCTCACTGTTTGTCGGGATTCTCTTCGGAATTATTCTAATTACGCACTCTCGTTACCTAGCAACGTGACACGTACGTTACGTCGACGCGATATTTGCATCCTGTAGGTTTTTTTTATTTATTTATTTTTAAAAAAACGTTGCACGCAAACGCGCGCGATCCACGCCAGACGCCAGATAATTACGTGGATAAAAATAATGTATCGAGATATAAAATATGTAACTACAGACGTTACCGTTGGGCAGGTTAGAATCGGGCAACATCGCATTTCTGAAATTGTGTCGAGCTCGTCGATGATCGTCGATAACGTCACGTTTGTATATTGCCAATCTATACCAAACGGATAATAGGATTCCGCTCGTAACTCATCTCCATGTAAATAGACCTTACGTCTTGTCATTTTTACCCTATTTTATCTGGAATTATTTTGTTTTATCACGCCTCTGACTTTATTAATTATCCTTTTTCGTTCTAAAAATTCGTTTTCCGTAAAATTGTTAACGTTTATCGACTATTCCTGTTATTTACGTAACGTTACTCCGATACGTGAGCGTTACTTTCGTATCGCGTTACTCCAACCATAAAATTGTTGGCTTATTTTTTGTGGTTTTTGGATAGTGACGAATAGTTTAAATCGTATTTTCCTAAAGATTAAATTTCTATTTTTCACTCGGATTCTCCATGTTTTTTTTCCTATCTGTTTTTAGTGAATAAAATTATATCTCATTTCCCTTAAAATATAAAGTTATTATTACTTGTTTTTTCGTCACAACTTAATCTCGTCTAATGGTACTTTTCTAATCTTTTCCGAATAATAAAATAATGGCACTTCCTTCGTAGTACATGTCGCGGTATTATATTACTTAGTAAATTATAGGATCTCCCTCCACAGTTTGTACACCTTTAGTAAAGTTCAGATAAGATATAAAGTTATACTGCTTATCTGCATAATATTCTTATCGTCCTTCAAGAAATATAATTATGGTACGTTCTTTACGTTGCTCTTTCTCGGAGTACTTCCATTATGGAACAGAATTATGGCGCATCGTTAAAGCCTTTCTAAGTAATAAAATTACATTTACACGTAACAATAACAGGTCCGTAACAGGCCTTGATGCAAATGACGGTCACATCTCCTCATTTAACTCTTAACTTTATCCTAGAGTCGTCTAAGTGGCGACTTTCGACACCTAATAATTACTCGGCCGGTTGTAAATCTAGACTCGGTTATACGTCATCATTTTCTAACCTTTCCGTAATAAATTCGTCATAATTGTCGTCTCCGGCGTAAATCACAAAAGAAAATTTGGAATTTTTCTGCTGGCGGATTCGAACTCGGACTCCACTTCTTTCTATCGATACTTAACGACTATTTTAATATCCTAAAGTATTTAATTATCTTCGAGATAATTCTTTGAGCAAATATTGAATTAAATAAAATAAACATTTATCATAGCGATAAATATATAACTAATTTGTAACGTAAATATTTATCGCTTCGAACTTACTGAATTATGAACTAAAATTCAAAATCTTGTCGACATCTTTAACTACTTGTAAAACAAATTAAAACAATTCTTCAACTTTAACAATTCTTATATTTATTTTATTATTTATTTTTAGAAAGTATACTTTTATCTCTCTGTGTTTTATTCAAATATTAATAACTTATAACTTTAAATGGCAACTTTGTTGTTTTTTTTCCTTAAATAAAGTTATTTTTAGTATAAAGAAAATAATTTATTCGCTTCTTGTAAGATTACATTTCAGAATTTTCTAAAAGGTTTTTTTTAATGAATATAAAGAACATAAGATACTTCTAAGAGTTTATTGATATCAGATTATATTTACCTTTATGTATATTATCGTGTTGAAGATACCGGATATAATGTATTTTATTTGTTACTTTATTTGTACAATGCTTTAAAGATTATCCGCAGAAAAAAGTATTTTACTTTTAAAAATCTTTATATATATTTTTTTTTATTAAACACGAATAAAAGCATAACTTTTACTATAAATACATGTAGGACTCTTCTTTTAAAGGCACGAACTATTCAATTTTCGAGACTTTAAGTATATAAAGTTGAATTTTGAAGCCTCCAGGCCCCTCCGATGTAAGCCTGTAGGATATATAGTTTACATTAAGCGTAGGTTTTCAGTTTAACGTATTGAAAGGACGACTTATTGTCACAATATTAATGTGATTCGTGACCCGTAGATCGCGGTCTACTAATTTAGAATCTCGCACGCGAGTAAGATACCTTCGGGGAGAAATGCAATAATTCGAAATAAATTATAATCAGTTTAAAATCATTGGCTTATTTTAAAAAAAAAAGTTATACAGTTATATTTAGAATGAAGGAGGTTATAAGGTTAATGTTTTGGTATAGACACAAACACAAGTTATGTAGATAATGTACATAAAAAAATCTTTATACTTATAAGGCTCGTGAATTAAATTTTTCCTCCTTTCAAGAAAAATCAATAAGTATTTTATAAAGTTTATTATATAATATAGATACGGAGCTATTTTAAAGTCAATCACAAAAAGCATTTACTGTTAAAATGGAAGACATATCCGGAACAGTTAAATCGAATTTTTATATGATCCATATAAAAAAAAATTAATAAGAAAAGTATAAAAAGGTACCCGGCAATAAATTGTTTAAATAACTAAATCAGTTTTGTTTTATATTCAAAAACGTTTTAAAAACGTGTTACATAAATATGAAAGACTTCTACAAAAATCTCAATAGATCAATAAAAGGTTAAGTCAGTGACGATGAGAGAGCCAACATTTTTATGGACATTTTAAAAGGATTTTTTTGCTATAAAAGTTTAAAATAGAGAAGATATTTGAATATCAAATTTTTTTAAAATTTAAGAGAGTATTGCTACAATTTTAAAAGGATCGGAATTATAATTTTTTTTGTTGTTGTTGTTTTTTTTAGATCAATACAAAAGATTCGGTTTATCTGTCTTTGCATCTTTAAAGTAGAAACAGCTTAGAAACAGGCTTACGTAAGCATGGAAATGGTGTGTAACACATTGATTCAATATGTTACAAGGAGAGAAAGACGAAGGAAGAAATTGGCTTCCGACTTTCGTTTGAATAAAATCCGTTCGGTTATTAAATAATACAGTTTAATGGTAAGTGTACGAAACGAGCATTTGTTATATATATTAATAATAAAACAGTTGAATAAGCATCAAGCGAATAATTTGTGACTATTAACGATGCGATTCTACAAAAGACAAATTAAAATTTTATTAACGTATTGTTCGCCAAGTTATAATGGATGCCTTTAGAGGAAACTTAATTAACTTGCAAATTGGGAATTATAAAATAAATTGGCTCGAATAATATCGTGTTTATTATAGAAATTGAAATACAAGGTCTATATTTTTTTCCTTCCTACTCTTAACGTGAGATGAACTTTATAAAAGTAATCTACGACATACCGAACATCATAATATATTAACATTCTATATTTTATTAAATATAATTTATATATATCTAAGTTATAAAATTAATTATAAAATATTTATATATTTTTCTGGAAGTGTAAGATTTGTTTCTGAAATTTGTATGAGTCGTTCTATGCCGATACATTTTTTTACAACTATAACTGTAGGAAATTGTATTTGGAAAATCGGAAATTCTTATTATAATAAATTAACTCCGGTACGACTTTATTGGGGTAATTCTAAATTTTTCACGATTGAAATTGTCATATCGATCTCGTAAGAAAACTCTTCTTTCGACTAACTTAAATGTAATACACTCGGAAAAATCTTATCATAAAATGAATTAAACATTAAAATCCGAATTTAAAGTTAGAATGTATCACAATAATAAAGATAAATGATTATATTCGTCATCCAAATATCTTCCAAGTTCGAAATTCCACTTCTTACATTTAAATATAATGTACTGTACTGTACAATGTACACGAAAAAGTGTACGTTGTACAGTACTGTACCTTAAATTAATTATATATATATATATAAAAAATAGTTTAAACGAAATTCCAAGAAGAAATTAATTTATAGTTAAAATAATTGCAATATTTTGAATTTATTCGGTTTTATTTTTGAACAATGTTTTACGTAGTGTTTAAATATTCAGTAAATGCAGACAACTTCTATAATCTGGCAAAGGCCGAAAAGACGTAAATTGTCATATGACATCACGGTGGATTTTTGCCAAAGTGACTGACGTTAGATTTGTTTAAGTTAAAACTACACAATGCCGAATCGAGCAATTAAGATATTTCGACAAGAGACTTAAAATTTCTATTTTTTTTTTTCCCTTTACTTTGTTTACAAAAAAAATAAGGATCTATTTTAGAACGAAGAAAAAAAAATTCTACTTACATTTAACTCTTTTTGTAATAACTTAAAGAGAAAACAAATAATTTACGGTAAAATGACATTTATTCTTCGATTTCAGACTAAATTTTATGTGTATTTTATGTAAATTTTTTAATATAAAATTGTAATAAATTTCTTTATTAAAGGTAATAATTTTTTAATTCATTTTTTTGAGGAAAATATTTTTAAAAATTAAACGAATTTTAAATCTTGCTACAAATTGAACTCGGGCGGAAATGTACTGTACGGTAATAAATCTNCTTTTCTTAACCTCAAAAACTCGGAGCTTGTAACTGTAGATACAGAAACTATGGTGAAGATATAAACTCTAATCCTACACAATTTATGTATTACGTGAGCATATTTTTTTTTTAAATTTTAATTTTATCATTCCGCAATTATCCAATAAAATTGTGTATTTATTTATTTTTTAATTTTTGGGAATATTTAAAAGTAAACATTTTTCTTCTTATAAAAATGTTACGATTAAAATAATTTATAAATTTAATTAGCAGTTATAAATGAAACGAATTAACTAGAATCGTGATCGAGTTTTGTACTAAATTTTAATGTAGAAAGTAAATAATAAAAGTAATAATCTAATACGTTTGCAGCTGCATAAACATGTATACGTTATATTTAATTATTAAGAATATTAAGAGGCGTATGGATTAAAGTAAAGAAGCAATACTTTCGTATCTAAGTCAACTTCTAATCATAAGAAAAGCCTGGAAAAATTTGAAGTCGCTCGCTCTCTCTCTCCCCTTTATAAAATAAAATTTTACCTGTAAAATTATTAAACCGCAAAGTTTATACATAATATTTACTCACTTTTTTTCTTATTATTTACTCCAGTAGATAAAAATTTAATTGATCGATGCTGACTTTTATCACTATTCGGTAGTTGCGTGTATACGCATAAGTAGCGCATATATCTCTCACCTTCTTATTTAAATTAAAAATATCTTATTCCAAAAAATTCCTAGGCAAAAATCAAAGAAAAATTTAGCAAAGTTTTCAAAATACATGACAAGAAGTTTAGATGAATTCAAATTTTATATTATCTACCTGATTAGATGATTTTATTAGACTAATATTTTAGAAAATCTTGTCAACAACACTTCAAAAACTTTCGCTGTTGTGAGTCGTATCGATAATGCTAAATTATTCAAAAAAAATTTATATAGTTATATAAACTTATGATTTAGAAAAAAAAAATTAGCTTGCCGATGATTTAATGTAGGATTTCACGTGTTTATTATAATTATTAATTGCTTATTTATTTATATCTAACTCTAATTATCCACACAAATCAAGAAGTTTTAATAAGGACTTAGTAATACTTGCCTCATAAATAGCTGAATGTCTAATTATTTTGTCGACAATTTAACTTTTAAACTACCAAATTAATCAATTGGCATTTAATTAACTTCCTCCTTAATTTACCTTTTCACTGAAGAAACGTCGAAAGTTTTTATTTACTTTTAAACTACATTTTTTTAATGTTTTTTTTTTCAGTGCGAAGGAATTTTGTTTGTCAAAATTCATTCCTTTCGAGCTAATATTTTAGCACTTTCACTCGAAGCTTCCTTTCCTTTTTTTCTCTAAAAAAAAAACTATTTTTTAATTTGTAACATTTAATTAAATTAATATTAAAAAATTGTTTACATTTTTCTCGGTAGTAATATAATATCTTCTATTCAGTTTATAACTTTTATAGAATTTTAATTCGCTCGAAAATATTTATTCTTTATTTATTTATTTATTAAATAAAAATATTTAAAAAAATAATAGTAAATTAACAGCTAATAAAAGTTGTTTTAAGAGTTCTTAAAATAAAACTTTTGTATCACTTATTTTGCGCTTCATTAATCAAGAAGAATTGAGTGGATTAATATTCGAAAATATAGAAAAAAATTAATTTTATCGACTTTTTATGTATTAAAAAAATAAATAAAATTTACATTATTTACCATTTTTAAAAAGTCAAAGTGTAGGAAATGAAATCAAAAAAGAAAAAAAAAAGTGTAANGGAATTTATAGTCTATATAATAAGGAAAACGTAGAAATCCAATAATTTTTTTTCTTTTTCTAAAGGATTTTTTTTTCTTTAATACTTCTAAAAATATCATAACAACTTAAAGCATTTAAAATAATATTTTATAAATATATTTTTATTTTACTTATTCGTCTTTTATTATTGTTATAAAGAATGTTTTTAGTCGCTTAAAAATCATAAATTTTTTAAACAGTTCGCATAAAGACTGCAGGCAACAACAGAACGACTCGTCAACACTTTTTACTTTCCAGATTTTTACAAAACAAGAAAATCAGTGTTAAAGAGATTTTCATTTAATTTTTTTTTGTGGTTTATTCCCACTTTACCCTCGGGAAATTATCACTTACAACATATTCCACATTCAGTTTATATCCGGAAAAAACTTTTCTTCTCTACCTCTTTACGTCACAAAATATAAATATCTAAAACAATTTTAAAATATAGAAAATGAAGATTATTTTTTCATACATAAAATTAATTATAAATAATTTATTAAATCGACGATAATCGTGTACGTTTTTTTTTCTTGTTTTACAGTGCTCGTCATCCACATCAAAAGGACATACACTGTTAAGTCGTTTAATAATTTTTTTTTTAAAAAAACTAAAAAGGTTATCTACTTCCCATAAAGGGGAAGAGAAAAAATATCAAACATAGCATAAACACCAGATGTAAGATTTGTGCAGATTAAAGTTAACAGCGATACCAGTTTGGCGTGAAAGAATCTCAAGAGACTTTTTTGAGGATAAAAAACACGCATATTTATAAAGAAAACAAACATTTTTGTGACAAATTTCGAAACGTCACAAGCTTTAAATCCTCAAGGCGTTCGTGTAGATGAAGGAATTATAAGAATATCCAACATTTAAAAACAAAAAAAAACAATATAACTCTTACTCCTTTCCTGTAAAACTATTACAGAAATCGCTGGCCAATCTATCAAACAGTAAAAAAAAAAAAAAAAAAAAAATATTCAATTTTTAGATAGTTATTTTGCTTTGTCCGGGAATTTTGCTTTTTTTTTGTTTTGTTTTTAGTTAATTACGTGACGCTAAGTTTAATTATCAAACTGGAAATTTGAATTCTCTTATCGTCCTGGAGGATTTTATCTTCCCAGATGAAAATGTATTAAACTAGTACAAACCATATAATGAGTTATAAACAATTAAATTTATTTAAATCATTAAACCCTTTCTTCTTCTTTTTTTTTTCTTTATTAGTATTAATTAGAATTATATTTTCTATTAATGTAAATTATGCCAAATGTAAAGTATATAAATATTATAATTAATATTAATCTTCTAGAATGGAGAATATCTAAATCTTAACATGTAATATCCCTCATTTAAATAAATTTGTCTGTAAAATTTTTCATATTGCTTCGAAGTAAAGCACTCGATTGTTAATTTATTACAAAATTCGAAAGGGCATACTTTCTTCTTGACATTTAATACTTTTTAATTAAATTTCGATTGCTTTCTTCATATTTTTATACTCATAAAAGGTGAAAGAAATTAAAATTAAATCTAACGACGTGCTTATCCATATTATACAATCTCCAGAATCTTTTCTATTAACATAGCAATTGACCCTTTGAACTAAAAATTCATTTTTTTTTAAGTTTAGATAACTTAACTCTCTTTACAGTAAACTATATTAAAAATTCCATTTAATTAGTATAATTACTTTAATAAGTGCGCCGAAACTAATAACTGACCCACTTTACACAGAATTAGTATAATGGAGACATTATTTAAACTATTGAAAAGAATGTTTTAAAAGAACTCCGACAACAATTCTACATTTAAAAACTATTTTTCTAAATAAGAAATTTTTAAATAAATAAATTCATCCCATACATTTCTACTTTTCGAATATTAATAAAAANTTTCTTTTTTTTTCCTCGAGTTGTTATAGTGACGTGACGCGTGGTGACGTGTTTAGTCTCGATGGAGATAAAAAGGAAGTGACGAAGACAAGAACATTAACGACGTTTTCTGTTTACAATGGATGATAAATTTTGCTTTCAATACTCAATTTGCTATTAATAATAATTGTGATATTCGAAACGAATAAAGAAAAAAAAAAAAAAACATTCTCGACCATCTTTTAATGTTTTGTTTATATCAGGCGCTAAATACAATACTACAATTAGCGCCATCTCTTAGCAACTACTTATAATTGCTCAAACTTAGCCTATTGTTCGTGACATTAAGTGTTTTTCTGGATTTAATACTGACGAAGAAGTTGCATTGATTGTTGTATTTAGAAGAGTACAAACTCCAAAATAACAAATATTTAGTAAATAGTTTAAGGTCAATACACTTAACAATTAGAAAAAAATATATATATAAAATGTCAAGATAAAAACGTTCAAATAATAATAATTAACTCTGCATTTTGTATGGTTTTAAACTTATTTATTTGAAAGTAATCATAAAAACACGATTAAAATAAACAAACTACGAAATCATTTTTTTTTTAAATTTAAGTGACTCGAAAGTATATAAAAATAATAAATTTCTATTTTATAAATTGTTTTATAGATTTAAACGTATAAATCTCAAAGAAAATTCATCGTTTATGCTAAGTTACAAGTATATTAAGTTACTGTATAATAAATTTAGTTATTATGTAGTAAGTAAGATTTACAAGCAGTTGAGTATTGTATGTGTCGGATTGTAAAAATTTATAATAAAAGTTAAAGAATAAATATATTTCCGCTTAAGAATCTGTTGTTTTGAATATTTGAAATAGTTTTATATAAGCAAAGAGTTGATTATTTGTATTGTTTTGCGCAATATCCTGTAGACTTAGACAACATCCGGTTAAACACGTATCTCAAATAAAGTAACACACACTTATATGGGTTCATATATTATAATTTTTTTTTTTTTGTTTTTGTTCAACTCCCCAACCGAAAATTCCAGCAAGAATAAGAAATATAACCTACAACTGTTGGCAGTCCTGATGGTAATTAATTTCCAAACGCCTCTTCCAGAGAAAGTTTGCTGTTTGCCACACTCGTAAATCTGTAGATTTTTTTTTTTAAATAGAAAGTTGAATTACTTAAGCGATTCGAATGAATTATTCAATAGATAAATTCAACCGTAGGACATTCTAAAAAAAAAAAAAATTATTCTTATACTTCCCACAGAGCTACATCATTCGTAATAATATATATTTGAATCTTTCACGCTTCTCGATTCTAAATTTTATTACTTTCTTCGATGTTATAATTAATTTTATTTTTATATTTGTAAATCATTTTATCGTATTGAAAAGTAATTAAATTCTGTAGGAAAATAAACTTTTCTTTATATAATTTTTATCAATAAAACGATTACATCAATGTACAGAATTAATCTTTTGTTATCTGATTAGCATTAATAAAAAAGGAGCGAAGTTCGAGCAGATTACAGTACATTGTTTCATAAAGTGCATTGTCAATACTCTGAAATCGTTCACTTTCTATAGCGAATTTAACAGTAAACATATTTTTAAAATGACTTCTATAAAATATATAACGATAGACGATTCCATAGACAAGAACGAGAACCACCCTCCTGAAGACAGAAGGTTAAATCTTGCTTACGAGGATTTAACTGAAGTTCCTTGTTCTTTGGCTGATAGATTTGGTTGGTGGGTACAAATTTTAGATTTGAGCTACAATAAAATTAGGTAAGTTAAATTGTCATTAAATTATTTCTCGTTTTTAATTTGACATTTACAATTTTATTTATTAAGTTATTTTCCTAAATTTTAAGTTTTACAAAGCAATGTCATAACGCAATAACCTTTCTTATCTTTATTTTTCTATAAATCGAAATGTTTATCTCCGTTCTTAAGAAATATCAATCAGATTTGTTCAACCTCCATCGAAAGATTGCGATACTTGAAGTAACTTATATAATTTAATCTCTTTGATTGGATACTTTGTCTTAAATATTGAAATTTTCCAAAAAAATAAATAATTTATTTAATTAATTTTTTACGTTATAACGTCGAAACAATTTACAGATGATTTTTCTTTCTAAAATATAAATTATAACAAGTTAAACGGATATAAAACTTAATTATTCGGTCAATAATGTATGTCGAACCTCAACCTTTTCTCTTTCGCGTGATTTTGAATATGGAAAAATAGTTCGCGATCTACCAGTTGACACATTCAGATGTACAGCGTCTAATATAAAAGTTATCGGACATATTTGTAAAATTTGTTTTTTTTTTTCTTTTTAAGAATTAATGAAGCCTTATTTAAAGCTGACTTAAAATGCCATTATAGATTAAATTTAATCAAATTATTATATTTTTTTTCATGTAGCGACGTATCGTTTCTGGCATATTTCGAGCGTTTACACACGGTCATTTTGGACAGAAATCAAATCAATTCGGGAACAAGATTCCCTCAGATTCCATCATTAAGAATATTATGGTTAAACCATAATCGCATCTCCAGTTTGGTGGCTTTCTTGCCCAATTTATCAAAAAATTGTCCAAATTTAGAAAATCTAAGTCTAATGGGGAATATTGGAGCTCCGAGTTTTTTGAATGGAGCAACACCTAATCAACATTTTCATTACAGGTAAGAAAAACACTTAATTAAAATTGGATATAGTACACGCGTAACTAGATACAACCTGTACATATTGGATGAAAATTTCAAAAAAAGTCAAGGTGAATTCTGCATCCTCTTTCATAATTTTAAATTTACTACCTTGGAAAAAGGTTAGACGTAGACATAATTTTTTCTTATAAATTTATAGATTTTGAAGATTTTTAGTAATTATTTATCAGATTAATATTTTAATAAATTATTTAATTATAAAAAAAAAACCTAAAATTCAATTACGAGATAAATCAAATTATTATTATTTTTTCTTCTTTTTTCTGCCTTAACAACAATCGCTCAACAAAGAAAAATTCCTACGATTTAACATTTAATAAATGTTATAATTTATAAATATAGACTTAAAATTCAATAAAGTGAATTTTAAAATTTTAATTTCGTTGGAAATTTAGTTTAAAAATCGAATTAAATATTTAATTTATTTTGTTATTTTTTTTTTCTAAGATAAGTTTCGAATAATTTTTCCAACGAAATTATTGTTTTATAAAAATAACAATTACCTAAGATTGCTTTCCTAATTAAATAATAGATAATTAATTATCTTATCTTGTTAAAAATGAATAATTTTTAATAAAATAGTGGCGATTAAATATCGTTTCTTTTTCGTTTTATCTGATGGTCTGGCCTCATAAAAAAACGTGATGTTTATCGGCGATGTGTGGTTTGAGTAGATCCTTCTATGCCCTGTTTTTCACATTTTAAACATTATGGAGAAATTTATAGAGGTATTTTCTAGCACGAGTATATCTTCAAATGTCTTCTCATCACTCCAAAGTGGACGATCAATTTAATTAACTCTGATTGATTCGGAGTTGAGTGGCATCTTACTTATCAATGCGCTTGCTCCGACAACTTACTTTGCCAATTAATGAAGTGAGCGGGATCTCACGTCTTTCCGTTATTACTTACACAAAGTATTGATGAAGCACCTGCTATGAAAGCTCTAAATATGGCTAAACGTTAAAAGAGAAATTTGACTCCCCGTTCGACCCCATAATTAAACAAAATGCTAAGTAAACAGTGGCGAATGCGAAGCTTTCTTTGTTCTAGTTTTAAATATTAATGTTATTACTATAACACTGAATATATATGACCCGTTAGCAATTGCCATATCTACTTCTAAGAAATGTTTTAAGTGTATTATTTCTAGGAAACAGGTCCCGATGATATATCGCCGAAATATCGTTTATCACAGCTAGATTTATTGAGGCTACGAGAGTTAAGATTTGAATAAATATTTGTTTATGCTACTAAAAGTTGTTTAAGATCCTCTTTCTTCCTTCTCAGGAATATTTAAAAGAATACAAATCTTTCAAAACACCGTAAACACACAATCTGCAAAATTGAAAGAACATCGAAGAGCCAAGCAACTTCTATACTTCAACATTAAAAAAAAAAGAATTAAATACATGTCAATAGAAAAATATGATTTTAAAAACGTGAAGGATTTTAAACAAACGTAAACGTCGATTCTCGTGAGGTCTAATTAAAATCCTTTCGCATTTCACGTATTTTTATATAAACAATCGTCTTAATTCTAAAAAAAAAATGTAGGTTTGCGGTAGAAATTTTAAAAAGGCCAAAACAGATTTAGATTCTCGTCCACGCTCCAAAGTTTGCACCATTTGTTTATTAGCGGTCGAGCCATAGAGTAGCGTGTTATAAGCAACGGCACATTACCTATGACATAGTGCTTAATGGGAACGAATACTGTAAATCAGCTGTAGAAACGAAACAGCTTGTAGACTTAAAAAACAGACCTTGCTCGGTCACTGCCTTCCAGACACTCCAATGTTTAATGGGTGGTTGTGAAAATAAGATTTACACTACTTTTCTTTCTGCGAACTTACCTACAAAGACTATCATAAATTGTCGCTTATGCAGCCATCATTTTTTATTACTTTTTATTTTATTTATTTCGAAATACGACTCGAACCCTTTTCACGTGGTACCTTTGAGGAATTTTTTGCTAAATAATTTGTAAAGTGTTCGTTACAAAAACACTTCAGCTTTATCAATTATAAAAGTGTAAATTACGCATTTAAATAATATAAATATGAGTTTTATTTTTATCGATAAATTAAACGTTTGTTAAACTTTAATACGTAAAAAATTGGAGTTTTTTTTTTATAGATAACTTAAGGGAGAAAGATGGTAGATTTTTTTTTTATTTTTAGTTTTTTTCTTTTAGAAAAGATTAGTTGGTTAGTAGTGGCAGGAGAATCGAGCAAACAAGAAATATTTTTTTTTAATTTGGTATGGTTTAATTTTGGGATTTTTCTGGGATCAAAATCTTAGTTTAAACAACAGTTTTCGACCGATAAAGACAAAAGAGATTGTAGAAGCATTTACGCACTTTTGGGATTTTTCTCAATCGATTAAACAGATTTTTTTGATGTTGATGCGGGATTTATTGCAATTCAAATTAGTCGTTTTACAAGTGTTAAGGCTTGTTTTGTATTTGGAAGTATAACATTTTCGCCACTTCGAATTGTATCGGGCAATAACGGAAATCCTTTAAGACTTCAAATAACTACTTGAAAAACAGAAATTAAACGTCGACAAATTAAATATAAATGAAAAATTTGAAATTCATTCGTGGCTACGAATCAATTCAATCTTTTAAAATACTCGTTACGACCAAACAAGTTACTTTCAAGCTTATACAATTTACGATAAAAATTCGTGAGATTAAATATGTTTCGAGGATTAGATAATTTTTTTGACTAGACTATTGAATTTAAATCAATTCAGATTTAGTTTTTAAGAAGAGAGAATTTTGTTTCTATTTCTTCGATTCTCATTAGAAAACTATAGAAATCTATTATGAAATAAATAATGCTGGTTATTTTTTAAAAAATATCTTTAAAAAATTATATAAATTACCACTAACCTAACCAGTGTTATTTATATCTTACAAACAATCTTTTATAAATGTTGCCAAGAATCTTAATACCTAGCACTATAATACAATTTATGACTTCAATTCACGCACAGATTAAATTTCAACAACTGCATTTTAACATCATTGTGACAAGATAATTATAAGGTCAACTCTTGAAAACGGTTTGGGAGTTTATGTAGACTGAAACGATTGCAATCTTATCATTAAAATCCTTAAAAATTTTAATAAAAAAACGATTAAAGTCAATAATATTGTGTATAATGCGCGGCGCAACTTCCGCGATTATTTGTTGCTAAGGCTAAGTTTTTCGATAACAAAATAGGTTAATGCGGATAAAATTTAATGATATAAGAATATTTGATCGACGTGGCCTGGAAAATACAATAATTTTTGATAGTCATAAATAATAAGAAACCATAAATCAATCCGAGAAGTGACAATATAGTATAGAAATTCTGTGAAGCAATTTAAGGGAAATAACAGAATAAAGTCATAATTGAACTTTAAAAAATGCCTATATATTAGAGTTTTATTGGATGATTACTTCTTTCTATAACAGTTATAACAAGACGCAATATAATTGGCTACAATGGGACATTTAGTTACCTTAAGGTCAGAGGTCAGCCTCTACAATAACTCTTACTAAGAACTGTGGGAATTGATATAGTTCAATTGACCTCTGTTAACTATTAACGAATGGGAACATACTTGGCATTCTGTCATTTACAACCTTTCATTATTTGTAGTCAGAGTTTTTTTCATATTTTCCCACCAAAAATACTTATAATTTTAATATAAATAAATGATTTAAAAAGAATTCTATTTTCTAAAAATTAATTTATTATTCTCAAAAGTATCTAAAGCATAAAATATATAAATTTTTTATAGAAGAAAATATTTTGATATTTATTTTGAAGAAAGTAAATTAAATTTTATTTAAAATAACAATAATAACATTTTGCCATAAGCTGTATAGGATTGTTAAGCTTATATTGTAACATTAATCAAAATTTTTAGATAAAAAAAATTATTTAAAACATATTTAATTAAATAACCTTCTAAAGAGATTGGTTATTAAAATGAATAATTCATATAAAATAAAATAAAATAAAAAAAATTCTAATTTAACAAACGAATCGAGTAATTAAATTTTAATAATTATTATTCTTTTTTTTGCCAGTTAAATTTTATAAATATACGAGTATTATTTAAAGAATATTGAAGTTAGAAAGTATTATACAAAACTGTATGAATATTTAATTTATGTACATTTTTCTCTTATTTTTATCACAATTAAATACCGAATAAAACGTTTACACCTTCAAAAAATTGCATAAATGTGTACATAAATAATACATGAATTTTTTAAATTTTTATATCAATTTTTAGATGCAATCTTAATCTATAAAACTCTAATTAATTATTATCAAATTTTTTTAAATTTTATTCTCTGATTAAATAACGTAATTATTTATTTCTTTTGTTAATAAACCGACGTTTGATAACTTCAAAAAATAACAATTATATATGCTAATAAGATTAACTAATTTTTAATTTATAAAAGAAAGAAAAATAATAATAATAATAGAATAAAAATAAAAATTAGCTCTTTGCTCCAATTGCTCTCATCAAATTTATTTTGTATATCAATTCCTGCAAGAACCTGTTTAACCGCAATTTTGTATAATGTTGTTGTTATTAACATGCTACTATAGCATTAACGTCATTAACTATCGAATTATAATAATTACGTTTCTGCCAATGCCAACCCTCAATTTATAATCGCTTACTATTGAATATGGAATTGTGCCCCCTTCTTTGCATTTAATCTAAAAGTATACCAGTTTTATTTATTTATTTTTTTTTCAAGTTTATCGCATTAATTTCTATGATTTTTTTTAAAATTCTAGAAACAACAAAGAGCAGCCAATCGATTGTTTAAATATTGTACATTTAAAAAATATTGATACAATTTAAAAATTCATTAAAACCGGAAATTGATTCAGAACTTGCAGACATTTTTATATGCAAATATAACAATAAAAAATTATTATTTTTATCTGCTTCGGTATAATTATTAACGTTAAATTATGTAATGAGTTTTTTTTAATAACTTTATACATTATTTTTTAACTTAAAATATACAGTTAAACCTTGATATAGCGTTATACGAAGAATACCTGCAAACGTAACTCATCATAAATATTAAATAGAGAACCCTTCAGTATCTGTGAATTATTAAATGTATAAATTTGCATTTCAAATCATATTATTGCTAAATCACGTGAAAATCAAACTCTCAAACTCGAACCGGTGTATAGACCTCGTTATACAGTCGACTCCCCTATAACACTGTTGATTATTTCGTTTTATATGAATTCCGTGTTGTACGAGTCACTTAGATTTCACAAATACGTGAGCCGTTCACAGCCCGGCACACGTATTTGTAAAATCTAAGTGACTCGTACAACATGGAATTCATATAAAACGGAATAATCAACAGTNTACTCGTTACGACCAAACAAGTTACTTTCAAGCTTATACAATTTACGATAAAAATTCGTGAGATTAAATATGTTTCGAGGATTAGATAATTTTTTTGACTAGACTATTGAATTTAAATCAATTCAGATTTAGTTTTTAAGAAGAGAGAATTTTGTTTCTATTTCTTCGATTCTCATTAGAAAACTATAGAAATCTATTATGAAATAAATAATGCTGGTTATTTTTTAAAAAATATCTTTAAAAAATTATATAAATTACCACTAACCTAACCAGTGTTATTTATATCTTACAAACAATCTTTTATAAATGTTGCCAAGAATCTTAATACCTAGCACTATAATACAATTTATGACTTCAATTCACGCACAGATTAAATTTCAACAACTGCATTTTAACATCATTGTGACAAGATAATTATAAGGTCAACTCTTGAAAACGGTTTGGGAGTTTATGTAGACTGAAACGATTGCAATCTTATCATTAAAATCCTTAAAAATTTTAATAAAAAAACGATTAAAGTCAATAATATTGTGTATAATGCGCGGCGCAACTTCCGCGATTATTTGTTGCTAAGGCTAAGTTTTTCGATAACAAAATAGGTTAATGCGGATAAAATTTAATGATATAAGAATATTTGATCGACGTGGCCTGGAAAATACAATAATTTTTGATAGTCATAAATAATAAGAAACCATAAATCAATCCGAGAAGTGACAATATAGTATAGAAATTCTGTGAAGCAATTTAAGGGAAATAACAGAATAAAGTCATAATTGAACTTTAAAAAATGCCTATATATTAGAGTTTTATTGGATGATTACTTCTTTCTATAACAGTTATAACAAGACGCAATATAATTGGCTACAATGGGACATTTAGTTACCTTAAGGTCAGAGGTCAGCCTCTACAATAACTCTTACTAAGAACTGTGGGAATTGATATAGTTCAATTGACCTCTGTTAACTATTAACGAATGGGAACATACTTGGCATTCTGTCATTTACAACCTTTCATTATTTGTAGTCAGAGTTTTTTTCATATTTTCCCACCAAAAATACTTATAATTTTAATATAAATAAATGATTTAAAAAGAATTCTATTTTCTAAAAATTAATTTATTATTCTCAAAAGTATCTAAAGCATAAAATATATAAATTTTTTATAGAAGAAAATATTTTGATATTTATTTTGAAGAAAGTAAATTAAATTTTATTTAAAATAACAATAATAACATTTTGCCATAAGCTGTATAGGATTGTTAAGCTTATATTGTAACATTAATCAAAATTTTTAGATAAAAAAAATTATTTAAAACATATTTAATTAAATAATCTTCTAAAGAGATTGGTTATTAAAATGAATAATTCATATAAAATAAAATAAAATAAAAAAAAATCTAATTTAACAAACGAATCGAGTAATTAAATTTTAATAATTATTATTCTTTTTTTTGCCAGTTAAATTTTATAAATATACGAGTATTATTTAAAGAATATTGAAGTTAGAAAGTATTATACAAAACTGTATGAATATTTAATTTATGTACATTTTTCTCTTATTTTTATCACAATTAAATACCGAATAAAACGTTTACACCTTCAAAAAATTGCATAAATGTGTACATAAATAATACATGAATTTTTTAAATTTTTATATCAATTTTTAGATGCAATCTTAATCTATAAAACTCTAATTAATTATTATCAAATTTTTTTAAATTTTATTCTCTGATTAAATAACGTAATTATTTATTTCTTTTGTTAATAAACCGACGTTTGATAACTTCAAAAAATAACAATTATATATGCTAATAAGATTAACTAATTTTTAATTTATAA
This sequence comes from Centruroides sculpturatus, assembly GCF_000671375.1. Classification (NCBI taxonomy): domain Eukaryota; kingdom Metazoa; phylum Arthropoda; class Arachnida; order Scorpiones; family Buthidae; genus Centruroides; species Centruroides sculpturatus. Next base: position 352,857 of record NW_019384401.1, read on the forward strand.
AAGAAAGAAAAATAATAATAATAATAGAATAAAAATAAAAATTAGCTCTTTGCTCCAATTGCTCTCATCAAATTTATTTTGTATATCAATTCCTGCAAGAACCTGTTTAACCGCAATTTTGTATAATGTTGTTGTTATTAACATGCTACTATAGCATTAACGTCATTAACTATCGAATTATAATAATTACGTTTCTGCCAATGCCAACCCTCAATTTATAATCGCTTACTATTGAATATGGAATTGTGCCCCCTTCTTTGCATTTAATCTAAAAGTATACCAGTTTTATTTATTTATTTTTTTTTCAAGTTTATCGCATTAATTTCTATGATTTTTTTTAAAATTCTAGAAACAACAAAGAGCAGTAAATAGACAATTATCTTGTTTATTAACTTGAAATAAGCTCTGAAATTTGGGAATGAATCCAAATATCGTGTATAACTTTAACATTTGAGTGATTTATAGAAAGAAAATGCTTTTGTTTATTTATTTTCAGACGTTTAAAGCTAAGAAATACAATTAAATTTACATTAATTTATGATAAAGTTTACAATCGATAAAGGAAAATCAGGAATTTATAGTCTATATAATAAGGAAAACGTAGAAATCCAATAATTTTTTTTCTTTTTCTAAAGGATTTTTTTTTCTTTAATACTTCTAAAAATATCATAACAACTTAAAGCATTTAAAATAATATTTTATAAATATATTTTTATTTTACTTATTCGTCTTTTATTATTGTTATAAAGAATGTTTTTAGTCGCTTAAAAATCATAAATTTTTTAAACAGTTCGCATAAAGACTGCAGGCAACAACAGAACGACTCGTCAACACTTTTTACTTTCCAGATTTTTACAAAACAAGAAAATCAGTGTTAAAGAGATTTTCATTTAATTTTTTTTTGTGGTTTATTCCCACTTTACCCTCGGGAAATTATCACTTACAACATATTCCACATTCAGTTTATATCCGGAAAAAACTTTTCTTCTCTACCTCTTTACGTCACAAAATATAAATATCTAAAACAATTTTAAAATATAGAAAATGAAGATTATTTTTTCATACATAAAATTAATTATAAATAATTTATTAAATCGACGATAATCGTGTACGTTTTTTTTTCTTGTTTTACAGTGCTCGTCATCCACATCAAAAGGACATACACTGTTAAGTCGTTTAATAATTTTTTTTTTAAAAAAACTAAAAAGGTTATCTACTTCCCATAAAGGGGAAGAGAAAAAATATCAAACATAGCATAAACACCAGATGTAAGATTTGTGCAGATTAAAGTTAACAGCGATACCAGTTTGGCGTGAAAGAATCTCAAGAGACTTTTTTGAGGATAAAAAACACGCATATTTATAAAGAAAACAAACATTTTTGTGACAAATTTCGAAACGTCACAAGCTTTAAATCCTCAAGGCGTTCGNATCTTGATCGTCGCCATTGAACAGAATTTAACTGTCGACCATTATCAACAATAAAATACATTTCTACAAAAAGGAAACTCTTTCAAACTTGAACCGAGAACTTTTAACTGATTGAAAATTCAATCAATTCAATAAAATTTGTTGTGTTTTTAAAATGTTTTGCACCAAAACATTTAAAAAAACACACAACAGAAATCTATTAAGTGAATTGAAAATCAACTAGTTTAAATATGATTACAGTTCGAGAACATTATAAGAGAGAGATTCGGGTCAAAATAAAGTTAAAAAAATTTGAGGGAATTTTTTAATGATCTAAAAATGATTTAACTCGATTTTCAAGTATCTAAATATATTTAGTTTGAGCAACAGAATAATCGATAAAGTTAAATCAAAACCCACTGTTTTAACAATTATTACGTTAAGTTTTTGACAAATTTAAACTAAAGAAATGCGTGTAATATCAAAATTTACCATTTATATATTAGCTTATTTAAATTATTTAATATCCATAAGCAATCGCCAGAGTTTAATCTGTATTGTTTCATTTCTCACCAAAAAAAAAAATTCAAATATTTTTAGAAATTCTATCTTTATTTTAATGATTATAATTTATTATTATTATTTATTATGTCGTAAAATAATTTACAATATACCACACAAAATTAATATATACATAAGTTAAATTAATTCAAAACACTCGATTACATGTTAACATAAAAAAAAATTTAAATAATCATTTGTGTGGAACCAGAGAGTAGAGTGTGGTCCTTTTGCTCCTTAGATGGGACTTTTTGTCTTTTTTAAATAAATGAAATACGTAAAATTTTTCTTTATTAACAAACTATTTTTGTTAATAAAGATAACATTAATTTATACAGACCATAAATTTTTTCTGGGCCCGGAAAATAATCTCCAGTTTCCCTCTCTCCATTCGGATTATTTGGAGCAAAGCGACCCTTGGGTGATCTGCTGAGGGAAGATACCTCCCGGGAGGACTTTTATGGGAAATTGGCCCCATTTAAAAGTTATAAACTTGAAGAAAACCAGAAAATCTCCACGTGGTCACCCGTTGGTCGTGCCTGAACCCACGACTAACCAACTACCAGTGTTCGGTGTTTTATCCACTCCGCCACTGATGGGCTCCCTTTCTCCTTAGCCCTGGAATTGGGGAAAATTTGCAATTCATTTTTTCAACTATGTAAGTTACAAATTATTTAATAATACAACATTGTCCAGCAATAATTTTTTTGTCATCAGTTTCTAAGTATTTTAATTACACAGATAATTTAAATTATAAATGTCTACATTTGTAAGGTTAATTAAATGTTTTCTTTGATAGGAAAGGATATGCATTTCGCCTCTTAATTATGTACTTAATTTTTTTTTATTTAAGTTTACCTCCTTTTTATTCTAGCACACGTTGTTATACTATTATAAATGTTTTCTGTAATCGTAAGTTGTATTTCAAGTAAATACTTTTAATATTTTATGGCTATTAAATATCTTATTGTAATTCCACAGAATATGTAGCATAGGAAAATCTGTAGCATTATACTAAAAAACATTGTTTCTCTATAAATTGACGTAAATAAATTTACTATATAAATATGAATTAACTTTTATAATTTATTTATATTTTAAATAATTTTAAAACGATAAAATATTTTTTGTATTAAATTTAAAGCCTAAAAAACGATTAAAAAGGAGCAGGTTTCTTTTGATCTTAGTCTATTAATCCGCTGATAAATTAGGTTTACTGTATTATATTGGACTTTTATTAGAAAAAAAATATACTCTTAAACACGGAATTTTACTTATAATTTTGTTTAAAATTATGCAAAATGTCTTAAATGATCTTATTTAAACAAAATGAATCTTTAACATTCAATTTGTTGTTGGTAAATTATCATAAGTAACAGCTGTATAAGAATTCTTAGAGGCATCTAATCCTATTATAACCGAGTAGAAATATTTGATACTTTATAAAATTGTTATTAAATAATAATTTAATTCATTATATGATTAAGTAATAAATATAAATTTTAAATTATTATTGAAAGTTTGTTTGATCTAATTTTATAAAATTGCTTTTGTGACATTTTAAAATTCCTTAGAAATAAATGCACTCCCAGACACAATATTTTGATAGTGATTGACATTAAATTTAATTTCCCTCCCAGAATAAATTAAATCTAAATTAAATAAACTTGTTATTTAATCTATTTATAAAATTTCTAACCCATCAAATCTTACGACAAGAGACGATTTTTTAATTTATTACATAAATTGTCCAGATAAAATGTAGAATATTTATAAATTTAAAATAAAATTCGCGAGGAAAAAAAAAATATAATAATAATAGAAAATTTACTGTTAAATATAATTAAATCGAATAATGGGGAGGAAAAAACTTATTATTTAATGTATAAAGTTTAATACGTGTTCAAACTTCATTTGCATTTTAAAAATGTACAATTTTTGCAATTTGCACGATTTTTTCTTGAATTTTTGTCAATGCAAAAATAATATTAATCATAATTTATTACCCATTTAACTTAATTTTAATTAAAATTAAGGAAGTAACATTGTTATAAAATTCGTTTATTTATTAAAAATAAGTACACTTTAATGCACAATTTTTATATCGAGTAAATTATTATTATTTTTTTATTCTCATGAATTTTTAATTTTTAGAATTAATTATGTATTCAATATTAACATCGATCCAACATAAAAATAGATATATAATGTTTTACATTACATTATAAGGAACAATCTCCTTCTCATAATTTAAATATAAAGTGAGTCGTTACATAACAAAGACATATAAAAAAATGTATTATTATTTTTTTTTATATATACGTTTAAAAGATTTATTTCACAAAAATTAAGATTAAATGACGTTATTTTCTTATTTTATAAAAATAATATTTTAAGTAAAAACTTTATGAATTATTTATTTCGATGATTCAAAAAATATTTTTAATATTTTTTCGTGTTTTATGACTCTTTTAGATGATTTTATTTTATATTAATTCTCTTTTATTATTTAATTTCTCTCAAATTGTAATCCTTGTATCATAAATTAAAGATTAATTCTCATTTTTTATTTGAAATTCTTTTTTATTTTTATTATTTTGAGTGGTTAATCTTCAATCAAATTACACAAAGTATTCGATACGTCCGTTGATTTTGTCCGCCTTTAACGAAAGATTTAAAGAAAAAAACTAGGTTTTAAATGCTCATTTCTTTAAATTTTCAGTTTAAAGTGATAAGAAAAATCGTAAATTATATAGTAAAAGTACAGAAATATTTGTAGAGAAGTTCTGAGTAAATTGGGGTCGGTGAACTTTGTCACATTTGCATGAAGAGATTTATTATGCACAATAGTATCATCAAAAGTATCACGTTATGTCGTACATAAAAATACATATGTACCTATAATCAAAATAAGGTAAATCATGATTACGCATAAATAAATAAATAAATGATGCCACGAATATTACAGCTTTGAGAAATAAATTCAATAACAATTTCACACTTACTACTTACGTTTTTATTTATTTTACTCGTTACCAAGTAAATAATAAATGAAAAAACTTTGACTCTACACGAATATTTTTCAATTTTATTAAATACAAATTACTGAAAGTTTTTTTTTTAAACGAAATATAAAATAATATTATAATTACAAGCCCACAACACATAACTTACATCATGAGTATATAAATCTATATACACACCACAACAATAAAAAATATTTATTATTATTAATAAATGTATTATAATATGTAAAATTTTATTTATTATTTATTATATCAATTTTTTATTATTTTTGGATTTTTTTTATAGATTGTACGTCATAAGTTTATTACCAAAGTTACGTTTCTTGGATGATAAATGGATTTCTGTACACGAAAAAGACGAAGCGTACAAATTTGATAATTTATTGAGCAATATATTAAATGTTCTTCGTAAAATGAAAAAATCTACGCTTCAAATATGCCAAAATCAACATAATAATGCAAAAATAGTCTAGCATTATTCTAGAAGATAATTTATAAAAGTAGATACTCCTGCAAGAGATGCATTCTCTGATATTTATTTAATAGCATCTATATCTCACCTTCTGACGCCGTTTTAATGTAATTAAATAATTATTATGTTAATTAATAAAGTAATTTTCTTAAGTAAATAAAGTTTTTTGAATTTTTTTTTTAATCAAAGATAATTTTTTAATCGAATTAAATGCTCTATAACTTAATTCAAAAATGATTTTATATACTATTAAACTGTTTGAATTCGACACGAATTTAATGAAGTATTCAATTTGAATATAGTAATTTAATATTGTTTAAATTCGAATTACTAAAAATCCATAAAAGATCCTTAATTTGTAAAGCGAACATTAATGAATTTTAATTAATTAAAGTTCAAAAACATGATTAAATTAAAATTCTTTTTTTCTCATATTGAAGAGAATGCTTTGGAGATATCATCGAGTTTAATTAATTTTTTGAATTAATTAATTATATAATATTATAATCTGTAGATAAATCTTATAGATTAGATCCTTTATGAATTATTTACTTTAATGTTAATGTATTATATATGAATACATATTCAGGATAAGTCGATACAATGCACTGTTCAATACACAAACTAAATTCAGTCTAATGCTGATATTGAATTATATACAGTATCTTAATATATATATATATATATTAAATATAAAGATTAAAACAAAATAATGTAAAGTATGAGAAAGTAAATTAACTAAATCCTCAAAAACTAGTAAATTTTACAGATATTTTAATTTCTTATCACACTGAATTTGCATCAATTACAGCGATTCATGAAGTAATTTACATAAATTTAAAAAAAGAACAAGTTCTGACTCGTTTTTCAAATAATTAATCAAAATATGAATTTTTCTGTCGTTTAATTTACCATTTAGAATAAGTTACAATGTTTAAAAAGTAAAATATAATTATAAATAAAAGAAAACATTACAAAAATGATGAAAATTTTTAATATTTTCTGTAATAAATATAGATATTTAGTCACAAAATACTCTACTTAATCACAATTTTCTAAACAAACACCTAATAACTGTAATTATAGTTTATGGAGAAAGAAGTTTTGCAGTCAAAATTTATTAGTCACAACTTAATACTTTAAATTATCCAGATCCTTACGAATCGATATAAACCTTGCTGTAGTTATTACTCTTTTTATTATGCTTTTATATAAAGTAAATGCACATTTAAAAAAAAATGAAATTTAGAAAATTTAANTAGTTCTTTGTTTCGCATAACACGGCAATTTTTTTGGACGTAACTATCGTGTTATACGGGGGTTACCTGTATATTTAATCGCCTAAATAATGATTTTAAGCATATTACAAAAAGCAGCACCAATTTTTTTTCCCTAGCTGCTGAATTTTTTAGTAAATTTTTTTTTAAAAAATTGAAACAGCATGCATATCAAATAGATTTTTCCAATAGTTATATAGAGATCTCTGAACACGTACACTTTAATTAATACATTCTAGACCCGGTGAAAAGGAATATATATAATAGGCAGATATAATATTGTTAGAACCACGTACAGAACAGATCTGTATGCATATCAAATAGATTTTCTATGTATCATTAACGGTAATTATCTTGATTTTTATCATTTTTGAACCATTAACCTAAGTAACGCTCGAGTCGGTTTGATTTTTCGACTATTGAGATGTTACTTCCGTGTTCCTATTTGTAGAAAGCTATTTTCATCCTTTAGGGCATTTAGGTAATGTCTTCTTAGCTTCTGATCAGGATTAGGAAGATTAGAAAAGCCTTATTTATAATTTTATGTTATAATATATAATGCACGGATGATAATTTTGTCTGAATCGATTCTCGCATCACCCATCTTGGATAGAAAGAGGAAAGAGTTGTACGGATTAATTTAACCTGATCTTTTGCGAAAAAGTCACGAGGAATTAAAGGATTCGATCCTGGAGCTGAATCCTTAGCTTTTAAAGTCGAATCTTTCTTCTCCTGCAAATTAAAATAAATAAATAAAATAGAAAATTCTCTACATTTTCTATTTTATTGAATAAATATGAACATTTTAAAATTTCCATGTAGTTTAATTATATAAATGTTTAAAATCAAAGCCGTAGCTGAAATTTTACTTGTGAATATTTATCACGTACGTACAAGTAATTATATTTAAAAATTAAATATTTATATTTATAGATATCTTTAATAACTATTTAATTTCTGTTTTAGAAATGAAAAACTGCGATAGACGAGTTCCTATTCTTGTTGAAATATTGTTTAATCAAGCAATGAATTAGCAAGAACAAATAAAGTTTTTGAAAATAGGAGGAAAAATTTTTTAGGAATTGTTACATAAAAACTAAAAGAATTGTTTATAATATTCGAATTTAGAAGATAATATACACGCATAATGTAAAAAATGAAGCATTGTCATAAATAATTTTTCTATTCTTAAGAGGAACATCTTTAGAAAATAGGAAAATAAATAAACTTTATTTCGAGGATATTTTAAATCGTCATACTCACAAGAAAATGGAAGAAACGATTGTGTAATTCTTTCATCTTTCATCATAGATTCATTTTAATCGCACGTCTGATTTGTTTATCTTGTCATCGGCACGTTAATTAGTCTCCTTTACAAATTACTGGTATGGAATATAGACGTACGAGAAGAATTCCTCAATCTTCACTTAATATTATAGATTAGAGCAATAGAAATATTCGAAAATTTAATTAGGAGAAAAAAAATTCTATTTTCGAAACGCTTTTACATTTAACCTATTTAAAAAGTAGATAATTAATAATTATAAATTAATTAAATTTCGTATCAAAACTTAACATTTTAACTCTTTAATATAATTTCGTTTTAAGAGTTGTCTCACTAATGAAGAAAAAATTATAAAAACAAGGAAATTTATATAGATTCTGCCAGGATTTCAATAAAATCGCCTAAAAATATAATAAACTTTTACTTTAAAAAAAAAAATACATTTATTTCCTTACTTTTTTAATGCGTATAAATTATCACTAAAACATTAATTGTTTTTAATCAGTAAATCTACTTAATGATAATGGCTTTGTTTGTTTGTTTGTTTGTTTTCGGGTGTAGACAATTTGAACTTAAAAAAAAAAAAAACTTTACTATAAATTTGTTTCGGTTAGTTTATCCAGAATAAATAAAAAGAAATAAAGAGAATTATCATAAGAAATAGATGTCATCTTATACAGAAAATAGTTTTATGACACGATATATTATCATGGCCATTATAAACGGTAGAGGATCACAGATATGTTTTGTTTTTGGAAACAGAGAGATAAATCGATAAGGAGATAGATATCGAGAACTAATGAATAACTCGTGTATTGCAAATAAACAAAGTAAATTTTTTACATCATCTCCGTATATATTTGATGGAGGATGCTGGAGGATGCTGGAGGATTTATTAGAGGATGGAGAAAATCTAAATATTAGATTTGAATGCAATTAGTTAAATCAATGTTTAGAAAATCTTCACAAGTCTAGAAGTAATATATATATATTTTTTTGAATAGGTTATTTACTGAATATGCTTCTGTTTTATTTTAATAAATATAAATTATTTTATTTTACATAATTAACATTCTTCCTTTACGCTACTCGAATTTATACGACCTATTTTTAATTTGTTAATTTAACTTTTTCCCTAACGTTTAGATATGGGTTCAATATAACATATCTAAATTTATTAAATTGAATTGTGTTGTTTAAGATGTATATTTTCTTTTAAAAATATGTAAGCCTACATAAAATGAATTTATATATACAAATGAATCATAAAGAAAATTTTTTGATTCCTTTAAATTCAATGTAGATCTTCACAAGGTAAACTCCTAGTGTAATAAGTTTCAAGCAATACCTTATTTTCGTAGATTTCATTATAAAAGAAACACGGAAATTTTTCTAAAATACCTGAAATTGATACACAATCGAGTAGAAACAAGGTTAATAATTTCCGTTTCCGGTATCATATTGTTGTATAAATTAATGAATGTCATCGCGAGAAAATAACAATAGAAAAATTATTTTCCTGTGACGAATATTTTTAATCTGTTACATACAAACGTATTCGAAAACGTACATCTAACTGGTTTTGGACCGAGAAACTAGTCGAACCGTGTACAGCATACGATTTAACTATTTTTGGAATTCGTGGAAACTTGTTTTAGAAGTATTAAATTGGATTTGAAAAAAAAATAAACCAATATTTTATTGATAAAACGTATTAAGAAATATAAAAACAAACTCGTATATATGTTATAATATTAAAAAAGCAACTTGAAAATAAATAAAAAAAAAGGTGAATTTTCTTAAATCCTGAACGAATTTAAGTTCATTTGAAAACGAAATTTAAAGTAATTTAAAAAAAAAAAATAGATAAAAATTATGCGGAGAATGTTAAAAAGAACTACCAGAGAAAGTAAAAGTGATAGAGAACTTTCCATTAATTTTAAAAAAATATTTAAATATTCTTGTTTTTTGTGTATGTGTGTCCACAAACATTATGTCTTTTTTCTTATTTAATAAATAACCTGATTGTTTTTAAGCTAGGAACCGCTTCTCTGATTTATTGTTTCAAAATTTAGACCAGTACAATTCATGCCAAATTTAAGTTTATTGAAAAAAATAGTAAAAAATATTAATTGATGATACGGATGAAAGGCGAATTCAAAGAAAGAAAAAGTAAAAGAAACCTAAATAAGTGACTAAAATACAAAAGTAAATAAATAAAATACTTTATTTAAAAACATCGGAGATAAAAAAAAAGAAAATATTTCCGAACTGAAAAGAGGAAGGGAGAAGAAGGAAAGAAAAAAAAAATCTGAAAAGAATCTATTCTCGTTGAAAAGTAAGAAGAGAGAAAGTGAGTAAAGGTGATGAAAAGGTTACTCTTTGGAAATATTTTATAAAAATTATTACTTTTTAATTAAGAAAAGGTAAAGTCGAGTTAATTGTAACATTGCCGACAGGTAATTCAATCTGGAAGTCATTTTGATATACGATAAATAGTTAGAGGTAATCTCTGCATTATACTTTGCATAATTATGACTTATTCAACTATTTCGTCTTGTTAATTGTCACTACTTCATAGATTATTTATTCTTTATGCATATTTTAACTACGATTAATCTTTAATAATCGTCTAAGAAATTTAAGAGATTCGCTCCGAATGAAATTTCAAAAATCTCGATTCGTACTGTAAAACTTTCATTTACTTTATAATTTTAGTATTTATACGCTTCTTATACTGTCGAGGTACTAAACAATGCAATTGTTAGCACTTTATATTTAAATATAACAATATTTGGACGAGTATTTGGATTTTAAATTTAAATTTTTGCGCTTATTTTCCAAAAAAAATGCGCGTTTTTTGAAATTCAAACAAAACTAAATAATATAAAGTCTCAAAAACACTATTTAAAAAAAAACGATTGGTGTTTTTTGAATCGATCCCGAGTTAAATCGTTGAGTTTAGTAAGTTTTTATATCGATTATAAAGTTGGTCGCATTAGAGAAGTAAGTTTTTTAAAGGATATTTTAAGTATTTTATAAAATAGGTAAAAAAAAATATTTTTAAAATAAAGTGTTTTCTTTATCTTAAACTCTATTAAAATTTTTTAAAACTCGAGTTGAATGGTGTAATTTCGTCGTAAACACTGGTGTAATCAAGCCATATTGTTGCTGTAGGTTACACAATATTGGTAGGTAAAAATAGTCGTAGACGACTTATGTAGGATGATATATAAATTGTTGCTGACCATCTCCTTTATCAATAACAAAGTCTGTTACTTTGTCTATAAAATTGTATATTTTAAATACTAATAATGTAAATAATTTTATTACATTATTATATTATAAAATTTATATTAAATTATTTTTTAAACTAAATATTCGTATCTAAACATCACATTTATGATACTGTTTTTTTTTCTGATTT
>NW_019384401.1:364788-372891 GCF_000671375.1 Centruroides sculpturatus
TTATATATAACAATTATAAATTTAAAATATTATTTTATTTCATAAGTAATCTAGTATTTAAAAAAAAATATATATATTTTTTTTTTCGATGATTTTTTTCTAGAAAAAATTAAATTAATATAATATCGAATTAAAATAATAATAAAATACAATGTTTCGTGGATTAGTTAATGAAAAAGTTTAACGGAATTTAAATATTTACAACAAGTTTAAAAGCAAAATTTTCTACATAATGCTTTAAACTATTTACCAGAATTTTAGTAAAGTAGATGTAATCTATACAAGGGTTAATAGATTCTTCAAATGGTATATTAAAGCCTTTGGTACGGGGAAACGTGATATTTTAGTGTTGCAGGAGCCTGTAGCAATTTTATGAGCTTCACCTACGAAGCCAAGAACTCGAGAGACTGTCACGTTTACCGATTTTACCACTTCGTGAATCGCTTCGACTGTAACGAAACGTCTCTAGGATGAGGATAATTGATAATATGTGTAAGCGTGGCAACCGTAGACCCGATACTGTAACCATATCCCTTCTTGACTTGTTTAATTTATACTTTTAATAACTAAAATTTCCTTAGTTTGCTGCTCACACACGAATTTTGTTTACTCAGCACTAAAGAAATGCAATTTATGGATGCCATGTCGATGTAAATGATTACTAACAACTTCTTTTCCAATATACATAACTCTATAATGGACGCAGTTTATTATTATTAAACTGATAATATATTGCTTCTATAATTAGAATTGGTGATTTAAAATACTCTTTAAAGCACCCTAACATCGTATATAATTAATATATGACGAAGGCAATTGTTCGCTTACGAAGACACGTAATTACGGAAGAACGGTGGACATTTGCTTATATTATTATTATTTCCTTAAATGTAATTTATAAATATCTAACTTAATTTAGTTTATACGTAAAAAAAAGAGAAAAAAATTCCATCAATTGTTTACTTTTATTAATCGTAAATGGTTTTAAAACAGGAAAAAAAAAGTAAGAAAAGAGCAATGACTCCGTCTTTAAATCACAATTTCCGATTGAAGAAAGATCAAAATCTAATTATGTTGATAGTTCTTACTTTGAAAATAACCATAAAATTTTTTATGTTGCATTTATTTTAAACTTTTTACTTATTTATTTCACTAAAAGTGTAATTTATAGTAAAGTTTGTTTAAGTAAATTAGTTACATCTCTGTTAGATGTTTACAAGCTTGCATTCACGTTTAACAGAAATTTCTGATGTTAGATTTTATTTAGTTTATAACAGTTATAGAGTAAAGTGATCTTTTTAAATTGCATATATCGTAATGTTAAAATAGATTTAAATATATATATATACATANGAGCGATGATGATAAATCCTTTCGGTGGCACACAGGGAATATTCTCACAGACTCTCGACCTCTCTCACTGTTCCTTGAGGTCTCCTCTTTATTTCCATGTGACGTTGTTGTTTTCCACTAATAGTGAGTTTTTTGTTGTAGTTCCCAGTGACACATTCTGAGTTCCCTGGGAAAGAAAACGACTCCGGGAAGAGAATTGCACTCATCCTCCGGTAATAAAATGCAATTTTTTTTTCTGCGATTTAAATAAATTTCCTTTTCAAAACGAAAAATGAATTTTCTTTCGAAAAATTCCCGAATAAAATTGTGGGTTTTCCCCTTTCCAAGTCCGATCTCTCACAATGCCAAATGTCATGTAATTGATATAATTATTAAGCAAATGGAATACAGCTACGTATACAGAACTAATAAATAATAATAATAGACTATAAATAAACTGCAGGTAAACAGCATGTGTCCAGTGAGAATCTCACTGGTTGCCATATAAGTTCTACAAAAAAATAAAGCAGAATTCCTCGAAATATAGCGCAAATTATGTTTAAAGAGGCCCAAACATAGTAGCCTATAGCCCTACAAATATCCTAATCTGCTACTCGTAGCCCAATATTACAATCCCTAAAACCAGTCGTAGTTTAAAAGATAAGTGAAGAAAGGGTAGGCTTGTTCATAGGTAAGAAGACACCCGAAAATGTGTTACTGTAAAAGCAAAGCCAGATTGACCAGACTAGAGTTGTTCTTGGTCTATTGTTCTGTTTAGTATGGAGGCACTTCGATCTAAACTATGAGTTAACGTATGTATATCACTGTTCGGACAGAATTTTCACTTCGAATTTCGAAGTAACTGTATTTCGAACTAACCGAACTCCTTAACGTGTAAATATCTATATCCCCGGCCGGGACAAAAATACAGTTACGAACTAACGGAATTTCGAATTATCCGAGTTCGAGTCAACGAAGATTTTCTGTAACAGTATATAGTGATAAGTATAACCAGACTGTATATTATTTAAAGTCTATACCGATTACTGCTTCTTATAAAGTCATTATTTTGTATAACTAAATACTACACATCAATTACTATAGTCTATATTAGAAATAAAAAACTATTATTTTTAAAGCTTTGTATATTAAACTTTCTTTGTATCATCTTTAAATCTTGTAAGTCAAATTTAATCCACTCCTAATTAAGATAGGTTAAAACTTTGATAACATGCGTAAGTCTGATGAGAACGCATTTTTATGATGTTTATGGGGTGGCTCCATCCCCACCGTCATCTTCACCCTATAGACATAAATAAATGTAGAATCTAGTCATAACGTGTGTGTGTAAATACACTGTAATGATGACACATTCCATCATATCCTAACTCTAATCTAGAAAAACACAATTAATAAAAGTGAATCTTTTACATTTTTAAATTTATATTAAAATTGTTATAAACTTGTAAAATAAATTGTTTAAATGAAATAAAACAAGAGAAATAAATTTATATTTATTCCCTTTTCTTTAATTATATTTATATATTTAAAATTTTAAAATAATAATTATTTTTTTGGAATTTTTAAGAAATTTTAAAAGTAATTATTCGTTAAAATATTTTTATTTTTATTAAATATGCTTTTGTGTAAATATTTCAACTTTTAATTTATGATAATCGAGTTTTACTTTATCCATTTGTTTCAATTATTATTCAATTATTCAGAAACACTTTATAGTCGACTCGAATAAATCTTTCGAGACGAATTTCACTTGATTCTCTTGTAATCCCATTGATACTTACTTTAATAAAAGCTAATGGGCAACTAAATTAAAATTTATAACTCAAAAATATATTAAAAAATATCTATATATTTTATTAAATTTATTTATTTTTTTTTAAGTTCTCACTTTTCTAATTCTATATTATTGTTTACATTTTAAGTACTAAGCTTTAGGGTTTTTAATATTAATTGTTAGTTTTTTGTAGTCGTTTTTTGATGGTTTAAATCTTTAAACTGTATAAATATTTTTTATTTTTTGCTATTTCTTTGCAAATTTGCATGCAGGTTTTTGCATGGTTACTGAAATCGTTGTAGTAAATAGCGTGTGTTGAGAAGGCAACACCTGCTCACATGTCTGCTTCTAGTTTCATTGTTATGAATATACACTTGTACAGTACATGTTCTATAGTTGCACTTTTTGTACGGATCTATAACTATAATTTTTGTATTTTTATATATATTTTTTTACAAAGGTGGTTCTAGTAAACAGTATATAATGAGTAGTAACATCTGCTCAATCGCTTTGTCTAACCTATAATAGTAATGATTGTTTTCTTTTCAAGTTCAACAATTTGTTTTGTGTACAAATATATACATCGTTTGCCTATAATTTTTGCAAATAATTTTTCTTTGCATATTTATAAAAATAATTCTAGTTAAATAACAAATAACATGTGGCAAGTGACATCTGCTTCCAACAAATTGTGATGTTTGTAATCATCACAATTTGCGACTCGAACATGCTTGAAATTTTACAATTGCTCACATATAATTATTCTTTTAGAATATAATTAAAATAAAATTTGATTAGACAGTTACTGTTTGTATATTTATAAAATTTCTTTTGTCAAACAACATATGGTGAATATAAACATCTATTCGCTTACTTGTCAAACCGTAATGCCCTTGTAAAATGTATTTATTGCGTATATAAGTGCGAATTTTTGCATATGATTTTAAAAATAATTTATATTTAAATTTGTATAAGTTAAAAACTAGTAAACAGAATATGAGAAGTAGATAAGAATTGCTCCCAAGACTGTAATTGTGAATATGTAACTGTGAAAATTGTATAACTGTACACATCTTCAGATATACTTTTAAAATAAAGCTTCTTTCAATTGATCTATTTTCAAGGATTAAAATATTTAAAAACATATTTTTGACTATTTAAATTCTTGAATGGTTAACGACTCCCAATGAGTCACGTCCTATAAAATTTACTGTATTAAATACAATATTATTAAAGAATTTTCCCCATTAAATTTATCATGCTCTACTTATTTATTATTTATTTTATATAAAAAATTAATTTTAAAATATCAGAATTTTTTTTATAAATTTAAAAGATTTAATTTATATAAAAATTATTAATAAATCCATTCTGGAATTTTATTAAAGATATCTGTCCTTGTTTGTTTCTTTATTTATTGCAAGGAGAATATAAAAATCTCTTGCAGAAGGATTTACAATTCGACAAAATAAACTACACCCATAAAACGAAAGAATATCCAAAAACAGTTACAAGTTTATTTCCTACAAAATCTCAAAGAACTCAAATTTTTTAAAGGAATTTTTTGTATCTTCGATAATAATTTAAATTAAACAGTTATAATATTAATTAAGGGTAAGTAAATTAAAATATTTAGAACTTATTCTTAAAAAAAAAAAAAAATTTAGAAACTTATTTTTAAAACCGCAAAACAAGTGTTTAAAAGTATGGCAACACTCGAAAAATTGAATTAATTTTAATAAAAATTACCGCGAAATTATTAATGTAATGTATGAGAAGGGAGGAAAAAAATCTTAATTCCAAAAAAATCAATAAGTCAGCAATTTTTAGCATTTAAATAGTTGATAAATGCATATTAGTTAAATTAACCAGGAAACTGGAATATTGCCAACTGCTTACAGTAAATGTAACGTATATTTTCCTTATTCTACTAAATATATGGTAAACAACAGAATGATGTAACGAATATTAATTGTACAATAATTAGCCAAAGACTTCAAAAGTATATACAATCAGGAAGTACATTGGAAAAAATTTTTTTGAACATAAATTAAAAAAATTAACAAAAATTTTAAAATTTTAATCATGTTTAACTCATTTAATGTATATTAAATCCCTGAGGTAAAATATAATTACCTCAATTAACATACATTGCCTCAGTTTACATATTATCATATTACGATACTAGTCGAATATATTCGAATTAGACGAGGTATTAATTACATTCATAATACAAATATCCGTTACTGTAATTTATCTAATAATATCTAATTTAAACCATCTTCTGAACACACGATCAAAAACTTAAAAAAAAAAAATAGAAAATTCGAATGAAATTATTTAAAAACAACGAGTAATTATTTATTGTGACGTCGTCACAATGTTAAGCTTCAATTTTTAATCTATTTATTTTAAAATATATGCTCTCCATTTCAAATTACTAGTGGCTTGCCCCTGTAAATCATACTTTTCCTGTTAGCAATAGAGTCGTGTCGGATTTTTCAGGGAGAATATTTAAATTGAAATGACGTGACTTTCGGTACAAACTGAACATTTTTATATAGTTAATCGGGGTCTTCTTTCCCTAATATTTCCATATACGGTCTCGATTTTTAACTATGTAACTCTGTTTTTATGCTTAAGGAAGGACAGACGGACAGGACGAACAACAGTGGAAGTTTATATAGGTCTACAGTTTTTTTTTTTCAAATTGCAGCCAAATTATTTTTTGGAGGTGTTTTTAGACGACTTGAATAAAAGGAAACTGTTGTGGTAACTTCATTTTTTAGTTAGTTATTTATTCTGTTAGTGTTTTTAGAAATTTCTATTAAGATAAGTAAAACCTTAACGATGTATCTCACTACACGAACAATTTTTTTTAATGTAAATATTTAATGGAAAAAACTTTCTAACAAATCAATCATCCTTTAAACATCGTCATCTGTAATTTGTTTAATCTTAGAATCTAGACAATCTGTTAGAAAATCCGTTAAAAGTAAATACTAATCAGAGTTTAGATTAAACTTTTTAATTAAATTAAAAATATTTTTCCTAAAAAAAAAACAAAATAAAAAAAGAAATAATTATTTAAAAAAGAAAAAAAAACAATTTGCATTCTTACAGATTAAAATTAAGTAATTTAAATTATTTATACAAAACATTGCTTTAAAAAATTAATTCAGTAAATAATAATATTTTAAAATAAAATGTGTTAAACTTAATAATGTAAAAATATTTTTACTTATATTACTTTTTTATATTTATTTATTATTGTTTTTTAATAAATTCTAATCGTTATCTTGAAATTTCGGTTTCTCTTATGTTTACTTTACATCAACAACTCTTATAAATAAATAAAAATAATGATATTGATAAAATAGTTAATACATTTTATATAAAATTTAAATGTTTTTGATAAGATCTTTTATCTATTTTTTAAATGTAAATTTTTTTTTTTATAATTAAATGTTAATTTTAAGAACTTTTATACAGTGATATTTAATAAAATAAAAGGGGGAAAAATGAGATTAAAATCAGGGAAATTCTTTATTATTTAACTCATTATATATATATATTCTAAAAATTGCGTAAATATTTAAAAAATAACATTAAAAATATATTTAGTATTACACAAATTTATATGGAATGATGCCAATATATTTGACGAATGCGCCATAATTTCCCATATGAAAAGCATGAGTAAACAAGGATTAAATACATCTACAGACCTTATTTACAGCTTGAAATTTGTTTATAGTTTTTAAAAATATACTTAAATTTGATTAATGTATCATCAAATAACAATTATGATAAGTTTGAATTAATTATTCGTTAAGTTTTAGAAGGAATGAAGTAATAAAGCATTCATTTTCCAGCATTTTGGCATTGATATAGATGATAAATTATATTCTGTTGACAATTTTTATTAAAGAAAAACTTTTATTTCAGTTGAAATATGCGATTTTTAGAGTTCAACATCATTTTTAATATTCGTTATACTTATTAAAGTGTCATTAACTTTTGGGGAAGATCGTTGGACTCGATAACATTACTCAAATTATCAACTTTCGATCGACGATAGTATATTTTTATTACGACGTCCAACATCTTATCTTTAATTAAAATATAAAGAAAATTGACCTCTCCCTTCCTGTTTTATTCAATGAACTATATTATATGTCTGTCTGTAGCTAGAATCCTCTTACCATCTTCTACATTTTCATTTATAGATCATAAAAGTTCGCTTAAGAATTTTATAGAAATTCCTTACAGGATGGCTCCAATTTTTATTTAAATTTATACTCTATTTGACTTTTATATTATAAAAATTTTTAAGGATATATAGACAGAGTGAAAACGCTTACTTTACAAAAATTCGTCATTTAAAGTAATAAAACATAAATTGATTTATCTGACATAGAAAATTCAGTGATAAATTTGAAATTTACGGTTCAAAGGCCTTCTAGACGACAGTTCGACAGGAAAATGTTATACACGAATGTAACATCATGTTGCTATTGTAAGTGGAGTGACGCAAGCCAAAGAGCGATGATTGTGACGAAAGATTTTGGATTCTATCAGAAGAAAAACACGTCTATTTATTCTATTATAAGCTTATATTATCGCATATATATATTAAAAAAAATTTTATGAATCTTAATTTAAAATATTAAAAGGAGTGCAAAACTTTTATGACTACATAAAAGCCGTCTTGATACTCGTTTTCCTGGTAACTCGATCGTTCAGGAAATGCCAAGGATATATTAAAAATATAGGTTAATTCGTGTTTTGAACGTTGTTTTGGATTTATCAATAAGAAGTACTTTGTGACCACTTAAAAAAAAAAAATTGTAGTAAGTCGAGCATACGTGATCTACTTTCCAAAATTATATGCAATATCTAATGTTCTTAATATGGCAATAGCTAAATATATATACATAGTTCTATAATTTTAATAAAAATAATTAAAAATATTT
>NW_019384401.1:373033-405952 GCF_000671375.1 Centruroides sculpturatus
TATATAAGAGTATTTTTATAATATTTAATTTTTGCTTTATCATCAATAATAATAATTTTTTTTTAAATTATATAGTAACTAAAATTTCAACTCTTAACGGCAATTAAAAATAATTTTGATTAATCATCTTTTTATTCTAGGAAATGATATACAGTAGTTCTATTTAGAACTTTTACAATTCTAAATTTATATAAATACAAATTAAAATTGTTTAAATAACAATTTATATTGTTTTTCAAATAGTAAAAGGATCAACAAATGTAACGATAACTTATACTTTAAACTAATATAAAATTTAAGTAATTTTATTATTATTTTTCTGTATGCAGAAACTGTATACTTTTATGTACAAGATATTAAAAAAATCATAATTACGATTTTAATTACAAAGGTTTAAATCCGTATAGTGTAATATAAGCGGGTAAAGTCACGTTTTATACAACATCACGTGAATAAATCGATCCCATTTTAGCTTTTACATAAAATATAGAACAAATGTGGCATGTAAAATAAGTTAGAACGATGTAAAATTTCTTATAATAATAATAAAAAGCTAGAATTTGTGTCGTCATCCACTTGCGTAATCGGATATTTATTCCTTAATCTTCTTCAAAATAGCAAGAATAAAATAGACGAGAGATGATCTACCAATAAACAGAGACGTTATATATTAGAAAAAGTAATAATTCATTCAATCAAAACAATTTTTAAAAATTTAATCTACTAAATGATTGAATGATGCGTAAGAGATGCAACATAATTACATAAATCATGCTCTTACACATTTACATACGCTTAAACGTCATATAAATGGTCAAGCGTATGATAAATTACGTCTCATCTTAAGACATGATTCATTTAAAGTCTAAAAAATTAAACTAAAACATTCTTATATATAATTTTCCTCTTCTTTTTTTTTTAAAAAAATATTTAAACTTGTTTATGCGTGTAAAATGTATGCATCATGCTCATGATCCTCCAAAATATTGAAACTTGGTCACGCATCAGGATACGTCAATCAGGTTTAATTTATTTGAACTTTTTCGTAACTTTTTTATTTAATTTTTAACTTTAATTCTTCTCTGTTACACCAGTTATTTGCATTTAATTGTTATTAAATATATAGGGGAGATCGGGGCAACTTCGGCATGCGGGGCAAGTTTGTCAAGCGCTTTTTTTAAAAAACAAATTAAAAGGAGACTTTGGTTATAGGTTAGGCAGTTGAGTTTTATTGGTGGCTTGTTGAGTGTAGTGTTTTTATTGTTCTCCAACAAGCGTAGTTGAATTATCAAGCAAATTTTCATTTTCGTTCAATTCCATATAATATTTTTTTTCCATTTATATTGAATTGGCAGGTTTTGTTATAATTCCATGATAACGAAAGTTACTTTTCCTGTTAGAAGGATGTAACTTCAACTTATTCACGTGGCCAGATCGTGGCTTGGCATTCTGTTCTCAGGGTTGTACTTAATGTTTCGAAATCATGACTAGCGGGGTAAGATCGGCAACATAAAGCCACATTAGAAGCAAAGGATAAAAATCAAACAGATGATAAATGAAAACATGTTTGCATTTGTTATTCATGTATATATGTCTTTGAACTTGCATTTCGTTGTAATAATATTAAATGGGTGTTGGATTTGTATTTCTTTGTTTTAATAGTGAATTCCAACTTATACATTGTTAATAACATAATTTTATATACGTGCCTATCTTGCCCCATTACTGTTGCCCCTATACCAGGGGCAACTTTAATAAAAATAATTAAAATAATTACAACTTTACAAAAAGAGAGAAGTTGCCGATCTTGCCCCTATACCCGGGGCAACTTCGTCAATTTCTCTCTTCTTGTAAAGTTGTAATTATTTTAATTATTTTTATTTCCAAACTGATTTTAACCAGTTCTATAGTAAGAAAACATTCCAATAGACAATATGCAAAGCTTTTTTTTCAGTTTACAGCAGTATTTATTACACAAAATTTAAGTAAAGCTTAACATGCCGATCTTGCCCCGATCTCCCCTATATATAGGATACATCCTCTGCAATTCCAGCTACAATACAACACAGAAAAGTGAATAAATAAATGTTAAATTATATAATATTAATCACAAAGAATTTATCTTTTTTTTTTAATATTTATCTAAAAGATTTTCTTTATATTTTTACGCAAAATACAAATTATTCTTTATTGAATCACTTAAAATTCTTAAAATATTAATCCGTTTGAAAGAAACGAGTTCTTTTTTTAATACAAACGTATATTTTTAAATTGTATTCTAAAAGTCTTATTTTATTAATTAAACTTTAAGTGCCTTTCGAAAATCTGACTCTTTTTTTTTTCTTTAAAAAAATTCGTTACAAAAGACAAGTAAAGAATTCCTTCCAAAAATTCTGAATTTTACATAAGAAGAAAGAATTTCTCTCTTTATTTTATCGAAATTCTTTTTAAAAATTACATTTAAATTAAGCTGCTAGAAGAAAATTTAAAATACTAAATTATCCTTTTTTTTTACTTTTTTTAAATAAAAAATTAACTTTTTTTTAATATATATTTTCTAAAGCTTGTTTGAGGTAAAGTTATTGGTAAGATACTTGTAAGTCAGTTATTAAAATAAAATTTAAACTATTAATTTGATTAATATATAAATAATTGCAAATTTTAAAGTTAATTAACCCCTAAATAAGTGTGTTCTTTTTTTTTAATCATCATTTTCAAGTGTAAGCGAGAATATAGTTAGAGACGAGCTTTATTTAACACAAAGTTTATCCTAATTTTTGTAGTTTTAAATTTTGTTTTTAGAAGTGAAAATGAAGAAGTTTGTGTGTAGAAATTTATAAGGAAGATGAGAAAAATCCTATCGATTATAGTTTCGTAACTACAGCTTCATAAATAAGGGAATGTCTTTGTGATAATCTACCAAATGGGCAGACTTTCCTATATTTTTCCTTAGCAGCAATTGAAATTATTACTGTAAGAAACATCCTTATATTGCAATTGAGAATAGCGCATTAAGCTAGAGAATTTTTTTCGATTTTGCTTTCTTGCAGAGTTCTCTTTCATTTCCAACAAATCTATAATAATTCATCGTGTTTTATTTCCTGTTATTTCTTTTACTTTATGGTTACCAACAGTATAGCAATTTTGATTCTTCTTTTTCTTCTTTTTTTACTTTAGATTTTCCTAATAAATAACTCGAATAATAAATAAAGAATATAAAAATATATCTTTAAAATTCTAGATTATTATTAAATGATTCTTTTGGAAGATTTTATTAAAGTATTTTTTATTTATTTATTTATTTTCTTATCATTCTACATACTTTTATTGAAGCGAGAAAACTCGTAAAAGAATATATTTTACTTTGTAAAGAAATGAAATCTTCGAGTAATTTTAAGAATTTCTACGTCTTCCCAATTTAGAAACTGTATTTTTAATATTTTATATTTTGAAATAAAGTTTAAAATTCGATAAACAACCTAAATATTGATTTTTTTTATAAAAAAAAAAGTATTATTTAAAATGATTGTGATACAATAGATAGTTTGAAACGTTTTTAATATTAAAATATTTCAAAAATATTACCGCAAATAGAACTACGAGCTGCCAAACTTTTTAAGAAATTTTAAAATTTTCGATAAAAAATATCACTTATTATATTTTCCTTATACAGTCGACCCCCCTATAAGATCATTGATTTTTCCGTTTTATCTGACTCGTACNNNGACCCCCCTATAACACTGTTGATTATTCCGTTTTATATGAATTCCATGTTGTACGAGTCACTTAGATTTTACAAATACGCGTGCCGGGCTGTGAACGGATCACGTATTTGTAAAATCTAAGTAACTCGTACAACATGGAATTCATATAAAACGGAATTATCAACAGTGTTATAGGGGGGTCAACTTGTAATGCAAATAGAATGCGTTTCGTTTCACTAAAGGGAAACAAAACAAAATAAACTTATAGTAAAACCTGTCCAAAACGGAACCTGCCTAAACGGGAAGAATTCTTCGGAACGTAGCGATTTTCTGTGTTAAAAACCAGAAAAATATTCGTTACTGCGCGAGTCCGGCTTACACAGGTTTTACTTTATATTTAATTACTCCGAACTATATTGAAAATTGTGATAAAATTGAACTTATCTAAACATTTTCCCATCAAATTGATGGCTGTAAAAACAAGATAAAACCTTATTTATTTGAATTAAATTCCATATTTATTCAGCTAATAATCGATGAAAGAGATATCCTAAACAATCCTTTATTTACGTTGTATAGGCCTACTGGATTAATTCCAGCAGGGATCAAAATAGATATCCGTTTAGGCATACAAACCCATAAAGCCTTGTCATTGAATAAATTTTAAACCCAAACAAGTAGCTAGAAACGTATCCAAATAACGTTCGTGTATCATTGTTTCATTCACAAAATGTTATTCTAGCTTTGTATCATAATTTGTATGGAATTTTCATACAAATTTTCCAACTGTCCCATGCGAATTTTCACATTTAACAGATCTTTAATATATAAACTCATCACGTCTCGATACACAGATTAAGTTAAGATCCGTAACATTCAACTCAACGTCGTTCGAATTTCCAATCTTTTTAAACCATAAAAAATTTAATCTGCATTAATTAAATCTTCTAAAATACTTTTCTGATACGATTTTAATGTATTTTTTTTATTAGAAATTTAAATAAGAAATTTTGAATTCATTCGAATAAATATTGCCTTAAATTTTATATGAAGCAATGAATTTTAACAAGATTTGATCTTATTATTCTTTTGTATATTAAAAATTTAATTTAGTAAAGAATCGAACATTGAAAATAATTAATGAGATTTAAATCATTGTCGTAAAAGTCTCTTGTTTATGAAAAATTGAAATGAAATTTCTGCACAGAGTATATTTAATTTGAGAATATTTTCGACTTTGGGGATATTTTACCGGAGATTAAGATGACAATTAATCGCTAACGTGTTTAAATAACTTATACAAAGTAATATAATTAAGGATAAACATCGTATATTCGAATTTGTTCGACTCCATTTTGTAAATTGAAATTTACGAATTTCCCTATAAATTCTTAAGAATATTTTAATTGAATATTTTCAAATTTTAATCTAATCTTTCGTTTCTTAAAACAAATCATAGAAATTATCAATAAATCGACATCTTCCATTCCTCTTCGTACTCTTTACTCGTCATTCACCAGTAAAATATTCGAAAAATAAAGTAAAAATGTTTCTTTAAGATCTTTATATTGATGCTGCCGTTAATGTTTTATCTATTATAAAGAGTTAAGTGTTTATATACTTTGAAAATGCTCTTATTCGAACATTTTCAAAGTATATAAACACTTATATAAACAAAGTATATATATAAAGTCGTAAAGATAAAATTTTCTCTTCATTTCGAGAATATATACGGTAGACCCTCGATTTAACGCACCTAATATCATATGGTTATTTCGCCTCGAGACGGAATAAAATTTAAAAAAAAATATTTATAATAATTAAAAGCTACGTCTGCATACATTTACATTCCATCATTATCAAACAATTAAACTAAACGTGATCAGAGTAGCAATCTTCATATAAAATCACGTCCAAAAAATCGGGGCAAGACGACGTATACGTAGTTATCTTGCCCCAACTCCAAGCAATAATCGCTTCTAATTAAAACAATTAACAAAGAGGAAATAGAAGAGAGCATCTGTTAATGCTTAAACAACAATTCCGCATCACAAAACAAAAATATTAGATTAAGAAATTACAGTCTAATTATTATTATTATTATTCGCAATTCTTATAACACAGATTAACAAAATATAATTTCCTCCACCAATTTACTGCCAAATTTCTCAATTAAATTCGCTAATTTTCGGTTATTGACGTCGTAAATTCATAAAATGATGTCTTCTTTCTAGAGACAAGCGAGTGAAAGAATTCGTCATCTTGCCTCATTTCTTATCTTCCTTCATAAACAAACAAACTAATAATCTTAATAGAAGGAAATTAATATATGTTATATATATATATATATTCAATATTTTCGCCATTGGAATCCACATAATCGTCAATAATTTATATCGTTATAACGTTGTAAATACTTCCATATAACGATTTTATAGACTGGAACAATCTCCTGGTTAAATAAAAATTATATTACTCATAAATTATTCATGAATTTATATGTTTTAAATATTATTTTTTATATAATTTAAAATGACAAGGCGGATTATTTTGTCTTTATACATTTTGCCACATTTCTTTACACTTTATCTCACTCTTCGGCTTTATTTTTTTTTATGTTTTCAATGATTTTATAGTTTAAACTTTGTGTAAAGAGTAGATAGATTGTCTGTAGATAATTATGAGTTATCATTTGTGCCTGTTTCAAAGCTGTATCTACTGTTAGTGTCGAAGGAGGGTCGTAAAGTAGTAATGCAGAGGCGCGGAATGTGATAAAAATTATGAAATGGCAGAGTATAGAAATGTAACTAGAAGCTGTTTTCATCTGGCACTTCGATCGTGCACATATATACAAGTTAATATTACACTACACTTCACTCGTTTCGTTTTATATATTGCGATTTTATCTTGAATAAATTCACATATTTTTGAAATGTTTCGTTCGAATCTACTTTTTAAAAAGGTATAGAAAAATATTACGGTGTTTTTTGGATAGATAAATCAATATAAACAGAAGGAAGATTATAATTAAAAGTCTTGAAACTCATTTTTTTTAAAATTAAAACTAACAAAACTCATTACTTGTTTATATTATATATTATAGTGTATTATAGTGTAGCGTAGAATTATAGTGTAAACTAATGCTAATTGTAAGTATTATTTGCATAAAATCTTACCAGTTTTTAGTATCGAAAACTCTTCATTTTTTCCCCCCTTCCTCGTCCAAATTGCTCATTTGTAATATTTTTAACTGAAAATAAACAACTTTTTTTTATCTTTTCTTTTTTGCTTGTCATGCGACTAAACCTAATAATGATGCTCAATTCTCCTTTTAATGGCATCTCACTTTGTAAGGTTATTTCCTATTGTCTTAATGCTACTTTCACCATTCTCTTCTCTTCTTAATACTCTGTCTGGTTAATAATGCTTTCTTTACTTTCGCTAATTATTCCCAAAAGTGTCGATGGGGTTAGAAATTAAGAGATAACAACTGTTGTTAGCAACGGAATTTACTTCTTTTATAACGAAAGCCATCTGCGGATTACAAAGCAGAGTTTAAATGGCATTTAATGTTATTTTTATATACTTTTAAAATATAAATATTTAAAATATGTACACGAAAATAAAATTATTCACAATATTTAAATAGGAGCGATGTTACATAATTCAAAAAAAAAAGAAAAAAAATGTGAAATTGCGGTTGTCCTTTATCAAAGACACGTCCTTCAAAGACAATTTCGGGTGATAATAGCTGACACTTCTTCTTAATGGTTACTAAGCAACTGATGATTTTCTTTTCCTATTTTTCTTGTTTTTGTTTTTCTAAGTGCAAACACTAAGTGGAAGATGCAAACAATTCCATTTATTCTTTTAAATCTATTATATCTCCGATCGTATCTATTCCCACTTTAAGTAATACACATAATATTTTAAATTTATATATATATATAGATATATATATTCATTTTAAGGAATTTCCAAAGGAAAAAATATATATATCGATAAATTTTAACAAAAGTTTTAAAAGGCTATCGTCTTTTCACTGTCCTTCTCTCGCGTTACGAAGAGAAGTGTCATTATCAGGGGACGTCCTTAATGGGGTTATTGACAAACTCCATAAAAGAATATTGAAAACTTAATTGTGCCATTTGAAGTATCCTTGATTAAAAGCAATATCTAAATCCTTGTTAACAAATACACAATAGCAGCACTAATGATTAGAAACTGTGCAAGGAAACATATCATTATTTTGCTGTTATTTTTTTTCTTTTTTTTTTTTCATGTACAACATCTGAAAAATCGTTGGTATTCGATCGTCATTGGCAACCAAACGTCAAGAGGTTTCATTTAAAAATAGTCACAATGATATATCTTGACTAACGAGAATGTTTATAATCGGATGATAAGAAATATTCACTTAAGTCCAAGTTATAGAAAATAAAAGTTTAATGAATATTTAAAAAGTAGAGAACATTTTAACTCGATCGAGCTTCTCAGCAAAAGAAAATGACTCAAAATATGATATAAATTAGGAATGAATTTGGAACATAAAGCATACAAAAACAAACTGCAGAATGGATTAAGGCGTTTATGTGTTTTTAATAACAATTAAAAGTAAGAAAAGTTAAAATTTGAATAAAAATAATTTTCTCCTTAATTAAAAAAAAAAGTTAACTGGAAAAATCGATTTCTTTTTAATTATTTAAAAGATAATATCTATGGTTTATTGTAAAAATTTTGACATATAATTTTTCAAATGATATATTCTACATCGGATTTTTACAAAAATATTTATTTTTATTTAAAAATCGTACGTTATAAAATATGTTGATCTTAAAATTAATGCCTTGTCGTCTCTTCCTTAACAATATTCTCTAAGCAACAGGCTGTTAAAATCAATAATTCATTTCGTACACATTAATTCTCTCTCTCACTGATTTGACCAGAAATGAATTATTGACTGCCGATGTGAATTTACTACTCTTCCATTATGTCTTTCTGACTATATAACAGCTTCAATTAAATCTCTATACTCCTATATGAAAATAACAATCAATACGCATTCATTACTTTAGATAAATGATATAAATTTAATCAATTTTTTAATAGGAGCAACTGAGTATAAGACACAACCACCTGTTTCAATCCATTCTCCTCTTTCCTAACTCCCCATAAAACTTTTGATAATTATTAAGCTCCGAGTTTGTTTCTAAATTTTTCTTTTAAATATCAATTTGTTACGGGAAGAAATTCGGTAGGTAACCATAGTAACGTTTTATATCCCGTTCGTCCATTACTCATCCCAACTTTTCAGTGATTGTAGCGAACAGTTTTTATTGAAAGAAGCAAAGAATCGATGATGTGTTTGCTGCAAAGACTTACGCTTCTTACAAATCTCGGTTCCATCGACCGTTAAGAGCTGATATCTTATACAATTCCTTTGATTTCCTGGATAATAATAATGACGTAGCTCGGGAAAAAATATTTATTACCTGCCATAAAAACTCCAATAATCGACCACCATATAAAATTTCTCACGTTAAATTCTCAAATGTCCGATTTAACTATTAATTCTATTCGTTTTGAGTTAGCCAATTGATTCATTTAGAAAATTTTTCATGCTTTTTTTTAAGTAAAAAAATAGGAAAAAATTCTTTAAAAAATTCATTTATCTTAATTATAAAGCATCAAATAACGTTTAATTATCTGATTAACATTTTAATTTTTCTACGTAATTAAATGTAAATTTTCAATTTTTTTTTAAATGAAATTATTATTATTTTTTTTTTCTTCCTTTCCATTCGATTGTTTTATGTGATTTAGTATTATAAACTGTATATATAAGGCTATTGTATTAATAATCCCTTTTAATTAATAACCTTTATATATCATTCTTGTATTTCTTAAGCTAATAAATTTTAAAATGGATTAAATTAAATATGAATATNCAATGAATCGATCTAATTTTTCTCTAATTAAATTCTTATTGCGGTTTATTTTTTTAGATAAATAACGAATAAATAAACGTTTAGATACAAGAAAAAAAAAATTCATTGAAAATCGAAGAAAATGAATGAATGACGTATAGAAACCTGAGTTTGCTGAATAATGCTTCATTCACACAGCAAAGTTGATCTGGAATGGAGAAGTGAATTGAATTCAACTCTTTCACAGCTTACAACGTTTATCTTGTAACTAAGTTCCATTCATTTTACCGTTCCCTATCATATTAACAATTTAAACTTTACCTTGAACAAATTTAACTAAGGAATAAAATTTCCTATCAAATCCAAAATGTTTTTAAGCTTAAAATATTTATTATAAGATAATTATTAAAAAAAAACTCTTTAGAAACGATTTTAAAAATAAAAGATTGCTCTATGTTATATAAGATAATTATTAAAATAAAGAATTATCCAAAAATACGCTTTAAAGTTTATCAAAAATACAAGAAAATAATTAGCTACCATCAAAAGACTTTTGTATTTTGTAGCTCTTAAATGCTGTGATGTAGCAGAAAATTTAAATAAAGAATAGGAATTTGTAAAATAGATAATGTTTAAACTTAAATAATAATATTATTAGACATTAGGAATTGTATAAACGTTTAAAATGTTTAGCTTACTCGAGGCAAGAATTCGTGCCTTAAGCTGTAAATGATCAACTAGAATTGGAGATGAAGATAATTTTCCAACATCCGAAGATAGCCAATTAAAAAGCATTAGAATTGTTTATAGTTCTTCCTCTTAAACAAACATAAAACGTGTTTTTAAAGGTAGAAGCTTAAACTATTTGTATACAATTAAATATAATTGCTATCGATTTTCAATTTGAGAAATCTTAACTAGATAAATTTTAAAAAAATTAAAATTATTGTATAAAAATAAGTTATTGGTTCGTATTGACTGAAATTAAATTTTATCAAAAAATTATATCGGATGCGAGAGAAAAAATCATGTAAAAGTATATATATTTTTTTCTAATCTTTATTCAAATTATTTCTTATTTAAAATTTAAACACGTATTTATATTCAAAAATTAATAAAATTTAATTTTTTATAAGCATTTTTTAATTAAGATACCGCTAAAATTCCTCCCCCCCGTTCACTTTTATCTAGCTGTTAGTATGGAGAATGTGTTGAAATTATAAGTAAACTATTCGCTCAGTAAATTAAGCATTAATTTTTTTAATTATGAAAAATCATGCACTACTTATTACTGTTTTCTTATATTGCATTTCGGTGCATTCTGGTTGATGCGGATGGCAGTTAGACAAATGGTACAGTGCAACCATTTGTATTCCTACGGATAACGTACAACAAAAAATGTAACTGCCGCTTCTGGTGTTGAAACCATCCAAAAATCAACAAGTGTAATTATAATTTACACACCAAATTAGTAACATGTACAGTACAATACAGACGTACAGTACAGTACGCTCTCATGTACAGACAGATATTTCTAAAGTAAACAGATGTGACTCTTCATTGTATAAAAGTTATATGCACTGTATGTTAAATAATAGAATTATATTATTATAACATTAAAATATTATAAAATAAAGACGAAATGATGTAAAAATGATCAATATATTTACTTATTAATACTTTTTCTCTTCCGTAGGAAGAAAGTAAAGCGAGGAAGCGTGAAAATATGCGAATAAATTCGCTTTAAAGTCCACGCTTATTTGCATAGTCTCTAGCTTTCTTCCTGTTATATTCTGGTTCCTGTTTTGATTTTTCTATATTTTCAAACAGTAGCAATGGTCGATTGTATGAAAAAGTATATTCGACGGTCTTAAGATCGATCCATTTATCTATTATGATTCGTATCTTGCGTTGCAAAAATCCATTAAAACTTAAATTTAATCCATTCATTTACAAACAAATCTGTCAAACATGAGTTGCGATAACAAATATAAGTCAAAATAAAAATTCAAAGTCATGCACTGTTTTATTTAAAGATGGCCGACAAAGTCGATTCGTCGCATTTAACAGGTACGAGTCTCTCTCTATCTGTTGATTGCGTTTTAAACATCGTAAAAACATTTTAAAAAAATACACGAAAGATAATAAAATTTTAAAATTCAATAAATCGTTATCTTAATTTAAAATAATTTATTTAAAAAAATTATTAAAATTATAAAATTTTTTTACCTTTCTATCTTAATAAATCGCAAATTAATAAGAACGAAAGAAAAATCTTAAGCATATAAAAATTGTCATTTAATCTTGATAAAATATTTTATATAAACTCTCAATAATATAATTTAGAAATGTTTTCAGGACAATCTACTACAAAAAGATTACTTTCTTATAATCTTATGATCTGCTTTTAACAAGTGCTATACTATAAACAGATACATTATATATAACTATGTTATTATATAACTTTAATATGTGTCGGTTGTTTATATAAAGGCATTCCATAATTAAATACATATTATAGTCAAGAAAAAAATATATATAAATGTAGTTTTAGTAATTAATTCAATGAATCGATCTAATTTTTCTCTAATTAAATTCTTATTGCGGTTTATTTTTTTAGATAAATAACGAATAAATAAACGTTTAGATACAAGAAAAAAAAAATTCATTGAAAATCGAAGAAAATGAATGAATGACGTATAGAAACCTGAGTTTGCTGAATAATGCTTCATTCACACAGCAAAGTTGATCTGGAATGGAGAAGTGAATTGAATTCAACTCTTTCACAGCTTACAACGTTTATCTTGTAACTAAGTTCCATTCATTTTACCGTTCCCTATCATATTAACAATTTAAACTTTACCTTGAACAAATTTAACTAAGGAATAAAATTTCCTATCAAATCCAAAATGTTTTTAAGCTTAAAATATTTATTATAAGATAATTATTAAAAAAAAACTCTTTAGAAACGATTTTAAAAATAAAAGATTGCTCTATGTTATATAAGATAATTATTAAAATAAAGAATTATCCAAAAATACGCTTTAAAGTTTATCAAAAATACAAGAAAATAATTAGCTACCATCAAAAGACTTTTGTATTTTGTAGCTCTTAAATGCTGTGATGTAGCAGAAAATTTAAATAAAGAATAGGAATTTGTAAAATAGATAATGTTTAAACTTAAATAATAATATTATTAGACATTAGGAATTGTATAAACGTTTAAAATGTTTAGCTTACTCGAGGCAAGAATTCGTGCCTTAAGCTGTAAATGATCAACTAGAATTGGAGATGAAGATAATTTTCCAACATCCGAAGATAGCCAATTAAAAAGCATTAGAATTGTTTATAGTTCTTCCTCTTAAACAAACATAAAACGTGTTTTTAAAGGTAGAAGCTTAAACTATTTGTATACAATTAAATATAATTGCTATCGATTTTCAATTTGAGAAATCTTAACTAAATAAATTTTAAAAAAATTAAAATTATTGTATAAAAATAAGTTATTGGTTCGTATTGATTGAAATTAAATTTTATCAAAAAATTATATCACAATTATTTCAAGGATTGAAGAAAATAGTACTAAACAATGTCGCAAGATGTCGCCACGTAATAAGAAATAAGTATTTTATAAATACTTTTTTCTAATTTTTAAACATTTTATTGAAAGAATTAAACGTAATATATCTTATTTAGAGACACTAATAATTTTATATATTTTTTATTAATTTAAAAAAAGGGAATGTTATCAAATAGTCTCAGTACATAAACATTGCAGCATAAATCATTTAATTAAAGCTCATTTATATTGATTTAAAATATGAGACTTTGTATATTTCTTTGATAGATTAATAACTTAAAATTTTTGAAATAACTTACCATATGATATACAAAAAGTGATCTTAGTCAAGTTAAAAGTGATATTACAGAACAAAGGCAAAAGAACATCTGTAGTGGCAGCACCTGGTCTTACAGGTGCTTGTCAACATTAAAAGTTAGAAATGATCTAAAAAAAACGAAATTGCCGATTTATGATTTCCTGTACTTGTAAAAAAACTGAAGATAAATATTACGAAAAAAGACATTAAGCAGAGTTCTTTGTGTACATACTTCTTTATATATCAAAACGTGCTTTAATCCTGGATTCCTCCACGATAAAACATGATTTTCTATATAAATCTAAGATTAAAATGATAAACGGTAATAGGAAATACACAAAGAAAACCCGCTACGATCAAAATAAATTCAAAAAGTTTATTGATATAACTTTCGACTCGTATATTCGAAAAAAGCAAAATTGTATATTCAAAGTCGTCTTTTGAAAAATTCAAAAAAAACTTTCCATTTATTATTCCTTTAAATTATGATTAATTGAGTTTAAAATAACAAACGTTTAAATTTGCTTAATGTTTTTTTTTTTTTAATTTCTAAGTAATTATATCATATTTTATGTCTGCGTATTATAGGCGATAAGGTTCGTCAAACAGTTTTTACTCGTCGGCCATCTTTCATTAATTGTTTATTATTTAAAAGTATCTTATTACTCTTTGTTATAAATCTTCTTTCACTAAAATATTTTTTTGTTTATTATTTTTTTTTTACAAATTCTAATTAAGTTTATTTACGTAAGTAGTAGATATTTCTAGTTTTGTTTATTCATTTCGTGAGTTTCTTCTTACATTTTTTTTTTTTTTAAATTACTGGAGAAGGA
This sequence comes from Centruroides sculpturatus, assembly GCF_000671375.1. Classification (NCBI taxonomy): domain Eukaryota; kingdom Metazoa; phylum Arthropoda; class Arachnida; order Scorpiones; family Buthidae; genus Centruroides; species Centruroides sculpturatus. The sequence goes on from NW_019384401.1 coordinate 387,376, forward strand.
GAATATAAACTACTATATTCTTTTATCTTCTAAATTTTCTAAATGAGTAATACTGTACTCAATACGTACTAAAGCATATTTTATTTTTCTACAAAGTATCTAATCTTTTATTTTAAATGCTAAATTAATTATGTCATACGTTTATCAGTGAAACATGAAAAAATGTATGAGGAACTCTATAGAATTATTTTTGATATATTTCTATGGATTTTGAGTTCTTTCGTGCTATAATTTGTGGCGCCATCTGGCTACAAATTTATTATAGAAATTTGTTTTTTCGCTTTTAAATAGATTTATGTAAAATGTATGTAATTTTAATTTTAAAAAGTATACATATTATGATGTTTGAAAGATCCGAAAACATGTAGAAAAAACATTTTTTTTTTCCCATCTCTCTCCCTTCCCCGACTTGACGTCACCGTCCATTCGGAAGACAGCTCCACCTGGTACCCAACATGGCTTCCGGGAGGATAGTGGCCTATTGATGCAGTGGCACAACATTAGGATTGTCTCTTAGTGCCGGCATTTCCTTCACTCCTGCATCTTCTATCGGGTGAGTAGCGTTTTACAATCACCTTTCTTTTCGGCTTTTTAACCATCTTATTCATACCTTAAGGTTAACCTTGAAATTTTAATAACTGGTCGTGACGTCACAAGAAAGGCGATTTTACAAGTAGCGTTAATTTTAACGATTTCTGTTAAGGAACCAACGGTAATTTATTTATTATTGCGTAATAATGCGTAGTTGATACGTAATTATTTCGTCATAATTACGTCAAATACGACGTCTAAAGAAATCTAAATAATCATTTACTGTTAGAAAAAAAATCGATTTTTTTTTTTCGAAAAATCGAACTTATATCTTGTTTATAAAATGATTACCTTATTTTTTTTATGTATAATTTTGATTTTTATCGTAAAATATAAGAATATTTTCGTTTTTTTTCCTATAGTTTTTGCTACGATTACGATTAATCGATTAGCTTGGAAGCTGAATCGAGGTGGATGCGATCAAAACAAAAACACGTCTTTGATTCGTAAAAGAAAATAAGGAACATTCTCACGCCGATTAAGCTTTATAATTATAATTTAAGTAACGATCGTTACTTTTTTTTTTTATTTACGCAGTGTAATGAATGGGATATAATTTCCTTCCTACAATTTACTGTAATTGTAGTAGTAATGCTGCAACGTTGTAATAATAACAATGGTTAAAGAACGCGTCTCATAAATTGCCATTTTATCAGGCGGTGTTTTGCTCTGAAGCATCTTATAAAAACCCAACAGAAAATACGATCTTCAATTTATTTATAACATTTTTTATTGAAATTCTGAAGAGATTTTACACATTTCTGATCGATAAAACTGCTTCCGAACCATTTAATTATCAAAACTTTGTTGAATTTCTGTTAAAATTTAAAAGGTTAACGTGTTTTATGACCATAACGTTTGCTCATTTTTACAGAATTACTTCATATTTAGTCGATTTTATATGGAAACAATTAATTTTTGTAAAGTAAATTTCTCTTTAACACGAGTCTATTGCGTGAAAATCCTTGAAAATTTAATTACAGAATTCAAAAGAGTTGCTTCTTCGAATATTTGTGGTCCTTGATAATCAAGTTGTAAATGAATAAAGGATAAACGTAATAGAAAGTCTTTCGCGAAAAGCACAATTATATTTATGTCTCTAAATATTTTATTTACACAGAATTATTTTAATTATATATATATATATATGGTACAGTTGTAAAAAAAATAAATAAATAAACACTTCTAAAGCGTCACGTTTTAGAATGTTCATAAAATTCGTAAATATTTTTATTAAAATATATTGTATTAAGCAAATAAGCATACTTGTTTAGTCCCAGATCCAAATTTGCCGCTAGAGAATCTATAAACCCATTTTTCTACATAATGAGAGTTGGAATCGGCGATTCGGAACGGGTAGAAGTATGGTATTTAGAATGCCATTCATGCTATCATTCCCTTGTGTGTTTGTAAAATTGGATATATGAATATACATATATATTTTTTAATTTATTATTATTGAATAATAGAGTTAAAGTCTACATAAATTTTATGTATCTAAACAAATCAATTTGTAAAAAGTTTCTAGATTTTATGTTTCCTTTTCCATAGATTTGTCCACTAGAGATCACTTCGATGGGCCATCTGGCGACATTTATCAGAGAAAACGAAACGCGGCAATTGCCCTTTTTGATAATAAAAATACAATACGCTGCCTATGAGAACGTACTGTACTGTACATTTCGTGTTAGTCATACGGGAAAGGCGCGTGCGCCACGTTGTTCCCTCTCTGCCCGGTCCATTTTGGAGGGGGTGGAGGGAAGGATTGTCAAAAAAAATTTTTCCTGAACCATCATTCTAAGTCACTGTTCCTCTTCTACTCTAATGATTAAGCCATACTCGAATGCACAGTTCACGTCACGATCCTTCACGTGAATGGATCGTGAAAAATGGATTTGTGAATATAAATAATTGATAAAAATGTGGTTTAAAAGACGTAGCATTTTCTCAGTCTTACAACGATTTATGCTTATTAATAGCTTTTTAAATCCAGGGAGAAATTACTATTTGTCGCAAAAATAATTACTATTCATCAGAATTTAATAGTAAAGAGAATTTACTAGATTTAGTAAAGCAACAAATACGCTACAAAAGGGGTGTCAATGATGAGACCCCTTTTGTAGCGTGTTTGTCGTCAATAAAGTGCAGCTTAGTAATTAATAGACGGACGAGATCCAGTTGGAAATTACTTTTCTCGTTTAATTTAGTGACGATAAACACTTTATAATGCATTAATAAATCTACCAAATATTTAAAAAAGTTGTTTGGAATTCCAGAGATAAATTATATTTACGTAGAAGGGTAAAATTTTCATAAAGTCCATCTGATTCCGGTAGCATCGATTTTTAAGAACGTTTCGTCATCCCACGAAATGGCTTATGGATTTGTGGTGCTTTCTCATATAATTATCGATTTAAAGATAAAGAATATGTCTTTCATAGATTCCGGATTCAAAGATTCTTATTTGATTCTTAGGACATGAGTTGAGTTATTGCTCATATTTCTATCGATATAGATTCTGATCCGGTTTTTACGAGTTTCTCTTTTAAGCAGAGGCTTACGAGAGAAACTTGAGGCAAGGGCAGCAAGCAGTCTAAACCACACTGGAGTACACGAATTTGAATTCTGGTTAGCTCAAAATTTTCTTATGGATGGATTAATCCATTCATGAAAACTTGTGGAACGGTTCATTTGGCTAAACCATCATGAGGGCAATGGGGAAATGATCGTAAGGGAAAAAACACCTTATTAGTGTCTACAGGGCAAAAATGTTTTTAAAATATTCATCAAAAGCTTTGTTTAGTTTTAAAATGCTGTTATAAGATTGATAATCAGAAGAATGAGAGCATGTAACTTTCTTGTAATATATTGCCATAGTTACAAAAGTACATTCAAGAAGCGCTTTCTCGACAGAAATTTATGGAAATTTTATTTTAGTATGGAGTTTCCATTTGGAAGAGTTACGAGTTGCAAAAGGCGACAAATTTATCTTTTGTTTTTCGAGAGGATAATGTCTTTCCTGATAAATTTTTCGTACCCAGAAATAATCGAAGAGAAACCCTAGAGAATATTTTTTTGTTTGAGATGGTCCTAAATTTACGAGAGGATTTCGGAGTTCGTTTTATAGAAATCCTCAATCTTCTGTACATATCGTTCGTTCGAAAAGTTGAATGTAAACTATACTTCTTTGTCACGTCTTTCTAGATAATTTGCTGGATCAAGTCTTCAAAATATTATTTGCTGTTGATTTAGAGAAAAGATTAAATTTTGATCCTTTAAGTTTAATGAATTAAGTTCCTTTGAGTTTCTTTGAAGATATTCTAAATGTAATGAAAAACTTCTCACCTACTTGCAATTATCGTAATTCGTAAATTAAATATAAAAATGTATAATGACTAAAAATTATATCCTGATGTTATGATAGTAAACAACAGCGCAACTTTATTAGATATTATACTCATAATAATTGTTAATGATATCTTTTTCTAGCAAAGGAAACGATGTTACAATCTAGGAATTGAATGAATTACTTCGCCATCATTTAATAAATAAGTAATTAATTACACTAATAGTGTTAAATGATGAAAAATTTGTAATGGTCACGTAACGTAAAGTGATTGATTTTTACAATAGTTTAAGTAGATCACGCAGTTTCGCATATAGGGTCAGCAGTTCGTTTCCCGAAGGGACCACCCGTTAGCTCCTTATTTGTGTTCGTCAGGAATTCCTGGAATGTAAAAGATTAATGAAGGGTTATAAGGAATGTCTTTTGTCCGTATGTAAAAGATAGGGGATTCGTATTCAGATTATGTGGTAAGTGGACGTATAGTATATACAGTACTACTGCTTTACTGTAACTATAAATCACTATTATTGTGATATTAAACTTTGATAATATTACAAAGTGTAAAGCCTAACTTATGAATTACACGTTGAAAAAAAGAAACTAAAAGATAAATTCAAAATATTAATAAAAACGTCTGTCTCTGGATGAGATCTGAACCTGAAATTTTCATTTTATAGTCTGGTTCCAGAAAGAGGAATGTTTCTAATGGATTCTATTCCTTGGTTCTGTTCCAGTAAAATATAATAATTTAAAAACTAAAATGAAAAATGACGTGAATTTTAGTTTCTCGTTTAAATAGATTTTTTTTCATTACATTTTAAGTTTACATTTAAAATATTTAACGTTAGTGAAATTCTTTAAAAATAAAATGATCAAACATCGGCAAATCGAAACGTATTGTAAATAGATAAATTAATGTAAAATATTCTTATTGTTACAATATATTTATGACACGTACAATACACGTTGCCATGCAGTGAAGTAGCTCGTGTACTTTGATATATCTATGGTTACCGAACCTCCTCCACGAAAAGGGGGTGGTAGCTTATCCACTCGCATACAACTGAAACATTTCTTTTAAAGTGCGAAAATTTTTATTTGTCAATTAGTGACATTATTCAAATAAAAATCGGTTGTAAAATTAACGAATTTATGAATTACGACATAAACGCGGTCTATTTTATCCCCTTTAAACTTCATTTCTGATCTAGATCGTGCAGAAGTGATGGATTAATGCCACTTCATATAATAACTGCAAGGAAATAAACGAAATCGATAAATTTGATCCGTGTTTGGGAATTTATCGAGAAGACAGTTCGTCTCGCTTTTCGCTTCTCGACGAGGAGAGTTGAATGGAAACGTCGTTTGTTTGTTTGTTTGCTTATTCTTCACCAACAAAAGAAAATTCGACACCGGAAAAGCAACGAAATTGTTTCGTCACTTCCGGCAAAATTCGAATTTAAATGCTACTCCTTTGCATGGCGGATTGAACGGAAGTGGAAGGTCGAAGGGCAATCGACATTTTTTAATTACACGTCGAAAATGTCATTGACTCTTTTGGCGACGAAGGAGAACCCATTAGATGATGTCAAACTAGAAAATCGATACAGTATACGTAGTAGGTTGTCGTTTATTACGAGTGATCGCCTGGCTTACTTTAATCCGTAATCGTTCTCTAACTTCGTTTAGTTACCTTCTGAGTGGAAATATTTTGCACTCTACGACACAACTTGGCCTTTCACGAAATTGAAAAACGTCATTTCCTGCGTTTCTGATAGAGGATGCAACACGATTGCTTTTACATTATAGATGACGTTCTCGGGTGCGATATTCGATTTATTACGTATCATTTAATATAATCTGAAACCGAAATATTAATAATTATTGATGCAATTTACATCTGAACATGGTAACCGGAATCGTAAGTTTGAAGTTGCCATGACAACCTAACAAACGTCCATTTTTTTTTTTTACTGCTACCGGAATACGAGTTTATTTTTGCGAGATTGATTCTAATCTCGACGTTAAATTGCTTCAAAAGTAATTTCAATTGAAAAAATATTTTCGTATTGATTTAAATTACATCATTTCTATTTTCAATATGACGAAACACAGTACACGTGCAATATAAATATCACGTGGAATTTATGTATATACTGTATATATATATAGACGTTCGCTGCTCTCTCATAAAGAGCCTTGTTTGGTAGATAAAATGCCAACAAAAGATGTTTATTTTGTACGGTGTACTTAATACTGCTTTTCTAAATTAACTTGTAAGTTTAAATTTAAACAATGTACTGTACACACACATATACAGTATATACACACTTATGTATACAATGCTTAAATTTGAATGAAGAGAGTTTGAAAGTAATGGTTAAACAATAACATTTAAAAAATGAAATGAATATACAATAATAAGTTGATTAAAAAGATCTTAATCTTATAAAATATTTATAAATTTGCATTAATCTTGATTTTTGTACGTTGGAAATTAAATACACTGCTATCACTTTTAAGCAATTAGTCATATTTAAACAGTATTAGTAGCAGGAAAATGGCATAGTTCCATAGTTGTTGGTGCATTGATCAGTTAACTGTTGTTAAGCGGTTGTGCGGTACTGGATGTTTTATTGTATTGTGTGGTACATTGCATTTAATGTCATATGTAATAAAATTTTTATAAAAATTATAATGTAAATGTAAATCTATTATTAGTTAATGAATATAAAATTTAAAATGATAATTGATACTGTATCAAAATATTTATTATTAAAAATTATCTTCTGTGTGTTGCTTAAAATACAGATTTTCTACCTGATAGTATTTTAAGCAACATACAGAAAATAAAGATGAAACTTTATCAATGATACAATTTTTATTTCTATCTTAGAAATCCTCTGTAAATTAATATATGATTACATTCATATTATTGAGATATTTAAAAAGATTATAAATGTGTAGTCGTATTAGCTATATTGTTGTATTCAAATTTTATTAGAAAAACTTATCAAAGAAATGAATGTTAAATTTTTTTATTGTTTGTTATTTAAGTGTAATTTAATGTAATTTGATATACATATCAATTTTCATAGACCACATTTTGACAAATCATCTTTACAATTGTTTTGGCTATTTTAATCAATGATTTTGATATACCATATTTTTGCTTTTTGTATAGATATTTACTTCCACAGTTGTTTTTCAAATTAGATTATTTATTTAAGCATTTTCTGTAATATATTATATATATATATATACAATATAATTTCATATCAATCTAGGAAAGCATTATTCATTATGTTTGCTAATCAGTGGCGTGCGGTTACATTTGATGATAGGGAAGCTGTTTTCCCATAAAAATTATAAACAAATACTGGAAATGACAAAAATAAACAGTTTATTTATTTTAATTCTAAAATAGATACATTGACATGAAACAAAGATATAAGAACTTAAAATAAAACATCACATGATAATGAATGAAAATAATTGCATAATATGTATTTATATTTTAGAAAATACTAGGGAAGTAGATCCATAGATTCTATTGACTGCATGTCACTGTTGCTAACAGATCTTTAAAGATCTGTTATCTTTATGAATTTTGCTAGATATTTCTAGTTAAGAATCAGTTTCTTAATATATGCACTCTTAATAAATATTTAACATTAAAAAGTATCTTATATAATTAATTTAAAAAATTTAAACTTCAAATACAATTTAGCAGAATAATAATAAAATAAATATTAAGAAGATGAAAAGATTAATTTAAAATTATAAACAAATCTTTCATTTTTATATGTGTATAATTTTGTTTGAATTTTTTTACAATAATAACTTTAATTTGTTTCTGTTATTTAATAATAAATAAATTTTTTAAAATTAGAGACAATAGAAAGAGAATCATACATCTTAAAAGTTTTCAATGTGAATTAGTTATTAAACAGTCATTATCAGTTATATAAATCACGCAAATTATTTCTTACATACATAGAAAATAGCTAATAGTTTTGGCTTTTAATAAACAATTCATTTTTCTTTTATTAGTATTTTAAATTATGTTGGGAAATTTAAGTGAAAATGTTTTTTAAAGTTTTATTATTTTATCCAATGTAAAAGTAGAATAATAATTAAAATTAAGTATTATAAAGACTACTAGTATTATCAATAAATCAGCAAAAAATTGAGTATTATAAAAATTAAAATTATAACTAAAATGTGTCCTATTATTATTGTTTAAAAGGAGTTGAAAAATTGCTTTTTCAGCATGCTTTATGCCATTTTCGAGTTACCACTTAGGAATATAGAACAGAATGAACAGAATTACTTGATAAACTTGAGCATTATATAAAGCTATCTTAATATACTTATATAAAGCATAATAAGATAGATAAAGCATAAATCAGAAATTTTTAACTTAACACAAATAGCAGTTTATTTTTCCTTTTTGGGTTTTTGATGTATTTTTAATGAACTCAATTTTTTTTTTAAAGCATGAAGTATATTAAAAATTTAGCATTTAATTTTTTTTTAATAGTTCCAAGTCTTGTAAACTTAAATATGCAAAACATTAATTTTATATACTATAGAAACTTAATGTTTTTCAAGGAACTGATGAAAAAATACATTCTATTATAAGTACAGATGTACAATTTGCATAATTATAAGATTTTACTTATCCATTGATGATAGCATTCTTTCTTTTTCATTAAAATTTGAAAATATTCTTGGCATTTTTCTGTAATTATATTGATAATGAATTTAACAATCTGAGCCAACAAGCCAACAGTTTATTCTTTAAACAATTTTATTTCAATGTTTTATTCAGACTAACAATTTTAACAGCATAAAATCATACTGTCTTGAAATTTGTCAAATTGAGTTGGATTATTAGCGAGTTGGTAAACAATAATTTATTTTATTGTACCAGTGATATTTTTGTTAGATATGTCATTGCTTATTTCTGGTTGTGTAGATGGTATTGGTTGTATACAAACACATCATTGCACATATCATTTTGCTTATCTATTCTGCTTCTGGTTTCTCTTTTTTCCTTAAATGCACTGACTACAGTGCAATTTTGATTAAGTTACCATATTTACTTTCATATAAGACGAGGTTTTTATTCATTTATCACAGCTTCAAATTCCTAGGTCGTCCTTATGTGCGAGCAAAAGATTCTTTGCGTTTTTGCAAATAATTTTTGTGAACTGTGTATTCACATTTTTTACCGGATGCTTACTCTCTTGTATTTAAAAACATAAGTATTTTATCTAAGTTGTTTGAGTTGTTCTTGTATGTTGTCAGGAGTAAAGATGAATAGCAATAGGAAAAGCAAAGCTTTTGAATTGAATTCAAGATTGAAATTTCAAAATCACACAGAGCACAATATAAGGTTTAATCCATTCCCACATGAAAATTGATGATTATTTGGAAATCGTAACTCAGAGAAACTCGTAAGTCTAATTGACGGAGAGTGGATTTGACGGTTAAGAATTGGCAAAAAAAAAAAAAAAAAAAACAGGTTCCTGATCATCCAGCTTTACATGAACAAATTATGTTGTCAATTTTACAAGATTTTTCCTTAGTTTTTAAAATGCTAGTATTTTTACGGGACAATGTGTGCATTTATATTCATTTGATATTTTAGTTGTGATTAAACAAAATAAAATTAGAATTGTATTAATAAATCTAATTTTTCTTTATTTTGATCTTTAAAGTCACACCTTGTCCTATATGCGAGGTCGTCTTATATTCGAGTAAATGTGGTATTTTGTTTCTATTCTATTTATTTCTTTGTTACTTTGAAAATTGACTTCTATATTTATTAACTTATCACTTGAATTTCTAAATTAAAAAAAAATGATATTCAAACAGAATATAATAAGTGTTTAAAATTTTGAAACTGTTTTGTTCTCCTGGCCTTCCAAGGATTTCTTTGTATAGCATCTAAGTTGTTGTTGTTTCTATTTAATATTTAATTATTGTTCTATATTCTGATTGATCTGTATTCTGATCTAAAGTTGTTGTTAAATATTCTGATGAATATTTATTCTATATTATGTACATTTTACCTAATCTGTTACTACTAAAATTATTTACAACTATAAAACTTTGTCCTTTATTAATAAATATTAATAAAGCACTGAAACAACTATATCTTAAAATGGGTTCTTTTTTTCTAATTCAATGTCACGACTTGGTGAATTTATCGACACTTGGCAAATAATTTCAACTTTTAATTCATACAGATACGCGTTTCGGGCTTTCGCCCCTCTTCAGTCTGTTACATAGATAGGTTGTATCTTGTTCTTTTTTGTTCCATGGACTTCTTTTCCATTCAGGTCAAGGCCCCCCCTTCTTGGAATAATTTAAATGCATTAAATAAAATTACAAAAGAAACCAGTTACATGGAAATATCATTATTAAAATAAAAAAAACATATGATATAGTAATATATGTGCTTCTTTCTTAACACAATAATTAACAGTACAATAAATTTAAAATATATGAAAGTTAAAGTTGATTTTTATCCTTCCAAGCATATAGATCTCTAAAAACTTTCTATAGATTTCTGGTTAAGGACTTATCTTAAAAGTGAGTTTGCTTGTTTCTAATTTTAGTAGCAGAGTGGTGTGATAAGTCCTTTATATTTATTATGAATAAAACACACCTTTAATAATCCAGCTAATAAAAATTAATAAAGTAAAAACGTTTTCGATCATTTCTTAACGATCTTCTTCAGTTACCATAACATAGAATAAATTGAACACAAAAAAGAACGCAAACACAAAATTAAAATATAAATAACGGAAAATTAGCTGTGCTGATAAAATAAACGAAAAATATAAATTAAGCCGAAAAAATGTCCCTTAACAAAAATAAAAATAAATAAAGCCATTAATTCTTGTAAAAGGATTGCCATGCGGTAGGTAAAGAGTCCACATCACTATGGTTGATGCAAGCAGTTTTCCTGTGTGCCTTAAAGATCTCTAATTTTTCTTAAAGATCTTCTATTAGTTGTAGAGAGTTGTTAATCGAGAGTGGATGGCGATGAGCTTTAGATTGGAATAATAATAACCCTTATGGTTTGTTACTACAAGTGGACCAGGAGAGTGATAGTATTGTAAATTTTTTGAACATTTCCATCGCTTGCAAGCAGGGAGAAATCAGGACCAGCATATACAGAAAATCATGCTTTCAACCCACTTTAATTCTGCATAATTCGATCGATCCGTATCACATCAAATTGGCGGTCTTTAGGTCCTGGATAAAAAGGGCTTATACACATTGTAATAGTATGAAAGACACGATGGTGGAGCTAAACTATATTCTAAGGATTGCAGAACAACAGGGATACCAAAAGGAAATCATAAGGAAACTTATTACAACCTTCCAAACAACTAAACAACGGCATCCTACAGTAGACCATAGACAAAGGATGGTTTTAAATTATGTCCTGTTTTTGAGACAAATACATAAAGAAATGGCCAGGGCTAATGATTTCCGAGTGCTATATCGACGCAATCCTACAGTTTTCAAGCTATTAAGAAATGATAAGAAGTGTTATGACTGGAAATCGGCATCAGGGATCTATTCTATACCATTACACGATCAGTGTTTTAATTTGGATTTTGTCTACGTGGGTGCAACAATGCGCAACTTGCAGCAACGTATCAAAGAGCATAAATATACGATTAATAAGAAACTGGACAACACCATACTATCGGCTTACGCAACACAACACGACATTCGAGTCCATTGGGATCGAGTGGAAATAATTAAACCTACGACAAATTTACATACAATGAAATATCTGGAAAAATTAGAGATCTTTAAGGCACACAAGAAAACTGCTTGCATCAACTATAGGGATGAAGACTCTTTACCTACTACATGGCAATCCTTTTACAAGAATTAATGACTTTATTTATTTTTATTTTTGTTAAGGGACATTTTTTCGGCTTAATTTATATTTTTTGTTTATTTTATCAGCACAGCTAATTTTCCGTTATTTATATTTTAATTTTGTGTTTGCGTTCTTTTTTGTGTTCGATTTATTCTATGTTATGGTAACTGAAGAAGATCGTTAAGAAATGATCGAAAACGTTTTTACTTTATTAATTTTTATTAGTTGGATTATTAAAGGTGTGTTTTATTCGTAGTATATTTATCCAGTTGGTTCGTTATATAAATTATATTTATTAATTAATTTAGTTTTTAAAAACAGTTTTTCCAGAAGGTATTTCTAACATATTAGGCTAAGTGCCATGTGACATCCCAGTGCATTACACTCAACTTTTCATAATTTGCCACATGTACTGCTGGTGTATCACACTATTACTTAGTTTATATTACAATTTTTCTCATTGGCAAAATAGTGTATGTTGTATTGATGGATATGTTGTGCCTCAGAAACGTCTGATTTTTTTCCAACATAAAAAAAAATTTAGGTTATCTTTTGATTTGAATGAAGGAAAGAGTTATAAAGATTAACTTTTTTTTAATTGAAAATAAAGAAAATTGTTGGATCAACTTCCTACTAACTACTAAAGAATACAGTGAACATAACCTGTTTTTTGGGTATTTCTTTGAAAATGTATACTGGATATCACTGGTTTGTGATATTTATGTGTACATTTAGATTATTTTTATTTTGAATATTATATGTTGAAACATTCTAAGCAAAATGCCAGTTTTCCTTCACATTTATCACACTAAGTTGATACTCTCTTGGCATTTTTCATTGCTTCATGTCTACCAACTGTCTTGAGTACTGTGTAGCATCTTGACCATCTTATATGAATCTTTCTATTTCTGTTATTTTTCTCATTATATTCTTCTAGTCTGTGGTTTTTCAATGCAGAAGTTTGTGTGATAGGTACCATACTTGCAGTTCAGATAAGGACTTGATGATAGATTGTATGAAATTGGAAATTTGGTAATTCTTGTTTTGAAACTCCTTATAAATGATCAAGGCATTTATAACAGAGATATTCAGAAGAAATTTAAATGCTGTCTTGTGGTATCATTTGATCCTCTTTCTGAATAGAAAAAAGTAGCTGGCCATTTGATCAAATATATCAATCTTTTGTTTGGCAGAATTATAAAAGATAATTATATTTGGTTTTCTTACTTGTTCATTTTTTTGACTTTGCTTTCCAATGTCGGTCAACAAATGATAAATTATATTTGGTTGCGAGCATTATAACATCTCATTTGTTCTTCTATTTTACTACAACTATTCCATTGCTGTTTTAATAACTTTTCCCTTTTTTAGCTTTGTTTTTGTTACTTCCTTAGGATTGCCTTTTTGATTTTGACATAAAATTTTCACAAGTTGCATTTGTTTTTCAAGTAAAGCCTTTGCCAGAAAGAAAGATGTATAAAAATTGTCTGTAGCAACAGTTCATTCTTTCATCAAATATTTTTCTGAAAGATCCATTACTATCTTTGCATGGTGAGTGATTTCTTCAGTTGGCACTCCTTTTTCTCCAGAATCAGCTTTTCCAACAAACACACAACTAGTATATATGTAACCACTGTAATCACATAACTTGTAAACTTTCACACCTCTATTTGTGAGCTTTCCTTGGATTATACTATCAAAATTTGAGACAAACATGCCAGAAAAGTATACTTTCATCAATGGTTATTATTTCCCTAGGAATCTTTATAGCCACAAAATTATTTTCAAGTTTCTGACTTTTGCTAATCAGTCTGTTCCAGCATCCTGACTATTGATAAAATGAAGGAATTTCAATAACAGTTGAAATTGATTTTGTCTCATAATGTTGGGAACAAAATTGTTTTTGTAAAATATGCTTTTACTCTAATATAAAGGAATCAATGGATATTTTATAAGTCCCATGTACCATACATGACAATTGCTAAAAATTTCTTTTTCTGCTACATTTATATCTCTCCAGTTATTTATATGAGATGATCTATGTACTATACAGTAATGCCTTGAGATATGAGCACCAATATACAAATTTTTTGAGATACAAGCTGGAGTTCGGCCAATTTTTTGCCTTGTGGTATGAGTGAGTTCAGTTAAGTATCTGCTAGTTGGCACAACAAGCACAAAACTTTGAGAGTATTTCCACTTCTAGCATACATGTTCACCTCGCTCTGGAAGGATCTCTGTTGGTGTTGTGTTGTGTCGTATTTTTTTTGCCGTTATTTTGCAAAATTCCTTTAGTGATACTATGGATTTGAAGAAAGTAAATATAAAAAGCAGTGGTGAAATGCCAAAAGATATGATTTCACTTGAGGTAAAGCAGGAAATTATAAAAAAACATAAGGAAGGCATATGAGTAATGGATTTGGTGAGACAGTATGAGCATTTTACATTGACGATATGCACAAAATTGAAACAGAAAGCCTCCATAATGGGTATAACAGCAGCCAAGGGAGTAACAATAATATTGAAGCTATTCACTTCAGTCCATAAGAAAATGGAAGATCTTCTGTTTCTGTGGATAATGGGGAAGCAGCTTGCTGGAGACACTTTGACCAAGGCTATCATCTACAAAAAATCACAAACGATGTACTGAGATTTGATACAACAAGAGGGTAGTTCTTTAGCAGAAGAGGAGTTCAAAGTCAGCTGGGCTGGTTCAAAAATTTTAAAGAAAGGACTGACATTTATTCTGTTGTTAGGCATGGTGAGGCGGCCAGTTCAGATGTCAAGGCAACCAAAGATTTTGTCAAAACATTCACAGAGATCATAGAAGCCGAAACATACATGCCCAGCAAGTCTTTAACTGTGACGAAACTGGAATTTTTTGGAAGAAGATGCTGAGGAGGACTTGCATCACAACAGATGAGATGATGATGCCAGGCCATAAACTGATGAAGGTCAGGTTAACTCTTTCACTGTGTGCAAATGAGAGTAGTGACTGCAAGATAAAGCTGCTTGTCCTTCACCACTCTGAAAATCAAAGAACTTTTAAGTCACACAAAATACTGAAGGAAAAAGGAGGGCTAACCCAAAAGCATGGGTGACAAGGTAGTTCTTTGTCAATTGGATAAATTTGGTGTTTGATCCTGCCTTAAAAAAAATATCTGGAGAACAATGATCTACCATTGTGAGCACTTCTTGTTTTCAATAATGCACCAGCCCACCCACCAAACCTCAAAGACGACATCCCTGAGAAGTTGTTTCATCAAGGTTCTCTACCTTCCTCCTAACACCACTCCTATCCTATAGCCTTGAAATTGGAGATCACCAATTTTAAGAAACTGTATATTAAACATTTTTTCAAATGATGCTTTGAGGTTATGGAAAATACCAACCTCACCCTTCAAGAGTTCTGGAAGGATTATTTTAACATTATTGTCTCAAAATTATTGAAATGGCCTAACAGGGTGTTACAAAGAAGACATTGACTTCTGCCTGGAAGAAACTGTGGCCTGATGCTGTGACTGAAAGGGACTTTGAAGGGTTCAAACCCAAAAAAGAAGTAGTGGAGGTGATTGTGTCCATGGATCTGGAAGTGGATGAGGAAGATGTGAATGACCTTGTAGATCAGTGTTTGGAAGAACTCACAACTGAAGAGTTGGCAGAGTAACAGAAAGAGCAGATAAGTGATTGTTACCCCTGTGGCAGAGCCAGAGGTGGAAGAGGTTTATCTCTATGATTGAAATTAAAGAACTGTTGGCAATGTGGGAGAAATTTATGTACTTCATTGAGAGAAAACACCTGGAAAAAGTTGCTACTATTCATGTTATGGCTTTACTTAATGAAACTTGCCTTACACATTTTAGAAACATTTTAAAAGGGAGGAAGAAACAAACTTCCTTGGACAGGTTTATGTTGAAACGGCCAGCTGATAAAAGTAAAGAGAGCATGCCCAAAAAGTCAAAATTTAGTGATGACAAAAATTAATTTAGGTGAAAGTGAAGCTTTAAAAAAAAGCAAAAAATAAAGAAAAATTTTAAAAAGCAAATAAAAAATTATAAAATTAAAACAATAAAATAAAATTAGTTATAGTAATGGATAAAATGTAAATGTTTTGAAAAATTTAAAAATTAAGTGAGAAAGTTAATCTTTGGTATCATAGACTAGGTTAGCTGTTTTTATCCCCCTCTCTCCTCTGCCAGTTGGCCTATGACTCGTCTGAACTTTATGGTTTAGTACAGTTTATTACTTTATAATTTGTTTTTTCTCTTTTATTTTATTGTTTGTAAACTACATTTCTTGTTTATTAACATTTTTTCACTTGTAAGAAGCCCACAAATATAAAAATAAGGGTGAGTTTTATGAAAATAAGGGTGATTTTTAGGGACTTGGATGGATTGGAAATATTCCCATTAGTTTCAATGGGGAAAATTGATTTGAGATACAAGTTTTTTGAATTATAAGCTCAGTCTTGTAACAAATTAAACTCGTATCTCACAGCATTAGACTGACAAAACATTTCAGATGCAGTTCAACATCTCTAGATTGTTTATACAGCTCTTACTCATATATATGATATTTATGGTTATTTTTTTCCTAAATAAACTTTACATCAAAAATAAAAAATAACATAATGATTTCTATGAAATGAAAAAAGGTGTGGCCACTGGTGGATCATGCAGCAAGAGATAAAATAAGATCAACTCTGTGCCAGGTGAAAGACACATACATATGCCGACTTTGTGGTGTGACCAAATTTTATAATATTTGATGATGACATACATTTCTGAACATCTGTCTTTTTTTCTTTTTGTTTTTTTGTTTGAGAGTAAACTAACTATGGGGAATAAAAAAATAATACATTGGGACAGTCATCATGTTAAAGGTTTCTAATTTTCAAGATCTACCTTGTCTAGATCTTATTAAAATGCTCTCCCTACTGAAGAAAAAAATGGTACATCTCAAAATTAAAACCATATCCTATTGTTTCTCTTCCTGATTCCTTTGATGATATTTTATGACTCTGGATTTTCCAGAAACCCATAGATGAGTCATTACCAAAAATTATATATGGAGATACTGTATATCTAATTACTTGATTAATTCTCCTGGGATTTACTAAAAGTATTTAAAAGCTTAGATGCTTACAATTATTTCATCAGCAAGAAAATTCAGAATTGAAAAATTGACATATTCATCAGGTGAAGTAGATATGTTTTATGGAGAAGTAGAGCCTGGCCAATGATCAATCAAAATTTGGAGAAAGAGATATCTGTGTTGGTTCATCTCTGTAAAGGATAGTAAAATTGTTTCTGGACATGGTTTATGCAGGACTGGGCGAGTTAGTTTTTTAATACAGATGAAACATACATTTTACAAGTAGAAAGCTTTCATATGAGAAATATTTTTACAGAATTGGAGAGAATCCACAATACCACAACAACTAACTATGCTTAGTGACACTATAAGTTGCCATTTTACTGGAAGTATTTTTGCACCTACTCAAGCTGCACGTGTGCAATGGCAACGTTTGACAATGGTTTATAAATAAGATAAAAAAGGTTTGACAATGGTTTGTAAATAAGATAAAAACATTGTGAAATGACAAATGTACACATACATCAGTCCAATTCAATTACTAAAGCCAAGTGAACTGTTGGGCTGTAACAAGGCTAATTTAATTATTACATATAAAGTTAGGCTACCATCTAATGATAAATTTAATAATTAGAAATAAATTTAAAATATTTTGGAAGAAAAGATTGACCTGGATCTGAAAAGAATTGAACCCACAACTGCATGCTATACAGATGCATTCCAATTATGCTACCATACTGGGATTGCTGTGGTTAAAATATAAGTTGGCTTAAAGCCCATGGCTGCTAGACTTATCTTCAGTTGGTGCTGTGAATGACCAGCATGGTTATGCACAAATTAGTTAAGTAGTTAATAGCTTTGGAAACAAAGTATGGATGGAAGTCTTGGTAACATAACTTAACTGGCAATGCATCTGCCCAGTAAGCAGAAGTTGTAGGTTTGAATTTAGGATATTCTTTCAGAATATCCTAAATTCAAACCTACAACTTCTGCTTACTGGGCCATCTATTATTTCAGAATATCCTAAATTTAAATTAAGTTTATTTCTATTTATTAAATTAATCTTTTAGATGGTGGCTAAACTGTCTATTTATAGCCAAATTGTTTTATATCTAATCATTACATTAGTTTTGTTACAGTCCAAATAAATAATCTGACAGTTCATTTAGGCAAATGAACATTTTGTTTTAATTGACATTGAAATTTTATCTGTTATGTTAAAAACAGATGTAGATAATGATTTGCTTCAGTTGACATCATTTGAAATGTTGTCAACTAATATAATTTAATATGAATTGTTTTGAATGGATATTTTAAACTATGAAATGATAGCATGAATATTTCATATCAATTGGTATTCAGATTATTATTATTGTGTTTAGTGGGTTATACTCGGTACACACCGGTGGCTGTGTACTATGCCGGACCAGAGTCAAGGCATAGCAACCAAAACAAAACTAAAATTAAATGTGTGTGTCAGTGTCAGTGTCAGTATTAAGGAATTTCCTAACAATATGGCATGTATTCAATATAGTGGCCTTCTGTAGTGTGATGTATGTATTTCTACTCAATTGTAATGTTCCCAGGCTTTTGTGTAGCGTGTGTGGTATCACACCTGTACAGGAGAGAAC
>NW_019384401.1:412876-423875 GCF_000671375.1 Centruroides sculpturatus
TTTTTTTTATAACAACTTAAATATTTAATAAACCAATAATAAGCTTTATTAACTTTTTACAATAATAAGAATTGTCTCAAGACTGAAATTATATTATTGGTTTATTAAATATTTAAGTTGTTATAAAAAAAATGTATAACTTCTATAAGTATAATGTAAAAAGTTACTAAGGCAATGGTTTGTTTATTTTTAAATTATGTAGAAGTGATCCATTTGGATCTTTTTGTTTTTTATAATAGATTTATACTGAATTATATTATTCTTTACTTTGATGTATAAAATTCTAAACAAAAAAAGTTCAAATTACAGAAAAGCTACATTATCCAGTTATAAATCCAAAAATTTTCACTTTGACGATTAGCTTTGTAAATTTTTTGCATTAATTACCAGTATATGAATAACAGCTTGTCAGTTCAGACAGATAATTAATTGTCGATATTTGTGAAAATCACCAGATAATGGTTGGGTTAATTGTGAGACTTAATAATTACAAAATTTGAATTACTAATAGTTGTGATCTGTCATTATGATGATGATTATTACAGGTAAATTAATTAAATTTCTATATTTTTGAAAAATGAAAAAAATCTGCAAAACACATAATGCAAGAGTTATAAGTTTGTACAGTACATTCAAACTTATAACTCTTTATTATAACTTTCTTATAACTTATAAGTCTCAGATTATTTTTCCACACTTAGTAACATTTAATTAAATTAGTTTAAATTTATCAATGATTGTCAATGGAAGTTGACATATTATCTGTAATTCAAATTCTTGATTTTTAAATCACATAATTAATCAATGATAATTTACTAATATTTGTTAAAAATAGTTAAATCATTTGTTCTGATATTGTATTAATTCAGAATTCTCATTTATTTTCTGCATTTAGACATAATTTAACAGTTTAGTGAACTAGTTTTTTATAATTATATATTTGTTTATTATATAAGTATATTACTTCAAGGTAATATACTTAAAATGATTAAATTAATTATCTTTTACTGTCTGAATTTTAAAATTATTTAAATTTATGTTTAAACAAATTTGTTTTATAAACTTATGATTTTTAAGTGTTCAATTCAGTTCAGTTTTTGTCATGCTAATTAATTATAAAATGTATTAAGTGATGGTTAAGTTTTATGTCCATAAATTTAGGAATAACTATTTGCATATAACATTAGCTAGCACATGACAAAAATTACTTGTTCAAGGCCATTCAGTTTATGGCTTTGTGGTTCACTTTTTACGCTGAAGAAGATTGATAAAAATGACTAAAAATGTTCAAAAATTTATAATATCACTGTGTTTTAATGTTTCGATTGTGGTATGGTTGTTCATCATTTTCATGTTTTAGCACATATTTAGAAATGCTGTACAGGTATTCCTCACTTCTTTATGACCTATCTTCTTAACGACCACTTGCACTTACAACCAATCAAGTTTTGACCTGCAATTTGGGGAATCCCCTTTCTCAGCTTTAGTGTTGGTCAGTGGTGAATGGTGACATGTGCATTGAGCATACTATAAGCTTGATATGCACTTTTTCAGTCAGTTTCATTCCGACAAGCAGTCACTGTGTAACCTCAGTTTTTTTTTTTTTTTTTTTACATATTTGTAACCCCAAAATAATACAGATGTCGACGAAAAGAAAAAGTATGGCATCATCTAGAGAAATTGTTAAGAAATGAAAGAAAGCTATTGACCTTGAAATGAAAATAAAAATCATACAAGACTACGAAGTGGTAAAACAGTTAGAGAAATAGCATGTGACTTGAAATTAGCACATTAGACAATTTCAACAATTTTAAAGGATAAAGTTAGAGTGAAAGAGGCAGTGAAATTATTGAAGGATTTAAAGCCATAATAACTAGACAGCGAAAAGGTCTTATTCATGAGACGGAGAAATTATTGGTGATCGGCATATTTTGCATCTGGTTTGACAACCAGATGCAAAATATGCCGATAAGCCTTTTAATAATTCAAGCTAAGGCATGCAGTATCTTTGAGATTTTGAAGGTACATGAAGGCAAAAAATTGACAGAATAATTTACAGCAAGCTATGGATGATTTCAATGGTTTAGATGGAGATTCAACCTGCATAATTGGAGAATCATCAGTGAGGTGGCAAGTGTGAATGTAGATACAACAAATAAAATTTGTTGACAAATTGGATGGAATAATTAAAAAAGGCAGCTACTGCCCATAACAGATATTCAATGTGGATGAAACTGGGCTTTGATGGAAAAAAATGCCCGAAAGGTTCTGTATGCACAAAGAAGCTAAGGCAATGTCCAGTTTCAAGGCTTTAAAGACAGGATCACATTTTTATTGGGAGGGAATGCCACTGGGTTCAAGTTAAAGCCTTTCCTGATCTATTGCTCCAAAAATGCATGTGCATTAAAGAACGTTAGTAAAAACAGTCTGCCCCTTTACTATTGTGCAAATAAAAAGACATGAATGACTCAATCTTTATTTGAAGATTGGTTTTTGAACTGCTTCATACCCTCAGTCCAACATTATTATTTGAAAAAGGGAGTTCCTTTTAAAATTATTCTCCTGCTTGATAATGCTCCAGGTCACCCGCAGGCCATCTTGATGATCTACACCCTGATGTAAAGGTAGTGTATCTTCCTAAAACACAACTGCTGTCCTACAGCCAATGGATCAGGGCACTATAGCTACATTCAAAGCATTTTATTTGTGCATGACTTTTTCCCAAGCTGTAGCAGAACAGAAAATGATGTATTAACTCTGTGATTTTTGGAAATCATACAGTATTTTAGATTGCATTAAAAACATTAAATCGACTTGGGATGAAGTGACAGATAAGTGTATGCAAGGCATATGGAAAAAAATGCATAAAGTTTTGCGAACAATCTCGAATCGTTTGACAATCTTCAACAAACTGATGTAATTCAAACAATAGCAGGCCTTGCCAATGCACTTAATTTAGATGTTGAAGTGGAAGACATTGCTGAATTAGTGGATTATGCTGATGGAGAGCTAACAAATGAGGATTTAATAGAGTTAGAAGCGATGCAGCATTTGGAAGAGGAAGAAGAGAAAAGAACTGAAGAAGTGAAAAAGAAATTCACGGTACATGGGCTAGCTGGTGTGTTTTCCAAAATTAATGTGGCTATGTTGGAACTTTAGGCTATGGATCCAAATACTGAATGTTTTAATAAAGTTGAACATGGGATAAATGAACTTTTAAAATGCTATAGAGAAATTTATCAAGAAAAAATGATGATTACAAAGCAAACCACACTTATGAGTTTCTTTTTGACTGTTACATCCAGGACCTCCGCCTTTGAAGGTACAGTACAATTTATATTTCATCATCGTCATCTTCCTTACCTGGACCCTCTACAGCTCCAGATAACCAAATAAGCAAATGATTATATGTACAGTACATATGCATGTTTTTTTATGAATAAATTTGAAATTTGTTGCATAATTTTTATAATTTTACAACGATCCTATATTCCTGGCGCAAGCTCCTTGCTTATCAACCAATTCACTTAATGACGTAGTCATCAGAACGGAACTCGGTCGTAAAGTGAGAGTATTTGTATTATTAAGCATATGATGCATGGCCCCCACATAGTAGTGACTGACCAGACTCTAATCAGGGGGCCCAAGTTCATGTGGACCTGGTATGAAGGTGGCAAGCTTGTATTTTTTTGCTTTTCTTGCATTTTCTTGTGGAATATTGAGTTCAATTTAATTGGAGTATTCCTGTCATTCTTCAGTTCTTGTGTTGGTTGTTATTTTGTTTTTGTTTTTAATGTCGTGTTCGTCAATGTAAAATTTGTCTGTGTATTTCCTCTATTGTTTCTAATAAAGCTAATCTATGTTTTTCTAAATGCATGTTTAATTTGTGAATGAAAATAATATTTTTCTCATTTAGCTGCCTTATATTCCAAAGTGGCCATGGGGACCGAGTGGTTAGGTCCCTCATCTCACACCACTAACGTCTCGGGGAGTGGGCTTGCCAATGATCTTGGTCTGGAGGCCCTGTTGTAGGATGTGGGGTCCATTGTATGATATTATGATTCCAAGGACACAGACAGACATGAGTTAGCACACTGGCTCATGTAACTTCTTGTAACTACACTACTTGGCTCATTTCACCATTGGACTGATGTATGGTGAAGGTTCCTAAAGTTTGATATCAATCAAGTTCTACCACTGGATCACTTCAAGAGTTGCATTGTTAATGACTTTCAAGCCTCCTGTTACAGAGTACATAGGGCACTCCTCAGCAATATGAGCAGTAGTCTGCTCAGCTCCACATGGTGACATTGATTATTTATGTAAGAGGAACAAATAACTTCCTTGAGTTGGCAAGAATCTATTAATTTGTGTCCAATATTTTCTTGGTAGTTCAAAGCTAGGTTGTTTGATAGTAGGATCCTTTACCAAATGTTTATTTGTAAAGTTATATGAGACCTATTTTTGTTTCAACTCTCTGGGGAGATGTCATTGTGGACCAATTCATTTAATCTTCCGAAAAGGTTTTCTGGATTTTGGTCAGTCCAGAGAATGATTCTGTAAGTAATTATATATATGGGTAATGTAAGGTTAATGAGGATTTTTTGCAATAGGGCAAAGGCATGGTTCTTAGAGTTCCAGTAATTGCCCTCATAGTATTATTTAATTAATTGTGTGTCCACCAGATGAGTATGATTGCTATGATATCAGATTGGAGCACAATATTCAGCTGGGAAGTAGACCAAAGCCAACTAAGCACTGTGTAGGATATGGGCATTGCAGCCCCATTTTGTCCCAACTTGTTTGTTGATAAGATTGATTTGTTTTGTGATTTTTGACTTTAGTTTTAACAGATGTTATTTATATGTAAGCTACAATGAAACCTTGAGATAAGTTGGGTTAGATTTATGATCCAGAATTTTATTACAGAATTTTATGTTGAGTTTGCACCATCTTCTCTATTATTTAGTTAGTAAGTTTCTAAATTTAATTAATTACATAAGTTTTTAATTTTTCCATATCAGTATTGGTAATTTTTTCTAGTTCTTGAAACCTATGATTTTGAGTGGCTAAAGCAATATCATCTGTATAGATGAACGTTTTGCAATTTAGTCTAGGTAAATCATCAGTGTAAACATCAAAGAGAATGGGAGATAGAATGGAGCCTTGAGGCAAGCCACTTTGTAAGACTTTATACCTGCTTTTGTTTTCTCCTAAGTTTACCTGAAGCTTATGGTTTGATAACATCCAATTTAATATTCTTAGTACAGATTTTCAGCAAATAATTTTTTCTATTTTTAATAATAATCCATTTTTCCATACTGCTGAGAGATCTATAAACACTCCACTTGTTTTTTGTTTGTGCTTGAAGCCTGTTTCAATATAGTTGGTCAGTATGAGTACTTATTCACAACAGCTTTGTCCTTGTCATAAGCTGGCTTGTTCTGAGGGCAGAAATGGTTCAATTATTGGAGTGATTCTTTGCAGTAGAATATGCTTGAATAACTTTAAAGGTATGCAGAGAAGAGAAATTGGATGGAAATTTTTGGGTCGTTTGCTTCTTTATGAGGTTTTAAAATGGCAAGGAGTTTTGCTTGTCTCCATATTTTGAGGATCTGCCAGATTTTAGAATGTCTAAATAATTTAGCTAGTCAGTTTCTTGCTTTAGGCCCAAGGCAGATAAGAAATTCAAGTAATATTATGTCTACTCCTGCGGCTTTGTCCTTCTTGAGAGTAGAGAGATGGTAATATCTATTTCATTCCTGGTTAATTTGGATGCTAAGTGAGTTTGATCATCTGGGGGTTTCCAAAGGTTCCTGTATTCTCTGTTAACTTTCTTTTGTTGAGAGTCTGATATTTTAACCCTTGATATATTCGTCTGGTGTTTGGCAATATCCTCATGAATAACATAACAAATAGGACATCTAATAGGACATCTAAAACATTTTAGATGTCCTATTAGGAGTAGAAGTATTGTCAATCTTCTGAAGTTGTACTTCTTGTGGAAATAATGTAAGTTATGAGGGTTAGTTCAAATTTGGTGAAAAATTATAAATATGCACTTGATGCCAAAATTTGTATAACCAATAGAAGAAATGCTGTCTTTTGGCATTATGTACTTTAATAATTTCATAAAAACAGTCATGCGAGTGCTTTTGACATTGTATCAATGTCATCTTAAGGCAAAGAAGAACATAGATATAAATTTTAAAAAAATATATTGACATATTCTGAAAAAAGAATACATATTTGAATAATCAAACATACGAAAAATGAAAAATGTGTAAGACTTAATGATGCAAAAGAATTTTAAACATAAAAATGATGTTATATATGATAAAATGAGTGGTAGCTCCTCATAGCAATAACAAACAATTATTAATCCTATATTTTACAAAAAAAAAAACATTTTTTAGAATTTATTAAAGCTAGAAAGGCAATGAATCAAGTCTCCAAGATTTTAAAGAGCAAAATCCACTGCTCTATCTTTTGATGGCATTCTTCAGCTGAAAGTTTATTGCAAGGTCCAAACTTAGATATGTATAAGGCCTCCCAGTTAAAAATAGTTTTGTGGTCTATGCACTATTTGAGAATTGAAGTCTTTGTTTCTAAAGGCACAAGGCCATGACTTATCACTTCTGGAGAGCTGTTAAGCATTTGTTATTTTGGATGTTATCTTGCTGCTCTATTAGATGATTTTGGAATTTTCTTGTCGTTATAACTAAATAATATAGTTTTAAACCTGTATTTAGCTATAGTAACAGAACCATATAAACCAGTTTTTTAAGGTTGAAAACATGTCCCTATCATTGTGAAGTATCCTATGTAAAGATAATTAAGGTTTAATTGGAAGAACAAACCTTAATTTTTAAAAAGATTTTAATTATAAGTAACATGACTGACTCTTGATATGGTACAGAGGGCTCACAAAGGTTAGTCTTTTTCCCTTTTAGTGTAATATCATTGGCAGGAAGAGTGACTTTTGTACTCTGAAATTGATATGTTTAAATTTTGTATGTTAATATCCTGAACTATGAACTGCAGCAGTAGCTATAATTTAAAGTTCTTTATGCACTAAATATTGCAAAGTTGGATATAAATATGCTTTACATATGAGGACAAAGATAAGATTGTTTATACTGTATATAAAATTACTTGTCCTGACTGAGTCACTGATTCATCATTGCCCAGAGCAAACCGCTGAACTTAAAGAGGTGAAATTTGGTACACAGTTAGGGTATGTCATGGAAATGCATGCTAAGAAGGGATTTTTCGAAATTCCCCCATGGGGGAGAGGAAGAGCATTAAGGCTTAACCGGAAGAACAGCTTCCACTGTACTATTTTAGATGCGATATTTTGTTTTCAACAACATTTAGTCTTCATTAAGTACTTAGGTGTATTAAATTGATAACATTTCAGACATTGTTATAAATATTTTTATATATTTCGCTTTTTTTAACCAAATGTTCGAACCGTTTTAAATTCAAATTTGTTATTGCATATTGGTTCGATAGTAGAATGATTGTAAATGTTCAAGAAAATTGATCAAATTGAAAACAGTTCATTTGATTCTCAGCAGTAGGTGTTATATAACAATTACTATGGTTGTTGAAATACTGAATATAAATGGGGTTTGCTTGCAAAACCTCTGCGGGCAAAGTTGTGGGTAATAGCTAGTACTGTATATACAGATAGCTGGTAAAAGGTAGCAGGTATAATTTAAGGATTGAATTTGTAAGTTACACTACAGCAAATGTCTGTAGAAGTTTAGTGAATTAAACTATTAAGAGACAACATTGATAAAATGTCAAAAGTATTAGTATGGCTGTTTTTATGAAATTACTAGCTGGGGTACCCAGCTTCGCTCAGGGATTTGATATGAGATTGTGTGGTAGTTGGAATAAAAGAATAAACTTTAAAATATAAGAGGTAAAAAAATTTTATTGAAAATATATTCTAACTATTTACAATACTTGTTTATAAACAACATTTTTCATTTTGTTATCCGGGATATATACAGTATGTACAAATTTTTCAAATTTCCTACTCGAGAGCAAGCTACGTNAGTATGAATGTTTCCTCAGAAAATACTGTACTGTACTTGTATGTATTATGTACTTGAGAATACAACAGAGAATAAACTGCCCAAATACCCATAAACAAAGGAAAAGTACGTCCTTTATGAAGGCATAGAGCCTTTATTACATGAAAATGAAAATTAATGAATACACAGTGTACAGTAATTTACCTGATAAGACAGATCTCAGAAAAATACTTTATGAGGCATAAAGCTGTTTATAATGAAAATTAACTAGGAGTTTTTTCGCCCTGCCAGGGTGTGTCCGAGTTATCCGGACTGCCAGGTTATCGAGTACTGAGTTTTCGGGACTCTACTGTATACAGAACTACTTAATTCTCTATAAACTAAATTTCTGAAATTTTTGCATGTTCTTTGTTAAAACAGTTATTTAGAATAAATCTTTGACATTTCTATTATCTGCCAATTAAATTTTGAATGGTAAGGTAGTAATCTGATACGACATTCTTTACTTTTAATAACTGTATTTAACTAAAATAAATAGTTATATTAGTGTTGCATCGATGATGTTTATGCATAAGTAGCTTATATCAACTTCACCATAGTAAAAATATCAATTTACATCATTTGACACATTCAAATGATGCAAATAACAGAAATAGACACATGATATATGAGTAGACTTGTTGATAGAACATTTGAAATCAGTTCATTTATAGATCTATTCAAATCATTTAATTTTGAATGTTACAAATGTTTCAAATGCTTTGATTTTATGTCATTTAACAAGCATACATATCAATTAGAACTAACTGAACTCATTTGGGATCAATTAAAATCATTTAACATGTAATTATACCTGATGCTTCTTCAATTAAATGACTGTTTCTAATTTAAATTGTTTTATATTTTTAGTCATACTTTTATACACAAAAAAAAAGAAAAAAGAAAATTACAAAACTTCTCTCTCTCAGAAAAAAAACAAACACATGTTTTAATGAGCATGAAAATCAACGTAATTGTCAAAAGATTTTTAGAATTCTTTTCCATTTCCATTGTACAGGCACTGTAAAAATACTACTACAGAAGAACTCCAATTATTCAAGGTAATGTGAACCAAAGATACCTTGGATAACATAATTCACAAACACCAGAAAATCCAGCAAAAAAATAAACTTTAATTAAATAAACAAACATTTTCAGCAATTTTAAATTGTCATCTTCAGGTTGAAGAATAAATAAAGAAGATATCTTTAGTCTTTTCAAAGATTAACATATCCAATTTCTATTAGATAGATTATATATTTAAATATGTAATGACTGGTGTCATCACATATTTA
The DNA here is from genome assembly GCF_000671375.1 of Centruroides sculpturatus. NCBI lineage: Eukaryota > Metazoa > Arthropoda > Arachnida > Scorpiones > Buthidae > Centruroides > Centruroides sculpturatus. The sequence continues at coordinate 422,256 of NW_019384401.1, forward strand.
AATATGTAATGACTGATGAATGATGATAGTTTTCTCATATATTTAGCGCACTATATTAAAGAAACACATAAAATAACATGATTTAATTATTAAATACTGCTAAAGAAGTTTATTTAAATAAGTTGTTGGTAACAAGATATAGATCAAAATATTCAGTTTAACTTGTCAATATAACAAAAGTTAAACAACTTTTGTTATATTGCAATTACAGTATATAAATAATATGTTGTCTAAATAAACTATATAAGTATAAATTCATATTTTACTGAAAATATTGATGTTTATTTAGGATAGTATACAGAATGCTATGGCAGAATATCCGAAGGAGATACATGCATGTCTTCCAGGTTCTGATTCTGATGGTGTAGAAAATCAAATTACAAGACAGAATAGGTTTACTGTAAATCCAAGCATTGATATGCACCAAAGAGAACAGGTAATTTAAGTATTATATCATACATTTTTTAAACCTGTAATTAATTAATTCAATATTTCTGAAGCACATTGAAAAAATGACTACAGGATAACTCAGATAAATAAGGACATTATAAATAATTTTTTAAAATAAAAGCAATTTATTGCAATTAAATTAATGTTTTTCAAACTGCAAAGCAATTAGTCTTCCTGCATAGTATCACAATTTAATTTGCTTTCAAGTTATGATATATCTGAAGATACTTGTTTTATAATCAGAGAAACATTTGCAGTAAATTGTTAATATTTCATGTAATGTTGACTTTTGTTTTTGAGCTTCTTTAGTACACTTTCAAAGGAATTTTAATAATTTATAAAATTATTTCAATGGTTTATATTTATAAACCAGCTGCAAGGACCCGCTTTGCTGGGTTTTTATTTGTTTGTAATATAGTTTTTTTTATATATAAAAGACTGTTTTTCCAAGTAATCTAGAATCTAGCTGCAAGGACCCGCTTCACTGGGCAAAAAGTAACGATAGTGAAGATTAAGATAATTACATTATAGCCAATCTTACCCGTTTTCACAGAATGCAAGAATTAGGTCCCCCCATTTCCAGACTAATTTTTACACGAGTCTAAAAATATGTTCGATTTCCCACAAAAATGCAAAAAACCGCCTGTAAATCTTGCATGCCGCTTTATATTAACACTTTCTTTATTACTCAACACTTCCTTTGTTAACACTTCCACTGTTTAACACTTCTATTGTTGACACTTTCATTGTTACACATCTTTGAAGTCAACCACTTTCAACCCCATATCTCCCACACCCTTACAGCACAGAATGCAAGAATTAGGTCCCCCATTTCCAGACTAATTAGAGAATTTTTACGTCCAGTCAAACGAACTATTTTCAATTTGATCAATTTTCTGGAACGTTTACAATCGTTCTATAATCGAACCAATTTGAATTCGAATACAAATTCGAATTTAAAACGGTTCTAACATTTTTAAAATCGAAATAGAAAATCTTTGAAGTCAACCACTTTAAGCCCCCATATCTCCCGCATCCTTATAGCTATCGAGACGCAACCACCATAGTGCACGAATGGAGACTTGGGGCTACTACCACATATAAACACCATTCATGTGCGATGTGTAGTTTTGGCTGAAAAGTGAAATATAGGGACACACACGTCCATTT
>NW_019384401.1:430032-449757 GCF_000671375.1 Centruroides sculpturatus
GAGAGCAAGCTACATATAGTTGACCGTGAGAGAAGCAGGAGTCTTTGAGGTTGATGCCGCAATGTTTTAAAGTGTGTCCTTGCGCTTTGTTAATTGTAAAACTATAGGCTAATTTGATTGGAAATTGCAGTCTTTTAAATTGGAATGGCAGTTCAGTAGAGATCAGTGGTATTCTGGGGATAAATACTGTGTGTCCTTTGTCCTTTCCAGTCATAAGTTCGGCTTTGATGATGTTATTCGATAGCTGTTTGACGATCATCCTTGTTCCATTACATAGTTTTGGTGAGTTCAGATTTCTGAGTAGTATGATCAGAGATCCAATTTTCAGTCGAAGGCAGTGTAATGGCATTCCTGGTACTTGCAAACAGTTTAGAAATTCCGTAGGGAAGTTGACACTTTCTTCGACATTTACCATCATGTTGATCGATTTGTATATTCTCTCCTCACCAGGAATTTTCTTTGAATATTAAACTTGATATTGTCGACAATATTATTTTTATCAATAGTTGCCAAAATTGCCCTTTGAAATAGCCACTCCAGATTGGTATAGTTGTGAACAATGTTTGGATAAATTTGGTCGAGGGGTTCGTTTTCAGTAGTGGCTATGTTGCAAAAATCACTGTTGAGTTCAATGAGGCCGGTCGTCTGGTCAGTGGGATATGTGCCTTTGCCTATTTGTAAAAGTTTTTGAGCAAAATGTGCTGTTGTTTCGTCTTTTGAGAGTTCAATTCTCATATTTTTTGTTAGTCACAGTATTTGTATGTGTGACCAGAGATGTGATTTTTTTTAAGCATGCATTGATCTCATATGCTGGTGTTGAATTTCGGATAACTGGAAGTGTTTGTCAAAAATTTCGAACATTCTAAACGTTTCTAATAATGGAATTTTCACTTCTTTTTCAGTTCTTCCCTTCATCACTGATAAGAAACTGATGTTCGAACCCACGACGGATCTTTCTTTATATACTCCCACCAATGGGTAGTCCCACCCATAAAAAAAAGGCTTTGAATGGTCCACAATGTTTGAGAACATTCCACAACATTCAAGAGTGTTCTGGAATATTCCACAATGATCTGGGATGTTCCCGAACGTTGCAGAACATCCCAGAACATTCTGGAATGTTGTGGAATGCTCTCGAATGTTCTGGACTGTTCTAGAAATTTCTAGAGGGTGAAACTTCCAGCCCTTATATCTTCAACAGCATGCCTTTCAGGTAAAAACGGGAACCTTCTTCATGGATGGGGGATAGAGGGCTACCACACCATATAACTCCCTTGATCATACCAGGACTCATTTTTGAGTTTTAGCAGCACACACATTGTACTCTTACCTTTATATTATATATTGATTAAAGTATGTAATGCCAAAAGATGGTGTTTTTTCTATTGGTTGTCAAATTTGATGTATTGAAGGATGATGTGGTGGTTTTTCTTTTAAGATTATTTCCTGGAATTTTCTATTTAAAAGGAGTGGTCTTTTTTGGAATTAATCTCTAACCAACTTCAATATGCACATAACCTCAAACCAGGTTCTTGAACCTTTGCTAGATAATGATTGATTTTTTCTCTTATTCCTTAGTTATTATTTTTTTATAAGTCAAATCTCAGTTTTAAACAATGCACTTTTCAAACAATTCAGTTCACAAACAGAATTTCAAACTCATAATTGTACTAGTTGCCATACAATAACTTGGTTGCTGAGCAAGTTACTTGGCAAGAGCTTGTTCACAGCTTAGAGAGACACAGATGGTCAACTCCCTATACTTCCTACATTAAAGAAAATGAACTGCCACACCAATCAATGACAGGACTACTGATTCAGAAGTTAGTGATAGTGAGATTGCCTTGTGTCATTAGATGTCACAACATGAATCATCAATGATGTTGCTATTTAATTTATATTTCAATGCACATGCAGAAAAGATGCAACTTCTGTTTTTTAGTGTATGACACAGTTGAATTTAAATCAAATTAATTAATAAAAACCACATTAATTGACATTTATGTAATATAAATGGCTTCCAACAATTCATGTTTACATATGCTTAAGTTAAATTAAATAACAAAAATTTATTAATATAATATTATATTATATTATATATAATATCACATTGCATTTGTAGGCATTTCTATGCATGAAGCACAGCTAAAAAGGTAAAAAGAGGCTTTGTTTGGGGGTTGGGAACTGATTAATTCATTTTATATTCTTTCTTATGGGAAAATTTGTTTTAGGTTTAGAACAAATCAGTTTTCAAACAACTTTTAGGAACAAATTATTGGTGATCAATACAAAACCTTCCTCACTTATTTCTAGCCATTTATACACGAGTAAAAACGTTTTCGGCCTTCTTAATTAATAGGCCTTCTTCAGGTACACTGTGGTCTGTTAGAGCGTTAGTTGGTAGAAGTTTAAACAGTGTCAATGTATGAGAAGTTTAAACAGTGTCAATGTAGAAGTTTAATCGGTGTCAATTTAAAGTTGGGGAATAAAATAAAATTTTATTCCCCAACTTTAGCGATCATCCCATCATGAACTATCTGCACACCTCCCGTTTTTACCAAAAGAAAGAATTTTTTGCCCTCGGTATCGTCTATACCTATCATCAACGATGACATCACTAGTAAGACGATACCTATGTAAGCATTGACACTATTTAAACTTCTACCAACCGACACTCTAACAGACCACAGTGTACCTGAAGAAAGCCTATTAAGAAGGCCGAAAACGTTCGTACTCGTGTATAAACAGCTAGAAATAAGTGAGGAAGGTTTTGTATTGATCATCTTAAAATAGTTCTAGCTACAAATGCATAGAAGAACAAATTATGTTTGAAAACTGAGGTTTGGCTATATTATATTGTAATAAGTAAAATTTTATTTCTATTTACATTGTCAGTTGATTTAAGCTATCAATTTCTTCAATGAACTTAGATTGATAAATTGTAGATTATCATAAATATTAAATACACACAAAAGTTAACACTACATGCTGACCACATATGATTGAAAATCAAAACTGGCTGTTAATGAAGATCAGAATAAAAACCAAAATCAAAACTGGAAATGCAAAGCAAAAGAGATGTTAAAAATATAATATTGGAAATGGAAATGCTACTGATTTGCTGATGTAATTGGTCAGGTAGCCAACTTCTGAATTCTAAATTTAATACTGTGTTATCAGTAGAGAAAATCTCCCTTTTTACATTTGGTACCAGAAATAAGAAAAATATTTAATCCCTGGAAATATACAAAAAACAGAGAATTCACAAAAATATGTATGGACTGTAATTTTATATTTAAAATGTACATAACTAATGGATTATCATTGTTAAAAAAATAATTTTAAAGGGTGCATTATCTATTATTAAATTTAATTCAAAAATGAATGAAATTATTAAAGTTACTCAAGGTTGTAACCTAACCATTTATCTTTAGACCAAACTACTTTGTTAGTATAATAAATAGTTTGCAAAAATATAGCCCAAAATAATCCAGCATTTAATTTTTTTGATTACTTTTATATATTTACATTTTATTCCTCTTAAGTTTGGGAGTTAATTGGCTGTACTCAATCGCTACCTTAAATCTACCTTACTAAATCTTCTCAGTTGGCCTTAGCATGCACTTTGTCTCAATAAAGTGTATGCTTGGAGTAACATAAATTTATTTGTTTATTTACTTTTAAAACATATTCATAGAAGATAAAGCTTAGTGAAATTACTGTGAGAAAATTTGGCTTTTTCTATTTAATGGTATGACTGTGGATTTTTTGTCAAGTTTGATTGATACAAATCACGTTAATATAAAGTGCCAGTTTTTAAGTCCCTTCAACTTTGNGACAATATTTTAACATTATTAATAAAAATTATTAAATTAGACCCAGGGCCTTTAGGTTTTCACAATATGAAAGATCAAATATTACAATACTTCATATTAAGTTTCAAAGATATCATGCATCACATAATCAAAACACTTGTAATACAAATAAGTAGTAATTACCAGGGTCTAATTTGGCACAAGGCAGACAAGGTACTTGCCCGGGGCCCGTAATACGTTCTAAACGTGCCATTGTTTTATTAGTATTGTGAATTACTATATTATTAGTGCCATATTCAAGGGTTAATAATTAAGAATGACATTACCTACTGCTCCGACATCTAACAACATCAATGAGAATTAGATAATGTTTGTATATGCACATTAGATCTGTTTGGTGAAGTTCAGTAATGCCTTGAGATATGAGCACCAATATACAAATTTTTTGAGATACAAGCTGGAGTTCGGCCAATTTTTTGCCTTGTGGTATGAGTGAGTTCAGTTAAGTATCTGCTAGTTGGCGCAACAAGCACAAAACTTTGAGAGTATTTCCACTTCTAGCATACATGTTCACCTCGCTCTGGAAGGATCTCTGTTGGTGTTGTGTTGTGTCGTATTTTTTTTGCCGTTATTTTGCAAAATTCCTTTAGTGATACTATGGATTTGAAGAAAGTAAATATAAAAAGCAGTGGTGAAATGCCAAAAGATATGATTTCACTTGAGGTAAAGCAGGAAATTATAAAAAAACATAAGGAAGGCATATGAGTAATGGATTTGGTGAGACAGTATGAGCATTTTACATTGACGATATGCACAAAATTGAAACAGAAAGCCTCCATAATGGGTATAACAGCAGCCAAGGGAGTAACAATAATATTGAAGCTATTCACTTCAGTCCATAAGAAAATGGAAGATCTTCTGTTTCTGTGGATAATGGGGAAGCAGCTTGCTGGAGACACTTTGACCAAGGCTATCATCTACAAAAAATCACAAACGATGTACTGAGATTTGATACAACAAGAGGGTAGTTCTTTAGCAGAAGAGGAGTTCAAAGTCAGCTGGGCTGGTTCAAAAATTTTAAAGAAAGGACTGACATTTATTCTGTTGTTAGGCATGGTGAGGCGGCCAGTTCAGATGTCAAGGCAACCAAAGATTTTGTCAAAACATTCACAGAGATCATAGAAGCCGAAACATACATGCCCAGCAAGTCTTTAACTGTGACGAAACTNCTGTAATTTTATATTTAAAATGTACATAACTAATGGATTATCATTGTTAAAAAAATAATTTTAAAGGGTGCATTATCTATTATTAAATTTAATTCAAAAATGAATGAAATTATTAAAGTTACTCAAGGTTGTAACCTAACCATTTATCTTTAGACCAAACTACTTTGTTAGTATAATAAATAGTTTGCAAAAATATAGCCCAAAATAATCCAGCATTTAATTTTTTTGATTACTTTTATATATTTACATTTTATTCCTCTTAAGTTTGGGAGTTAATTGGCTGTACTCAATCGCTACCTTAAATCTACCTTACTAAATCTTCTCAGTTGGCCTTAGCATGCACTTTGTCTCAATAAAGTGTATGCTTGGAGTAACATAAATTTATTTGTTTATTTACTTTTAAAACATATTCATAGAAGATAAAGCTTAGTGAAATTACTGTGAGAAAATTTGGCTTTTTCTATTTAATGGTATGACTGTGGATTTTTTGTCAAGTTTGGATGCAAAATATGCCGATAAGCCTTTTAATAATTCAAGCTAAGGCATGCAGTATCTTTGAGATTTTGAAGGTACATGAAGGCAAAAAATTGACAGAATAATTTACAGCAAGCTATGGATGATTTCAATGGTTTAGATGGAGATTCAACCTGCATAATTGGAGAATCATCAGTNAATTTAAATTTTTTTTTTTTTTTTTTGCAATTAATCATTTTAAAATCTTTATGTAAAATTTAGTATTTTAATTTCTCTTGTGAAAAAATTATTATTTTAGGATACGTCTGATGGCATACAAGTAGAAACTTTTGATATTTCTGTAAATGATGATAGAGAAAGATATAATTTGCATCATGATACTGCAGTTGAAGTATGTATCTATTTCTTTCAATTTCCTTTCTCTCTTAACTTTTGTATTAAAAAATTAAATTGTTAAAATAGAAATAATATAATAAAATAAATATAATAAATATTATAAAAAACACACCTTTAACAATCCAGCAAATAAAATTTACTAAATAAAAAATGTTTTTGATTGTTTTAACTGATCTTCTTCAGTTAACTTAACTTAAAATAGAACACTAACACAGAACGTAAATATGAAATGAGATTTGAAATAAATACATATTTTAGTAGAAAAATAAATACATATTTTTTTATAATATTTAGTTATCCAGTATGTACAGTACATTTTATAAGTATATTGACGTGTAAAATTATCAAATGTGACATTGTAACCTGCAGAGAGTTATATATCACAGAATCTGTAATTGCCACACTAAATTGAAATAAAATTATTGCAGAGTAGAGAATCACACCTAAATGCAAAATTTCCAGCAAAGAAATGCTTAACTTCAATGAGGGCTGATAAAATAGTGGCAGAAAACATTCAAACATTGAAGTTAAGCATTTCTTTGCTGGAAATTTTGCATTTAGGTGTGATTCTCTATTCTACATGTACAGTACCAGTTTTCTGGTAAAGTTGTTGTTTATGTTTTAAAATTATTGCACTTTGTGTCTCAACTTTTTTAATTGCCTGGTTTTCTTTGACAATCTACCTAATATGAAAATTGCAGAAAAATTAGTACTAAATTTTTTATTTGCAAATTGATATCTCATGGTCAGGAAATTATGCACCCCAAATTTGGTTATATTGGACTCATTAATTCTTTTTACAAAGAGTTCTCTAAATACCTCCTGTTTAATTATAACCATCCTTTCTTTTTTACAGACACACTCCGGTGACATTATTCAACACTTGGCAGATTATTCACCACTTTATTCAGTTGGTGAATAATTGCCAAGTATTGAATAATGTCACCGTAGTGTGTCTGTAAAAAAGCAAAGTAAACTACAACACGGTTTCATCAGAATCAAATATAACCATCCTGTATAATAAATTTTATTTTGATTCATTGTCTAAAAGAAAACAATATTTTATTTGTTCTGCTGAATGGATGTAGCACTTTCTTGTAGCTTATTCCCTTATCTGTAAACAGTTTGAATAAATAAAATATTCATTCTTTATTCAAACTATCAAATCTCTTAGATTAAATGTAGCTGAAATGATTTAACAATATGTCTGCTTAGTGACCTTGAAGATACAAAGTAACATCAAAGTTTATACCAGTCAATTTCATTTCTGTATATTATTTACTTGGTGGATGTAGGCTGATACATTAATATACTGTCATCTGCCTAATTTGTTTGGATTTTCATACTAAATATGTGTATTTTTATGATAGCTAAAATTAGTTAATGAATACTTAGCATTTTTTAAAGATGAAACTTTCTAAGTAAATGTGGCAAGCAAGAATTTTACTGTTTTATTTAATTAGACAAGTTTTAATTTAATAAGTGTTTACAACTTTTGATACTAATATCAATAAAATGGGAAGTTTCAAAGAATCTTATTAGGTTGGTGCAAAATAATTGTGGTTCTCATTATTTTTAATTTTGAGGCCTATTTTGGGTTAAAATTTTATTTAATTATATTAATGTAATATACCATTTTAAAGCATAAAGCACCTACTATTGATTTATTCTAATGGCTTTGTTTTTATGTTTATTCTTATATACTTTACACTATCAAATTAAAAAATGGAAAAAACACAAATTTGAACAATTTTATTTTATGAGTTCAAAATGGGACGTAAAGCAGTATAAAGACTGCATGCAATATCAACCAAGCATTTGGCCAGAGGACAATCAATGAATGTACAGCTCAGCATTGGTATAAAAAATTTTGTAACAGACAAGAGTCTTGAAGATGAAGAAGGTTGTGGATGTCCTTCTGCAAATTATGGCAACCAATTGAGGGCCTTTATTGAAGCAGAACCCCAAAATAGCTGGAGAGGTTGCAGAACTAAATGTTAACCATTCAATAGTAGTTCAACATTTGTACCAAATAGGAAAATAAAAAAACTTAACAATTGGGTGCCATATGAGTTGAATGAATATCAAAAAATTTCCATTAGGAAATCTGCTCTATGCTTCTTTTATGTAAAAAAAGACCTGGTTCTTGATTGCATTGTGACATGACAAGAAATGTTTCTGTGTGACAGTCGATGGTGTTCTGCAGAGTGGCTGGACTGAGATGAATCACCAAAATACTTACCCAAACCAAAGTTGCACTAAAAGAAGGTTATGATCACTGTTTGATGGTTGGTAAGTGGAATTATCCACTACAACTTCTTGAATCCTGGTGAAACTATCATAGCAAAAAAGTATTGTCAAGAAATCAACATCATGTACCAAAAACTGAAATGTTTACATCCAACATTGGTCTATCAAAAAGAACCAGTTCTTCTCCATGACAATGCTTGACCATGTCTCACAAATGATTCTATAGAAATTGAATAAACTGAGCTGTGACACTCTACCTCACCCGCTTATTCACCAGACCTCTCCAACTGATTATCACTTTTTCAAGCACCTTGACAACTTCTTGCAAAAGAAGGTTTTCAACAATTAAGCAACAGCCCCAAATGCCTTTAAAGAATTTATTTGTTCCAGGACTTCTGAATTCTGTTACTGGAATAAATAAACTTGTTACTAGTTGGAAAAATTGTGTAGCTTCTAATAGTTCTTATTTCAAACCTTAAGGTTCTTATTAATAAACCTTATTTTAAGCTGAGATATACTATTTTGAAATACATATTAATTAATGAAACTTAAACTACATATTCTCTTTTTATAATTCAATAATTGTTATTAAATAATACATTGGTTATCAGTAATTAATTTGAATTTCTAAAAGTGATTGAAATAAAAATAATGTATTAAAGTGAATATTTACCATGTTTTGATAATTCAAGCAGGTTATTATAACATTTAAATTAATGTTATAATAACCTGCTAAAGTTGATGTTGAAAACCACAATTGTTTTGCACTAACTGAATAATATTTAAAGATGCTTTATATAATACTACTAGCTGTTACCCATGGCTTTGCCTGCAGAGATTTTGCAATTTGGTGGAAATAACCCTCCCTCAGTACATCACTAAGATTCTCAATCATTAGTTGTTACTAATTTGGTAAAATTACTGATTTTTTTTTGTTTCAAACTATGGACTGCTAATGCACCTAAATTCAAGTTTCAAATATTATGGAATTCCGAGATACGATAAATCTGAGTTCATTTTTTTCAAAACATAAATGACGTTATCTGAAAATTCCTAAAGTATAAATATTTACTGAAAAATAGAGTTTCAGTTACCCCAGTACAGTCGACCCCCCTATAACATGGGGTTCCTATAGTTCGGATTCCTATATCACAGCGAAAAAATTGCAACAGTATTCGTACAAACATGCTAAAAAAACTCCTATAATTCAGTAAAACGTCATTGCCGACTCATGTCACGACAGGATTGGTCGAATCTAGACCAATAGCGGATATTGCACAAACTGTTGAGTTTAAACGAGCAGCGGACCTACTAAAAACCATTTATTATTTAACGTCCATAAAAATTATATTTATATTAATGATGTTTCCAAAGTTCAGCAAATTTTTTGCAAAAAAATAATTTATCAGTAAGCACGCGAGCGCCATTCGATGACAAGCTCCACGGTGAAAACAAGCTTAATTAAATTAAGCAATGGCGTAGTCAAACGGTGCACACTCAGTAAGTAATCCTACAATTTTTTGTTTATAGCATAGTTTATATGGATTATTCTCAAAAAATTATACATATTTTGGAAATGTTGAGTTGTATTAGTCTAGAATCGATTAATTTTATGGAAGAAATCTTTCAAACAGCTGTAGTCCGTAAACTGCATACATGCCGGGCTGTGATTGGCTGGACTCGTAGAAAATGGATTCATAAAAACTGGAACATATCTACTGTGTTATAGGGGAGTCAACTGTACCTCTTTCTAACCACATCTGTGGTTATTAAAACTGAAATATTAAAAAGAATAAAAATAAATATATAATTGAAACTTTCAATATTTTTTAAATTTTATTTTATTACTATTTTTAATTTTTCTTGTTAAAAAGTAAATACTTAAAATAAAAGTTTTATAATCTCATCTCAAGTGATAGATATTGTAGACCAGCTTTGTATATGTTACCTTAAAAGCCAAATATCATCTTAATATTAATAAATAGATATTTTTGGCCTTGTCTAAACTTTATTCTAGTACAAAGATCAGTAAGGAACCTTAGTTTGTCCCAATAGTTTTACATTGGACTTTTGGACATTTGATAGAAGAAAATGAGAAATTTTCTTCTTGTAAATAGTTTGTCTTAAATGTCTCTAATTGACAGAATTTTCTATTTTTACTCCTTATAAATTTTAAAATTCTGTATTTATCTCAATGTTCATTCATCATAAATATTGTGTTAGGCCTTTGAGGATAGTGGGTTATATCATCAGGTGCAGCAAGTCATTGTGGTCAATTAGATAGTCACTTGCATTTATTAATTAATTAGAGGAGAGTTAGAAAACATTTATTTTATTTATTTTTTGGGTCGATCTAGCAGATGGGGGGATAAAAATTCGGAGGGCAGCAAACGGTGTTGCATATGTTGGGGTAATCTATCCAATTCTAAGTTTCATAGCCATACATTTAAAATTAATCGGTTAATTAACGATTCAATTAGTTTCTATTACATTCTATGGGAAATTTTGACTGTTGGAAACCGTTGTAACAGTCAGTAATGATTCTTTTATTTTATAACAGTCTTTAACGATCATTTTAAATTTATTGCTGCACCTGGTATTTCTTTGGTTTTCGTTCATTTTCTATTGTTATTACACATTTTTCTAAGTATTAGCATTTCAAAATAGGTTTTAAGCAGTTAGGATGGGTTTTTATTAATTTTATTTTTATTTTTATTTTAAGGTTAATTTATAAGGTTTACCCTTAGTTTATTGTTCTTATTCTTTATTTAAATTATTCTGGATTGTGCTGAGTACAAGGTTATACCCGCTTTTTTGTGCTTTCACATCATTGTTTATTCATTTGGTCCACACCTTACCTTCTTGGGTTATTATGTCTCTTTCACAACCCAAACCGCAGGTTGTTTTGGAGCCATTGGAAGACAATATTGAAGGAGGCCATTCATCAACTAGGCCATATCCTGGATCAATGTCCAGAACTTATAAATAACAATACAAAGATGGAGGAAAGGCTACAAATTAGGGAGAATGCATACAGGCTATTATCCTCTTTAAGTTAGACAATCGGAATTATCAGGGAAATGTGCTTCTGCCAGACGAAAAACAACATACCCTCACTGAGATGAACATATTCAGAAGTGATCAAGTACTTGACTAAGCCCATCTTTGCTACCAAAGAGATTAATTGCTTTCTGAACAACAAATTCAACATCAAAGGGCTTGGTGGATTACATGCTCTCATTCTGTACCTGAAGCAACAGGAGGGAGGTACTCAGGTTAACATGGGAGAAGTAGCTTCTGAGTTGAGAAGGAAAACAGAGCCTCAGTGTATAAAGATTAAATCAGTGAAAGAAGTTAAAGGGGACAGAATTTGTGTCAGAATGGGCAGCAAAGCAGAGAGCAAAGCCCTTAACAAGGCAGTTGAGCCATACCCTCCATCAATTGAAAAGTCACCCATAAGGTCTCTGAAGGGAGGAGACCAAGAATAATTCTACTTAACATCCCAAATGCAGTTGCTGAGGAGGATATTATTGACTATATTTATGACCAAAATGACATATGGAGCGACATAAAAAAAGAAGATATGGAATCCTCCTGTCATATTAGCACAATCTTAAGTAGAGGAAGAGTAATTGAAAATTGCAGACATATAATCCTTTCAGTTCCATCCCGGATCAGAGACACTATAATCAAAGAAAAACATCTCTTCCTCTCCTGGACTACCATAAAGGTGAATGATTATGTCCATGTAATTAGATGTTATAGATGCTGTGGGTTCAACCACAAAGCAGCAGACTGCACAGATGAGCAGCACTGCAGCAATTGCAGCAAGAGTCACAAGTTCAAAGAATGCAGCATATGGAACCAACCATCTTGTGCACTAATAGTAAATCGGCTAATAAACAGCTTCCGAGAAGCAAAAAACTCCAACAAATCTCAATGCTTTTGACTCTAATTGCCCCATCAGCAAACATATTAAAGCAGCCACAATAAAACAGACAAACTATGGACTCTACAGCCCCTTTGTTCCCTTCCACACTGGCTCCACATTCGGTTAGCACATTCAAATCCAACAATGGCAATAATTCTGGTCAACCTCACTGGCCTATGGCCACAAATTCAGCTTTCAGTCATCAGGACCAAACCACCAACTTAAAGCATACATCCAACAACAATCTTAATGTACTGTACTCCAAATCAGCTTACAGAACTGCAAGGCTGCTAACTCCCAGTTACTTCAGGATATCCTGGTTAACAACACAGATATTATAACAGTCCAAGAATCCTACTGGCTGAATGGGAAAATTGCTTTGCTAGGCTGGTGCAAATCCCTTCATCTAAATAGAAATAACACGGTTACTTTGGGAATTGTGGTTGCTAATCAGACCATAGACTCTCAAATGCATCAGAATCTGTGCAGTGATAATCATGTTAGGTGTATTAAGTTCACGGGTTGGATGTCACGCCAACTTATGTCAATCAAAACTTCTTCTTCCAAGAACGTCAGTCTATGAGGCGTTAAATATACTTGAAATTATTTTAATTTACGAGCGCTTTTGACGTAAATAAGCACGTCGTCTTCAGGTAAAATTCAAATTTAATTTTACCTGAAGACGACGTGCTTATTTACGTCGAAAGCGCTCGTAAATTAAAATAATTTCAAGTATATTTAACGCCTCATAGACTGACGTTCTTGGAAGAAGAAGTTTTGAGTGATAATCATACCACCATCCAGGTCAATAGCCAGAACTTTAAGTGGTACTGTACAGTACATTGTCTCAGTTTACATATTTCCTTCAGAAGACATGATGCCTCATTTTCACAATGTAGGATCCACTATTAGGACAATTTCTCAACATCCCATCCGAATTGCAGGGGACTTTAATGCAAAGTCCCCATTGTGGCATCCCCTTGGGAGCAGCCCAGGAGCACTTCCCTCCAGAAATTCATAGAGGAATTCAATCTCACCTTGCTAAATACCAGTACTCTCTCTACGTTCTCCACAGAGCAGGGGAGAGCTGGATTGACCTGTGTCTGGAGAACAATGTTATGAACAAAATAGTTACAAAGTGCCAAACTGAAGACACAACCACTGCAAGTGACCACAATTATATTCGGATAAAGATTTCTAACCAACTTCAGCCTTACACCAAGACATTCATATCTCATACCAACTGAGATCTTTATGAGGAAATGGTGAAAGAATATTGGAATCCTACAGACACCATCAATATCTACTCTACTACTAAGATAGATCAGTGGGTTGAAAAGCTACAGCTACTCCTCCTCCACTACTACTAGAACCCACAAAACCCAGGTACCATGGTAGAACTCCCAACTACAAAACACCAGGCAAAAGATCAGAAAAGCAAAACGGACCTTTAGGAGAGAGAGGGACCCAGACAGAAAGGAATTCCTTAGGCGTGATTACTGTAACTTCTACAGAGAATACAAGAATCAATTTAACAAGGTGAGGTCAGACTCATGGAGGAATTACTACTCCACCACAGAGAACAGAAACCCAAGGTCTACCCCAGGCATGGCCAGCATACGGCCCACGGGCCGGATCCGGCCCGTGTAATGAGTTTATGTGGCCTGCAATCAATCTTTCAATATTAGCTACTGAAGTTCGAATAGTTTGATGAAAAATTCTGACGCCTAAAAAAAAAAAGGTCAACAACTCACTGTGCACAATGGAGTTAACCCTCTATTACAAGTCTCTTAATACAGCATAGAATGTTGATAAAGCATGATAATGTGAAAAATGTATCTTTAATCTCTATGTACAATTTAGTCTCTATAGGGTGACACCACAATGAGATCTCGCACCACCTCAAAATTTTCCTAGGGTGGCCTCTGGTTCAGCCCGTGGAAAAAGTTTTCTTTCCAATTCAGCCTGGGGGCAAAAACTGTTGGCCACCCCTGGTCTACTCCCTATTACATCAGTTTTAATAAAACTAAAAGGACTTCAGTCATGAACTCAATCAGGTAGGGAGATGGTACATTTACTGACAATATAGATGATACATATCAACACATCATAAATGAATTATTTTCAGATGACAGATCTACACAGATGAGTGAGGGAGGAGGAGACCACACAGGAGCTAGTAGCATTAACAACACTACTGTGGAGAAAAGCTTCTCCACAAAAGAAATCGCAAACATATTCAAGAACATCAACTAAGAAAGCACCTGGCCCAGATGGAATTACCAGAAACATCGTGAAGCATGCTTTCACAGCTATTTCTTCCACCTTTGTTGTCTCGTACAACAAATGTTTGGAGTTAGGGTATTTTCCAAAGGTGTGGAAAAAAGCTTGAACTAAATTAATTCCGAAAAATAAGAACAAGGCACCTGAATTTCACCAAGATTTTCAGTCTATCTCCCTCCTAACCATACTGGATCAAGGGGCACACTGGAGGCCAGTGGAACAACAGGGCCGATCTACTGGCCAAAAAAGCCATCAGCAACATCACCACCACCTTCTGGCTCCTTCGGTTACATCCCAGCTAGCTGGGTACTTGGGTACCTCAATTATATCACAGGCATATGGCAACAACGATGGGACACTGAAGTCATTGGGAGACTCGCACATGAGTTTATCACAAACCTCTCCAACAGAGAACATATGAGACATCTGACACCAAATCACTGACTATCGCAACTTATGACTGGCCATGGAAACATGGCAGCATACCTCCACTGCTTCTTCAGAAAGGGAAATGGGGAATGTGACTGTGGCACAGGAGAACGAGAGGACTCACACCATATCATCTACTTCTGCCGAAATACTACAACAGGAGGAAACTGAAGGAAGAAATTTACAAGACTGGAGTCAACTGGCTATGTAAGCTTCTTGATTTAGTTAGCAAAAGGAACAACTATGAAGCATTGGTCAACTTCGTGAATGGTATGAACATTGTTACGCATCATGTCCTAGCTGCCAGTTGAGGAGGACGTCACTCACATTAGAACAGTGCCATCTGTATCCTCTTCAAAGTGCTATAAATGTGAAGCAGGTATTTTCTTATTGACTCTCAGTTGTGCTTCGGCATAAGGCTACTCGGCCACCTTTTGTTATTCACAGTTTTGTAATACCTGCAAATCTCAGTGTTAGTGCACACACTGCCATCTCTGTAAATTGTAAATTCCTGTTCTTTGTGCCTCACTGTTTTGTCACATGTGCCCTCTGAAGTCTGGAGGAAGCATTGTACCACTTTTTATGTTTTCAACAATCTGGTGTTATGTTTTTGCATCAGCTCTGCATTGTTACCCTCTGGAGCCAAGGGGGCATTTTCTTTGTTACCCCATCCTTCCCATCAGGTTGGGGACTCCATTCCCACAATTTCATTGTAGGAAACTCAAAGCCAACAGCTGTCCTAGAGTTTTCCCTCGCCTCAAAGTGCTGAGGCGTGTTTTCTATTTACTCATTGTATGTATTGTACTTTTATTGTAATTCTGGTATTCCATTCTCCCCACAGGTAAGTAGAAAAGTATATTGTCACTCATGTCCTCTGTGTCTGGAAGAAGCCTTGTATT
Organism: Centruroides sculpturatus; assembly: GCF_000671375.1. NCBI lineage: Eukaryota > Metazoa > Arthropoda > Arachnida > Scorpiones > Buthidae > Centruroides > Centruroides sculpturatus. The sequence goes on from NW_019384401.1 coordinate 445,739, forward strand.
TGTTGCTCATTTTCCAGACATCTGGTGCACTGTATATATATATACACTGGGGTAACAATTAGGAACATGTGTCAGTTCCTAATTGTTACCCCTGGAGCCAAGGGGCATTCTCTTTGTTTTTCCATCCTCCACACCAAGTAGGAGGGGCTATACATACATGGCCTTGGGGAAATTGCAAAGCCAAAGGCTGTTAAAATTTTCCCCTGCCTCAAAGTGTTGAGGCTTGTTTACTGTTTTCATCTGTATTGTATTTTATTGTAATTCTGTTGTAACTCTGGTTGTTTAAATAAATGGGACCTGGTGGCTGCTCTGGATCTCATGTTTTCACACTTTCCTATCATTCTTTTCTTTCCTTCACCCTTCTCTCTTCAGCTAAACTCTTCATTCTTCCTTTTCAAAGGCTATGCCTTAGGGTTAGGCCTTCTCTCCTTTGAAAGAATGTAGAATGTTAGGCCTTTGAGGACATTTAAATATGATATTAATTTTAAGTCCTTTTCAACTACCCATTCCCTTCCTCCCTGTCACATTTTGCCACCAATTTTTAGACACCCCACATGCTGATGTCAGACTTGATCTACCATTCCATAATAATAAAATCAAGCATTTCTCAAAATAGATCTACAGTAAATTAATTTAGTCACATTTCCTATCTAGGCAAGATTAATTATAAATATTACTAATATAAAAGCCATCATATACAAAGTAATAATCTAACAAGCCTGTTATTTAGAAAGTGTTATCACTTATCTAAGTAATGTACAGTACATATAATTCATCTTTGTTTAATCAACATGGAATTAAGAAATGGTTTTGTCAAGGGCTGCAGAAACAACATCACAATGTCAATCATCAAAACAATATTAAGGTGTCTATTACTAAAGGAAGACAGCAAGGAAATCTTTTAAAAGACTGTTTACTGTGTATAAAGAAATTTTATAAAGAAAGATTTTAATATTATTTTAATATAAAGGCCTAAATCTGACTTTGTGTGCATAAGTGAAATCTCAATAACTCTTACTTTTTTGTCTACTCCAGGTGAAATTTTGTTTTGTTGCTCTTTATGTTACAACAGATAATATTTCTACAAATTAAGTAGTATATACTAACAACTCTTTTTGAATTTCTTGAAATCTCCACTCTTCTCAATTCTTTAATCACTACTTTCTCATAAAAAGTATTATGTCATGCTTGACGGGGTAATTTCTACTAGTTCAATAAAAAGACAATATTTACTGATTTACCACAGAAGGGTCTGATGATATTGTAACCAATTGTATATTGTAAATTGTAAATCCTAGACTAAAATCAATTTGTTCTATACTAATATATCTTTCAATGGTATCTTTATCTGTAATTTATATCTGTAAAGGTTAAATTGTTGCAATTATTTTTACATATTAAAAGTTCTACTAGAGCTCTTTAATAGAGAATTGCTTGGTACAATGTTTCTGCAATTTAAATAAGAATTTGCTTATTTAAATTATATGATACTTCTGCATATTGATTTTGGTAAAAAAATTATTTTAAGTAGGAAAATTTTTGAGAATCTTAAGGACATCGTCATTCTACTAACACCCCATCTGCATTGAAAAGGAGGGATATATAAAAATTTTGTGATAGTTCACGACAGGGATGGGGTCATCCTGTCGTGAACTATCACAAAATTTTTATATATCCCGCCTTTTCAGTGCAGATGTCATATTTGAATGAGCCCTTTATCATCATCTCATCATAATCTGCTTTGTTCCATTTTTTTTTTACTAGATGTTCTCAAACATTTTCAGTTTTAACAAATTAAAAATTTTTGTATATTAAAATAATTTCTGATTTCAAAACTAGTGCATATTAGTTTTTGTACTTTAAGCTAATTTTCTCAAGATTTTATATTTATAACTCATTTGTTTTTTGAAATTGTCAAAATAATTTTTGATAACTTTATAACTCTTATATAGCTTACAGATGACATAGGTAGGACTTCCAGAAATAGCAATATGATTACTAGTGCAACACAAACAAGTGATACTGATTGTCAGAGAGATGTTCATCATTCAGAACCAGAATGTTCTTCTGGATCATCCATGTTATCATTGTCTTCCATTTATCAAGGAGAATGGCCTATTGATGGTAATGATAGAGGTAATGATATAAAAAGTTTTCAATTAATTTTTTTTAAATTTAAAAGATTCAAAATCTTTCTTCATATAGTTGGTTCAATTTATTACTTTAAATTCTTTGGGTGATTTTAGCCATCTAAGAACATAGTAATAAAAAACATAAAATTTTATATTTTTTAAGATAATTCTTTAGAATCTGATAAAAAGTAAAATAATAATAGACCTCCTTATTGACTATACACTTTCAGAAATTTATTATTTTCAGCTTCTAATTTTAGCTAGAATATAATATATATATAAAAAAAAAAACCATAGAAATGCAAAAAAGCTAGAAGAAATTAGGAAATTATAAAGAGAAACTTAAAAAACTTACCTAGGAGAAAAGTGAACATACATAGAAAACATTCTAAAATCTGCTGAAAAGGAAAGAAGAGAGAAAAGAACAAAGAAATTAAAAAATAAATAAATAAACTATTCAAGCTGTTTACTTCAAGAACAAGATAAACTAGAATTAGAGAAAACAATCTTCTAATGGAAACAAAAACAAGTTGTTAGACAGATGGAGGGAGTATTTTTACCACCAAATAAACCATACTCCTTCACAAGCAAGAACCTATACTTGGATAACCTGTACATTGAAAAAAGTAGAATAGTACATAGTGTTTAAAAATATAGTAGTCCTCAGGAACTGACAGAATTCCAGCAGAACTCTTAAAGTATGTTGTAAATATGTCTCTTATATAGTAATACTTTAAGAGTTCTGTTGGTATTCTGTAAATTATAGGAGAAGATATACATGCTGATTCAAATTTTTGGGAGGAGGAGTAAATATTAGATGAGTGGACTGAGGCAATTATATGCCCCATATATAAGAAGGAAGATGCATCTAAATGTTCCAACTACAGAGGATGCTAGTCATGTTATAAAGAGTCTTGCCTAAAATCTTATTGAAACAACTACCACCTATTGCATATGATATAAATTTGCATTCTTTATTAATTTTTAAAAATTCTGTGAATTTAATTAATTTAATGATTATAAACTTTAATGATTTTCAAATTATTTGTTTATTTTGAAGTTAATTAGTAATTCCAAAAGGATATGCAATGACTGTTTCCCTAAATAGCATTTAGATTTATAATAAAAATACAAAATGTGACAAAACAAGACATACTAAACATATAACATACCTATATATTAAAATGTTTTTCTATCATAAAAAAAAAATTATATATACTCATATATTGAACTAGCAGCACTGATGAATCTTCAGAAAAATTTTGTTATGAATAATCTACGAGGGTTGTCCCAAAAGTAATGCACAGTTGGCTCTAACTCAAAAAATATTTATTGAAGATACAAGTGATTACAGGCTTTCAAAATAATCCCCTCCCTTATCAATGCATGCTTGCCAGTGGTGCGGAATAGAGATTGCAATCCAGCAGTGTTTCTAATCCAGCTGGATTTTTGCTGGACCAACATCATTCCAGCTGGATCCAGCGCGGATCCTGCTGGAATGACGCGCGGATTTTTTTTGGTGCAATAAAGTGTTATCTATCTATCTATCTATCCAAAATTTATGGGTTTTTTTAAAGAAATAAAACATTTTTTTTAAATACTTAAGAAACTTTTATTATTTAGACTGGTCACTATAAATCAGTAAAACTTCTTACACATTTAGGTAGTAAACTTAACTTTGGTTCGGTTTAACACTTGAGATAGAGATAATTAACTTTCAATGTTTAGTTAGATTATAATTATAATGTAATCTTTAAGTTAAATAATAGCAAAGGTAATTCTACTAATTAATTTATATTAATATATTATATTATAATAATGTAAGGACGGATAATCAGTGGCTAAGTGGCTATCAGTCTTACCAGTTTTCTTATATAGGCTCTACAT
>NW_019384401.1:450747-470357 GCF_000671375.1 Centruroides sculpturatus
AATAACTTATCATAATTCTTCTCAGTACTAGTTTCTTTCCGTTTCATGAAGTTTTCTTTCTCACGCTTTAGTTGGATCTCTAATTTTTGTTCCAATGTGAAATTTAGGAAATCCGGGTTATCTGGATCATTGTTTTCCACCTCCGTAATATCCTCTGCCATTGCTGCTGGTTCCACTACATATGTATTTACACAATTCATCATATTTTTCATCTCCTGGTGCATTACATTTTTTTCAGCATATGAAAGATAAATCTTTCTAACTTTTTGGTCATACTTCTTCAGGTTCTGTATGTAAATCAGCATCCCTGTGACCTTGGCAAGACACCATTCTCTGATTCTTTTGTGGAGTGCCTCAGAAAGGTAAGCACTCAAGATTGTGTCCTGGCTTTTTAGTTTGTCTAAGACAAATTTTAGGGTTATGTCAGCAGTTATCAAACTCAACTCTTCTGCAGAGAGCTTCTACGGCCAGTTTAAACTGCAATCGTTCCATCATGTGATTCATTGACGTCACAACCAACCGTAAATTAGAATTATGCACCAAGATTAGTATTGGAGTTACTTATTTTATTTAGTGCGAAGACACTTTATTTAATGAGAGCGGAAAGTCAACTGGCAATTAGATCAGCAGAGGTAAAAGGGTGGGTGGTGCAGTGTAGAGAGGGGGTGTAGCACATGCTGCACTGAACGGCAACGTCACTCTTGCCGCTGAGTGATAGCACACGCAGCAAAGCGGCAAGGCCGACAACATAGACTTTTGTGCCATTATTTAGAAAGTTAATTGAGTATTTGCGGATCCACAGCGCTGGATCCAGCACCAGGTGCTGGATCCAGTGCTGAAAAATGTGCTGGATCTAGCTGGATTGCTGGATGAGGGATCCAGCAATTGCAATCCCTAGTGTGGAAGTTCTTGGATTCTGTTCAGCATCCCCTTCTTATTGAGCATCCGAATCTGTCGGGTTACTTCTCTTCAGAGCTTTTCCAGCGTCAGAAAACGCACTCCCTGAAGGGGTTCCTCCAGCTTGGGGAAGAGATTGAAGTCAGGTGGGCTCAGATCAGGACTATAAGCTGGATGACAGAGCTGTTTCCAGTTGTATTTTTGAAAAGTTTGATGATCAGTGCACTGATGCTGCCACTTTTTATTTGCCTAGCACCTGTGTTAAAATACGATGCGCGCTCATTTTTGAGATTCCTGTCTATTCCTCAATTTCTCTTACTGTGATTTTCATGTCTTCATCGAGCAATGTTGCAATGATTGAAGTGTTTGTGTTGTCAGATGTTACAGTAAATGGCCACCTGCGCGCAATCGTCTTTGATGCTTGTTCAACCTTCTCAAAACAAATCCCACTACCATATGATACCAATGTGTTCATAAGACTTCAATCTACACACTGACACTTCAATCAGCTGTCTATGTTGCCTACAACACCTGTTAGAGCACACTGTGCATTACTTTTGGGACAACTCGTATATTGGGAACAACTACAACTTTTTTTTTTTCTCAAACTCTACTTATTTTAACTTGATGATGATAACTAAAAGTTATCAAAAACATTTGTTTTCTCTTGAAATGATTTATCATTTTATACTGGAGTTTTGGTTATTTTGTTCTTCAGTTGAAATCATTTTAATTATCGTAATTTTATTTTATATGACTTTAATTAATTCACAGCTGCCAAGTAAAGTAAACACACTCCATCAACCTGAAAACACAGCAAAAATTTAATAACTATAACGTTTTCAATTGTTTTTAACAATCTTCCTCATATAGAATATACAAAAGAATGCCAATGTTCTAGAATACAAATTTTTAAACATTGCAATAAAACTGTTAACTAATTATAAAAAAATTTTTTATGATTGGTTAACAGGCCTATTGCAATGTTTAAAAAAGATTTGTCGATAAAAGATGTTATAGTTATTAAATTTTTGCTGTGTTTTACGATTGATGGAGTGTGTTTATATGAGTTTAATTTAAAATATTTTATTAGTTTTTATTCTTAATTAATGCAAGTTTATTAAATGAAAATATGAAAAATTTAAAATGGTACAGTAGAGTCTTGAAAACTCGGCACTCGATAACCCAGCAGTCCGGATAACTTGGCCACACCCTGGCAGGCAAAAAAAATCCTTAGTTAATTAATTTTCATTATAGACAGCTTTATGCCTCATAAAGTATTTTTCTGAGGTCTGTCTTATCAGGTAAATTACTGTACATATAGTGTATTCATTAATTTTCATTTTCATGTAGTAAAGGCTCTATGCCTTCATAAAGGATGTACTTTTCCTTTGTTTAAGGGTATTTGGGCAGTTTATTCTCTGTTGTATTCTCAAGTAAACAATACATACAAGTACAGTACAGTATTTTCTGAGGAAACACTCATACTTATTTTTTTTAACCCCATTCCCAATAACCCGGCATTTTCACAAACTAGGCCACCCTTCGGTCCACATTAGGCCAAGTTTTCAAGACTCTACTGTATTATATTTTTATATAATAGATAAGAAAATAAAATGCTCTTTAATTGTTATTATATAATTTTTTATATATTTTAATATTTTTAAATTCATAATATTAAAAAATTTTCTGTTATTCTAGTATTGTGGGTTAGTGGACCAAGCTGTATAGGTGAGAAGGATTCTCTTGGTGGCTTTATTAATCAAGATACATGTAGCATCATGAGTTTCAGCAGCACAGGAATGACTTCCAGTTCAATGAATGCACGTCGTTTTCATGCCCATCAGTTAGGGACCAAAGTAATATTTTATTATTTTTATATTGAAATTATTAATATAAATTCAAGCTTTACATATCTATTTTAAATTTTTATGGACAGATTTTTGAATTTATTGAGATACCAGTTTGTAATAAGTTAAATAAATTGATGTGTTTATTGAATCCAAAACTGAATGAATGTAACATTAACAGTAACCTGTTAATGTTAATGTTAAACAGTTATCTTCAGTTGACATATGTTAAGCTTAAAATATTTTACATTTTTTTAAGGCCATCTCCGAAGTAAATTCTTCTACAACAAATAACCAAGTAAACCAATAACTAATAAATTGGGACAGATGTTCAAATTTAGATCATTCCATGAACTGGAATATTTTTCTAAATTTAAATTCAAATTTTAACCAAAATATTTTGGTGAAGTGTTTCCTTTAAGCATCTTTTCAAAGTTTTTAACAATTTTTTACTTTGAAACATTCAAATAAGGAGATTGGCAAACATGTGACCCACCCATAGAACAAAAATCAGAATAGAAAACTAAAACAGAAACAAAATAAATTAAATATACCATATATTTCCGCAGATAAAACGACCTTCAGATAAGACGAGGTATAAATTTTCGTCAAAGTTTTATAGTTTTAGCGTATCCTATAAGACGACCCAAACTATCAATGGCCTATGAATTTAGTTTAGATCAATGATCATCATCTGAATAGTAATACTGTATAGCATATATGGAATTATGTCCTATTTGTAATTTTTTGAATGAACAAATTTTATTTTCTTGCATCTGGCGCACTGCCTTGCGATTGTTACAAACATTCACACTGATTTGGGTATTTGGATAATGACCTTGACTATTCATAAAAATGTCATATGGGCCATTCTATTTTGTGGACATACCCTACTCACTACTGGTAAATAATTATGGTTTGTCTGTTTTTTCCTCAGTAGCTCAATAAACATAACTTTTAATATTTATGTAAAGGTGTAGATTGTCCCCAGGGTCAGAGGCATGGTTCAATGCCTAAAATCCAGTGATGGTTGAAACAATAGAGCAAGCATGGGGTAAAAGAAAAACCATTTGGCAACACCAAAAAGCAGAAGCTTTAAGATCTGGCAACACTGAAACAAGTTTTGAAAAGTACCACATGTGAGCAACAAAAATATAAAGGCGGGGGAAAGAAAATCATGGAACTAACGAAAAGAAGGAAATATGAAGCAAGCTTCAGGTTAAAAGTCATAAAACAGGCTAAAGAATCGAACAACTGTGCTGCAGCAAGAGCTTTCGATATAACAGAGAAGATGGTAAGAGATTGGAGAAAGAATGAAGATGCTATTAAAAAAATGCCAATGAAAAAATGTTCTGTGAGGAGAGGACTAGCTTTCTGGCCAAATTTAGAAAATAACATTGCAGAATGGGTACAAGAACAGAGGCAGAATTGTTATGTTGTTACAAGAAACACAATTAAGGCTTATGCATTGAAGTGGACATAGGCCAATTCAGAACAAAACAAAGAATTTAAAGCAACAGTGGGTTGGTGCAACCATTTCATGAACAAAAAAAATTGGTAATACGACAGAAAACAAAAATAGCACAGAAATTGCCACAAGATCTTGACCACGAGTCATGAGTTTTCACAAGTTTGTTATTGGTATGAGGCAAAAATACAACTTTCCATTATCTAATATTGGAAATATGGATGAAACACTGATGAACTTTGACATGATAAACAATAGAAGTGTGGAAATGAAAGGTGTAAAAACTGTTCAAGTCAGAAGTATAAGCCATGAAAAGATTAGGTTTACAGTAGTATTAACATGCATGGCAAATGGAACAAAGTTAAAAATCCATGATCATTTTCAAGAGGAAAACTACTACTAAGATAAAATTCCTGCCAGGCATTTTCATATATTTTCACAAAAAGGGGTGGATGGATGAAAATGGTGTAATGGTGTGGATGGAAAATGTGTGGCAGAGGCAACCAGGTGCTCTACGAAATAAGCACAGTTTGTTGGTGTGAGATATGTTTCGCAATCATGTAACTGAGAACAATAAAAATCGTTTAGCATGGAACAATACTAAGATTGCTGTTATACCAGGTGGTTTAACTTTGATGCTACAACTTTTAGATGGCTCTCTGATTAAACCATTCAAAGATCACATACGTGAACAATGGAATAACTGGATGATGAGTAGTGAAAAGTCATATATGAAAGGTGGAGCTTTGTGGGCTGCGTCATTTGATGTGCTGTGTGATTTCGTGATCAAATCATGGGAAAAAGTGAAAGTGGAAACAGTGATCAAATTCTTCAAAAAGTGTGGAATTTCTAATGCTATGGAAGGTACTGAGGACGATTTGTTATGGGATACTGATGACAAAGTGGAAATCAACTCGCTAGGTACAGAATTGGACCCATATGACAAGCTTCTCAACAACGAAAGTGAGGAGGTACTTGAGGAACTATTTGCCTTAGATGATAAATGTGAGGATTTTGCAGGATCTTAAATACATTGGTGAGTGATTTGTTTTATTTTATAATGGTTTTAATTTATATAAATTTAAATTTTTTTTTTTTTGTTTTGTATCTGTCCTATAAGATGACCCCAGATTTTGGGGGTCTTTTTTTATGATTCAACTATCGTCTTATGTGCGGAAATATACAGTATTTAGTAGAATTTAAAGGTATAAGTGTCAAATTATCAAAGTGCAGTTTTTTCAAAGCAGTATACTTAGTAGAAACTATATAATTCCAAATTTTGAAACATTTGCTACAACTGTTTGAGTTTTTTTTTGTCAAAACTTCCTTTAAAACACACATACCTCTCCTTCAGATTTGCAAGCACAAAATGTCAACTTGTCAATAGGTGACAGTTTTCAGGCAACTTTGTTTTGCATTGTTAAAACTTTTTCATTTCATAATCAACTACACTATTTGAAACTTTAGAGGGTTCAAAAATGATATAAATGTTGGTGAGTGTATTAACTAAAACTCACTTTGAAAATATATACATCAAGGTTTATTTGTAATGTATTTTTTGAGTGATTCTTTTCTGTTAAATACTTTCATTGTGGATGTATCAGAAACTTGCTTATTAAGAAAACCAATAAAGCTTTATTTTCAGTTTTTAATGTTAATCTTTTTAAATGCTGAAACATTTTAAATTTCTATATACTTTCAATGTATTCTAGTGATAATGGTTGATTGAGTATTGTCTTGTCCTTTGATATTTAGGGTTATGATGTGTATCTTGATTTTATTAAAATTGTTTTATTTTTCTAGGTTGAAATGGTTTATTCTCTATTATCAATGCTTGGAACACATGGTAAAGAAGATATGAGTAGAACCTTATTAGAAATGTCTAGTTCACAAGATAGTTGTATTGCAATGAGACAATCAGGTGAATAACATTTTTATATCATTTTAATATGAAATAGTCTATTACAGGTTGACATTCAAAAATCCAGTCATCAATAATCTGGCATGGATTTCAGAGCACATTTTGAAATTTACTGTGTTGGCTCGCCACTGTTTTCTGGAGGCACCTAAATAAAATTCTTAGTTTTATTTAGTTGATGAACATTAAAATTTCATTTGCTTTCCATTTAGTGTTTAATTTTCTTTAAAAGATTATACAGGTAGTAATTTTCTATTAAATATATACAACATATATAACCATAAAAAAAATCTGGCAGTCCTCAGGTCCAGAGGTTGCTGGATTTTTGAATGCCAATCTGTATATGATATAAACTTTATTTACAAGTTAGAGAATGGTTTATCCTTTTCTTTCATTGGTAAACTTATTGTATATAAATGAGCATTTTTTTTTTTATTAGTTATTCATAGTCTGATGTGCCTTTAATTTTGCTGTAACTTTTATCATAAAAAATGCTTCAGTTATAATTAAATTAAAACAATTACAAATTTTAAGTTATCTAGCTATTGTTCAAATTTCGATTCATGTTAGAAACCTTTTTATATTTTGAAACAGGCATAATATTAAAGAATTTTCAAAATTAAAATTTTTTCAATATTAAAAAAAATTTATATCAATACTTAAATAAATTCTTATAATATATTTGATATTTCAATTTTTAGTTATAAAAATTTTAATTGTATAGAATAAACTAATGAAACTGATTAAAAAAAAACTTTAATACTGTTTATTGTATTTTTAAAATTAGGTTGTCTGCCACTGTTAATTCAGTTGTTGCATGGTGGAGAAAGAGACACTTCTATTGATGAAGATCACCGTTTATTTAGGCAAGTTGTTCGTGATGCAAGAAGACGTGCAAGTCAGGCATTACACAACATTGTACATGCCCATCCAGATGACAAAAGAGGGCGACGTGAAGCAAGAGTCTTGCGTCTGTTAGAACAGATCAGGGATTATTGTGATCTATTGAGAGACATTGACTCAGGATTTGTGGAAGACAATAATAATAGTAAAAAAGTTATTTAAATAAATTTAGAATTAATTAAATGCACTAATTTCTTGTTTTATGAAAATAATTATTTAATAATAAGTTTTGATGAGCAAAAATTTTTAAATTTAATTTTTCATAAATAAAAATTATCATGAAAAATATGATGATATAAAATAATGTAAACAATGATATAAGAAGTTGATAGATGTGAACAATGTGTATGCAATAGTTCTAAGGCATGGTTTTCCAAAAAACAATGTTATCCATGGATTAGCCAATGGATTAGTTATAATAGAGTACAATATGAACATACATTCTGCAATACTAGCAAGGTTATTCATGTGCCAGTATTAGAGCCGCCGCAAACTACAGGATGCGGGAGCTAGCGTATGCTCGCTCGCGCTCCTAAGCCCTGCCTTTTTTCCCATGATACTATGAGCCATTTTTGCTAGGTAAGCTACGTGGGCATGAAGCAGCCGCAAACTACACAATGTTTGCTCACGTAACGTAGTCCACATGACGTGGATTCCACAGATGTAGATTGGCTATAGAACAAGATTTTATTATAACCTATACTTGTAATCAGTCAGTTTTCGTTCCGAACTTTGAAACAGCATAGAAAAAAACATGTTTACTAATTAAGCCTAACTAGGCTTAACTAGCCGAAAACTATTTATACTGTATATTACTATTTACATACAACGGTTATACTATTTTCTTTTCAATACTGAATGTATTAATCATGTAATTTACATACATTGATAAAATTATATTATTTCTTTTTCGATATGTGACATGTTTATGTAGTCATCCGTCTTCCCCGCTCTTTCTCGCTAGTGTAAATGCTCTAGTTGTTAAATTCTGTGAACAGCGAGTGTACTCTCGTATCGCTGCGCTAGCGAAGAAAAAAAACAGCGCGGGCAAGAAGAAAGGGGCGGAGCCTTCGACGTCATCAGCTGTGCTAACGCGTTTGCTAGCGTTTTACTCTCGCAAAGCGCTAGTTTGCGGTGGCTCTTAGACAAGTTTCTGTCTTCAGTATTAAAACCTCTCTTTAAGAACTATAAAGTAGCCATTTCAGTTATATATAAACAATTGATATGGTAGATAAAGATAAGAATGGAGATATAGATAAAGCAGGCATTTTTGATTAATTTTTTTATGCTAACAACAATTACTGTTACATGGATTCTATATTTATATTTCTTTTTATCTATCAGATTAAAAGAACACTTTTGACAAATTTTAGTATTAGATACTATAAACTTAAGAACATTTTACACTTTAGATACACACACATGAGGTGGAATAAGTTGGCTGTCTTTTAATTACATATTTAATTAGTTTAGTCTTCAAAATTTACTTTATAGCAGTAAAAAAATAAAGCAATATTGAAGTTATTATAAGTTAACTCAGACAGTTTCTAAATATTCTGTGAAATGATAACATTATATACAGGCAAGAATTAGCCAGAAATTTATCTGCTTGCCAGTTGTACTTAGGCCATGGGTATAGTTGTCCCCAGCTGGTACTGTGATTAACCGCATAAGGTTATATCTAAATTTAAATACATCTGGAAGCAAAGGTTTGCTTGAAGTTCAGGTGGCACAACTGGAAAGTATACCACATGGCAAGCAGAGGTTGTGGGTTTAAGTCCTACTCCAGACCAGTTCTTTTTTCTTCTGATTATTCTAAATTATTTAAATTATAATTATTAATTTAGATAAGAGATGGCACCTAACATCTATCTTTAGTGGCAAATTATTGTACTTAGTATTAATTATTAAAATTAGTGGATTTATAGCTTGAGTATTTAAGGTAATTAATTGGCTATGTTAAGCCTAACAATATTTACAAGAAATACAAGATATGCACTCTTCTTTGAATTATAATAAAATATATTAACAGAGCTGCTTTATGTTCATTTCATAAATCAAAGAGTTTTTCTATTAATATTCTCTATATTGTAGTGTAGTAACAACTCTAATCATATCTGTACTTTGTGCAAGAAGTTTTGGTATTTCTTTTGCTTACTAATCAGTGTAAATAGTGTAAATTTTGCATCTGTTTCTCTCAGCATCTTTGTGACTATGAAGTTTGATCACACCTAGAACAGGCACTGGTGTTGGACCATAGTAATCTAGCAGCATAGTGCTAGACTACTGAGCAAATGAGTCATGATTGAATTGAGTCTTAGTAGCAGGTATCAGCAGATCTGTGTGGATTTGTGCATCTCTGAGCATTCTTTTCAATGGGTGCAACTATGTTGTGAAATGTATTTACCCTATAAAATTTTGACTGTTGGGGTAAGTGCATTCATGCTAGTGGGATAAATGCAGTATATGTAGAGAGTCTGTGTGACAGAAAAATGCACTATATTAATGGTTGATTATTCATCCAACAAAAGTGTCTGACATTATTTTGGGCAAATTATTATTATCAACTTCAATAAACACAGTAAACTTCATGTACCTTGTCAAGAAGAAATCACTTGTGTTTTCCAGTGGTCCTATGTGGAATATTATGCAGACATTCCTCTTCAAGACATTGTCAAGTATCTTTGCAAAATATACCATGTTGAAAGACATGGTGTAATTATTTCTTGTTGTAACTTCAGGTCTTATTATAACCTGGAGTGAGGTGAATCAAAAGTAGTCCTAGACTACCTTTTCAAGAGAAAGTTACTCTCAAGCAATACATCATGTTTTGTAAATCACTTTACATTTCTGTTGTCTTTTAATGTGTCATTGTTATTTTATCTGCTTTGGCCCACTTGCCTCAGCATTATTTTTAAAACATATTCTGGATCACAAATAATACTCACATGAGACCTATGATATTCATGACCTGTTGCTATGGAACCATGTAAGTTATTCTTGCAATTGGTTTTTGAAATCAGGTAATTTGTACTCTGTATCACTGACTAAAACTTTCAAATTCCAGAATTGAGGGTGCACTTACCACATCCAACCTTATGCACCTTTCTTATACACCTTTGTGGCATGTTTCAAGAGACTCCTCCTTTACAATATGATTACTATTGCTATGATTTTTGATTGGGTGAATTTCTTAAAATTAAAGATACTATAAAATAATCAGAATATAGCTAACCTTAAATGCCTTTTTAATGCACCATATTTATAATATTTTATATGAAACTTTGCTGGTTACATTTATATTTACAATTGATTATGTTATTCTTTATTTTCAGTACAATAAAACAACAAGAAGTATAAATATAAAAAAATATATATATATATAAAATAAATATATTTTTATAGATAAAAAATATATTTAAATAATACTTCTTTAGGCAGATTCTAAAGACTTTTACATCTGCTGAAATTTTGTTAAAATCTGTTTTATAGCTTATAGCACCAAGCTATAAAACAATTAATTTTTCTAATGAAAAATATATTGTGATGAATTATTGATCTAATTTTTTTCATTAATTTTTTTCCATTACCATTATTTCTTTTATAAATGAATGCATGTATACATACATACATACATATAAATATATATAAAATTTGTTGAAATGTCAAATTGAAATTTAATTACAGTAGATCCCCCTATAAGACGGTAGATACGTTCCGTTCTTTATGAATCCGATGTTGTAGGAATCACAGCCAATCACAGCCCGACACGTGTGAAGTTTACAGACTACGACTGTTTGAAAGGTTTTCTTCCATAAAATTAATCGATTCTAGACTAATCCGACTCAACATTTCCAAAATACATATATTTTTTTTGGAAATAATCCGTATAAACTACGCTATAAACAAAAAATTGTAGGATTACTTACCGAGTGTGCACCATTCGACATCATCGTTGCTCAAGCTTGTTTTTGTTGCGGAACAGTGCAGCAAACCGCGGCCGCGATTTCTGATGTTATTTTTCTGTGAAAATTTTGTTGAACTTTGGAGACATCATTAATATAAATAATTTTAATCGCTGTTGAATAAGAAATGTTTCTTTCACAAGAAATGTATAAAATTACAGTACTGTATTAGACTTACGGTACCTAATTTACATACTGTACAGACGATAGTATAGTTAACTTACTTGCCTAAACTCTCCGTAGCGTGGCTCTGGACGGCGAAAGTATATATATAATTATAATAAAGTTACAATAAATTAAGTTAATATATAATTATATATACAGTACCTAATTTATATATAATTTATATATAATTATATGTACAGACGATACAAAACTCAATTTACCTGCCTAAACTGTCCGTAGCATGGCGCTGGATGGCGGAAAGTAGTTTGGCTGCTCGATGACGTTTTACGTAATTATAGGAGTTTTTTTACTGTTGTTTACGGATACCGCCACAATTTTTTCGCCGTCTTAAAGGAATCGTAATTATAGGTCTTATAGGGGATCTACTGTAATCATCCCAGAGCTGGATTCAAACCTGCAACTCCTGTTTACTGTGCAGTTATGCCTCTAAGTTATACTATTAAGACTAATTTTGCTTTGTTTTGAATTATTAATTAGTCTTAATATAAACTGATAAAAAAATCCAGTAGATCATTTGGTATTATTTATGTATGAGGTTATATATACTGTAAGATGACTGATCCGGGGGAGATAGGGGGCTTGAAACCCACTTCACGGCATCTGTGTAAGGTTGCCGTCTCCTAGATGGGATCTATTAATCCTGCGTCAGGATGGACCTAAGGGAAGGTTGTATGTAGGCGGTGACGGAGGAGGCAAATGACGACAAGTGTTTTACACAAGAAAGCCGTTTATTTGTTAACATATATGCTTACATCGGCAATCGACAGTCCTTCACTAGATTCTTCCCTCGAAGATGCGGAGTGTGAGAACTTCGGCGTCGGTTGTAGCCCCGGAGCGGATGAGATGCTGTTGCTGATCACGGCGGACGATCGGAAGATATAAGCGGCGGAATGCACAGTTCTTTTGCGACGACACACCACAATAGAAGTCACTACCTTTTGTGGAGTCGGAGGAGAGCTCTCTTGACCTTGATTTTCTGATTTTTATAGTTTTTCCTCCCACTATTCGGACTTCTGATTGGCCCCTCGTCCCCTTCCTCGCTTCCCGATTGGTCTCTCTTTTGTTTTGGGGAAAATCGAGACCGACTTGGGTCACGGGAAAGGTCCGATTCCAGGTGTCCGCTCGACGCCTTTCTGTCGATTGTTCTTGGGGATTGTTGACAAAATTGCAAGACTTGCGCTCATAATTTAACTCCGTTATTCGCAATTTCTGTCATCTGGGTACTCGAACGATCATATGCAATGATTTATCTCTCTTAAATCTTTCCCTCTTTTCAGAAATTGTTTCCCTAGATTGACTGTTTATGAGAGTGGGGGTCAAAGTTCTACCTGCATATGACCACTTGTCTCTGACTTATAACTTTTCACTCTGACATTGACAGTTAGTTTAACACGTGTTCGAGTCATCTGAGACTCGTTGTCTACATTTTGTGCCGCGTTGTTTAAATTATGGGATTTTCCTCTCCCTCTCATAATTAATCTATTGTTATTATTTAATCATAGGAATATCGCGATTTACATGATTCGGACCTCGGTTGGGTCTTCACAATACTTCGAATATATATACTTCTATGTATAGAAGTATATATAACCTCATACATTAGTAATACATGTTATTTTTACTGTTAAGATTTTTTTAAAATTAACTAAGTGTAAATGACGTAAAAATAAATAAGTAAATAAATTGTGATATAACTACATTAATAATAGACTCATTTTAGCAGATACTATTGATCAGCATCCAGGACCAGCAATTGCTGCATTAATGAAGTTATCTTTTGATGAAGAACATAGACATGCAATGTGCCAATTAGGTTTGTAAAACTTAATTTTAATTATTTTAATATTTTAAATTTATAAATATGCATTTAAACTTAACTGATAATTTCTGCATAAATATAGAATTCTGTATAATTAATTATCTATTTAATTATACAGAATTTTATATAACAAGTTGCTTAATTATAATCAGTTTCTTTTCAAGAAACTGATTATAATTAAGCAACTTGTTATTCTGAAGAAACTAAGCAACTATTATTTAAACACAGTTTGCTCTTGTTAATCCAAATTAATTATTTTATGAGGTTGTTTTGATTACTGAAAAGTTCAGATTAATGGATTATATATGTTACCGCTAAAGTTCGAAATCCGTTAATGTGCGGATTACCTAGCTAACCTGCGAATTAACTAGGGTGATCCGTTAAAGCTGCGAAAAGTATTCCATTTCTCAAATTACCTATGTGCAGAGTATCTAGGTAATCTGCAAATTACCTACTAGGCACTCGGTAAAGTGAAATCAAGATTTTTGCTGGAACAACAGCAACGTTTCTGTACGCTTAAATTAACATAATGTTGTTTATTTAATTTGCAATATGTTAATTTAAGCGTACAGAAACGTTGCTGTTGTTCCAGCAAAAATCTTGATTTCATTTTACCGAGTGCCTAGTAGGTAATTTGCAGATTACCTAGATACTCTGCACATAGGTAATTTGAGAAATGGAATAATTTTCGCAGCTTTAACGGATCACCCTAGTTAATTCGCAGATTAGCTAGGTAATCCGCACATTAACGGATTTCGAACTTTAGCAGTAACATATATAAGGAACAAAGCCAAAACAAGGGGTGTAGATAATTACATAAATTTGAAATAAATATATACCAAATTGAAAAACATTTATGTTAAAATGTGAGAGGCATCGTTGATTTATAAAATACAAAAGACTAAAGTTGGCAGTTCTCATTTGATGTAGTAACAAATATTAAATAGAGTAATTTTGTTACTACTCAATTGTGAACTTTATGTAGGATTTGACATTGCTTAGGTAGATTAAGATGCCTTTAAAACTTTAAAATTTTTAAAATCTTACATATCTTTATGTTACATATCTGAAATTTAACAAATCGCTGTCAATAACGCCGCAACACATAAGTGTCATAATTTTAATCTTACATGTCTTTTTTGCCACAAGAATAGTGTGTTATCTACATCAGAACTCTGCAACCAATGTTCTGTAGCACAATTCACATTTTATGGTAGGCACATGAATATGATAAATACATGCTGATTCAAAAGATATTATTTGCCTATTACATGTTTATTGCCACTGACATTTGCGACATAAGCAAAAGAGAAGGCCTTACTTACTAGCATAGCCCTACTGACATTTGTGACAGAAAGAATTCTAACAAGTACTATTATTAAGAATTAACAAGTACTATATTATTTAAATTCTTATATCTGTACCCAGAAATGTATCAAATTTGTATGTTACCTGAATTGCAGGATGTACTGTACATAGTTTCTTTACATAATTAATGCATGGTAATCATCAATATTATTTTCAATTAATTTTTATAATACTTTCCCTGTTGTAATAAGAGAGAGTTTGTATGATGATCGGTCAAAAAAATGACCTCCCAATGTAAGGTTGCCGACTGGGGTGGAAATATCAAGAGGGTCATATATGGGAGTGAAATATTCACTGAGACAGGTTTCCATCATTTAAATCGTTTAATAAAATATAAAATTTTCTTACAAAAGAGGTGATTCTCTATTGTTACAATTCTTGCGGAGAGAAACCAAATAACAGTCCAAAAGTTGTTTAAGCTGTTTTCTCTTGGTTTCTCGATGTTATCGAGATCATCAGCCCTTTGTTCAGCTTCAAACTGTTGGTCCTGGCAGTAGTGATGCTTCTTGAAGCAGGAGAACAATTCCAGGAAAGCAAACATCACTCTGAGGAAGATGAAGATCCAACAACAGATGTTGATGGACACAGAAAGTGATAAGAGCAATAAACCACAATCCAAGAATGTCACATTCTTGAATCGTGCATTTTTATACCCCCAAAGTTGCCTTTTGATTGGCCTCTCATCATCACCTGGTGACAATTCAAAACTTGTCAGAGGGCATGGGAGAGGTCAACTTTGCAAATAAATACGATTCCTCTCTGTTTCCCTCAACAAAGGGTGAATTGTGTGGTTTTTTCCACACAATTTACCCTTTGTTTTAAATTTTATAGAAAAAGACTTTCATTGTTCAAATGAGATCTTTAATTCTTCCTATTAGTGTCTGAAAAAGGAGCTCTTTAATATCTCATTTAATTATCTCCATTTGGACCAATAAATTGACTTCTGTTTGAGACCTCACATCAAGATTTTTACATTTTTGGACCTTGCACCTTGAAACGTTAAGAAATACAAAAGCTTTTTGGGGGGTTTATGTATGGATGTTTGTGTGGGAGGCACAATTTTTTCACCCAATTTGAATCTTAATAACTCCTGTGCTTTTTGTCAAAAATTTCTGAAATTTTGCGTGGAGGTTTGTGTATTATTGAATGTTATGTACTTGCAATATTTAATACTACTACTATTATTTTTCTTTAGTTCAGAAAACAATATTTAAAAATATTCTACAGAGATTCTAATTGTATATTTTTTTCTGGATTTTTGTCAATTATTTACTATTTATTGCTTTTATATAATGTTGCATTTTTTATGAAAAAAATAAATGTTCTGTTAATTATTTTAGGTGGTCTTCAAGCAATTGCTGAATTGATTCAAATTGATCATGAAGTTCATGGAAATACTAGCAACCAATATTGTGTTACAATTAGACGATATGCTGGCATGGCATTGACAAATTTAACTTTTGGTGATGGTACCAATAAAGCTTTATTATGTTCAATGAAAAATTTTATGCATGCTTTGGTTGCACAATTACATTCTCCAAGTGAAGATCTTAGACAGGTTAGTAAAATTAAAGTGTTTTAAATATCTATGTATTAAAATATAAACAAAAAATTAAAAATATATACCAATATGAACATATTTCATGGCAGTTGTTTTATTCATTTCAGATAAAATATAGTATTTAGTATTATCAATTCATCCAAAGTTAAACTTTCAAAATTTGTTCTTTTATTATCTTTATCTCTTTAGAAATTGTTTTGCCATTAATTACAGCAATTTAATTTTTTCTTATGTCCTTGATTAAAATGTATTTTAATTCATATCTGCATAGGATTTTTATTGTTTAAACCTGCTTATTATATAATACTTTCAATAATATAGTATATTATAGCTTATATATTTATTAACTTTTATAGTCTATTGGAAATATTACTTCAATTAATTATATTATAATTTAGTAGTATTACATGATAATTATTGCTTAGTTCAAAATTAACAAAAATTTAGACAATGCTTATGAACTTTTTGTGTCTCAGTTTTCTTTTCATTTACAAATTTTAATGTATAAGTTTAATCTTATACAATTCAAATTTATCTGTGAATATGATTCCTAATTGATGGATTTTCAAAAATTCATAAAAATTTTCTTTCAGGTAACGGCAAGTGTATTACGAAACTTATCATGGAGAGCAGATACAGCAAGTAAACAAATGCTTAGAGAAGTGGGAGCTGTTGTAACATTAATGAAAGCTGCAATGAGTGCAACTAAAGAATCAATTTTGAAAAGTATACTCTCAGCACTGTGGAATCTTTCTGCACATTGCACTATGAATAAAGCTGATATATGTGCTGTTGATGGAGCATTAGCATTTTTAGTTAGTACACTCACATATAAAAGTTCTTCCAAAACTTTAGCTATTATAGAAAATGGTGGTGGAATTCTTAGAAACATTTCAAGTCATATTGCTGTAAAAGAAGAATATCGTACAATTCTTCGTAATCATAATTGTCTTCAATTGCTCCTACAACAATTAAAATCACCTAGCTTAACTGTTGTTAGTAATGCTTGTGGGACTTTATGGAATCTTTCAGCAAGATGTTCTGAAGACCAGCAAGCACTTTGGGAAATGGGTGCAGTAAGCATGCTTCGAAACTTAGTTCACTCAAAACACAAAATGATATCAATGGGTAGTTCAGCAGCATTACGAAATCTCTTATCTGCAAGACCTGCAGGAATGACATTAGGACTCAGTAGAAGCATGAATGGAACACAGCAGTGTAATGGTAAAACCAACATGCCTATGCTTTATGTAAGAAAGCAGAGAGCTTTAGAAGCAGAAATAGATCAGAATCTTTCTGAGACTTGCGATAATATAGATAGTCCTAAAACAAGTCCAACTCATCTTGTAACAGAAAATAGATTTACTTTTGGTTGTCAAAGTAATAAACAAGACCAGTGCCAATATATGGGTTATTTACCTGGACGAATGTATCTTAGTATAAATGGATATATATCATCCCCTGATGGAGTATCTCGTTCTGAAAGTCGTGATAGTATTGGAAGTACACACTCTGAGCCATTACCTCCACACCTGATGAAGAATTCATATCAAATATTTGCTAAAAGTGCAAGATTAATGTTATTAAATCAGAGGCATCGAAGGTCATCACTTGAGTTTCAGTCTATAGAAAACTCAGCTCCAAAAATGGACCATAATAATTACATGTCAGTTTTTCCAAGCCATCCATCAAGAATTGATGAGATTAGAAGGGTATCTGGGAGTAATGTTCATGCATCCAGTGAAGAATTGTATAAATCACTACCAAGACCAAATTCTCTTCCTTCTGTTAGAAGAGAATCAGCTGACATGATGAACAGTGAAAGTCCATTCAGACGTGTTCATAGTAATGGTATTCATCATGACATGTTATCAACAGGTATGTCAAGATCAAAATTTTATCCCACTCACAGACGTCTCAATAGTTATGTAGAAAATGATGCTTATAGAGGTGAATATAATGTTAGTGATTATTATGCATTATCAAATGATAAACTAAGAAAGAAAAGTGTTCAAGTTAATAATTATTTGACAAATTATAATTCTATGTCATCTACAATTTCAAAGAACATTTCTTGTAGACAAGAAGCAAATGATGAAAGAAAATTATTTGATATACCATTTCGTTATTATAAAACTCCACATTTACAAAAAAATAGAGATGAAACTAGTATTAACCAGTGTAGAGGTGAAGCTGATTTAAATGAAAAATATTTTGATGCCAGTTTTAAAAATCAGTTGAGATTATCACCAGAGTTGTCAAATTACATAAATTCCAGAAATGATTTTATATCTGATGATAAAAAGTTAGAAATAGATTCACCTTATATTGAAAGGAGGCATCCCATGCAAGAATACAAAACAGTTGAGCATGGAAATACCTTTGGTTCAGATAAAGGTAAGATACACATTTTCAATAAAGTATATAATTAACATCAATAATTTTAAAGTAAAATGTGAATGTGTGAACATTCCAATAGTGATCTTACAATAAAGGAAATCTCATAATTTTTTTACTCATTACAGAATTTAAATCATTTATATGATTTAAGTCTTATTTCTGTATTTGAAAGTAAATTTTAATGTTAAATTTTATTTCAGAAGTTCATGTATTTCATAATTATGTAACAGTTAATATTACTTAGAAGAAGTTAAACTATGTAGGACTTAGTACAAAACTAACTTAAGTAAGTTTTGTACTAAGTCCTAAATAGTAAATTATGTAATTTGTTGCTGGATTTTTATCATTACAAATTCTAAAAAATTAAAACAGTTAAAAAGTAAAAATGGTTCTTAAATTTATTTTATTATTTAAATAGATAGCTAATCATATGTGTTAAAAATAATGCAAAAAGTCTTTATTAATGTGTAATTAGCAAAAACAGCAGGAATTAAGAATAGGGGTTGACCAACATGTTGTTCTAATAATTAAAAAATAAACTAAATCGCTAGATGAAGCATAAGCATCTGACATATTTGTCTGATAGACTTAACATTGTACTTTTCAGCTCCACCATGCCCAAATGGTTATGAATTTTTCAATTCTGATTGAAATGGACTCATCTACAGGGCAAGAGCTTAATTTTGACACATGAACCCTTATGTACCCTTAGTATGTTTGTACCTCTTAAATTTAGCTGGACAGTATTTGAGACTTACCAAATTAATATATAGATTATTTTATTTACAGAACAATGCTTCTGACTAGGCTTTCGTAGGGAGCACTTCAAACTTAGCCACAGCATGGCTAATTTTAACTCTACAATCTTTTTATATCAAGTATGCTAGGGGCTGAGAATTTATGTCAGCCCAAAATGCATATGTAGAAGAGAAAATTGAATAATAAATTGTATATGGTTAAACCATTGGATATTTGTGTGGGTAGCCTGAGGTAGGACGAGGTCGTACCTCTTTTTGATAGGCAACAGTTGGGTGAGAACTGCCCACTGGTCAGTGGATGGCTTAGAAAATGCTTGTTCTATCCCGTAAAGTCGGGATTCTTTTGTCAGGTCGAGTGGAGGAGGTGAGAGGGGTCGTCGGTAAAGTGTGAGCGATACTCGAAGTAAAGACACCAATTAACAACAAAACAAGGATTTATTTAGACGATAACATAACTAACATAAATACATTGAGCTTATCTCGAGCGGACACGCGGAAGTGGAGGGGAGGGAAACGC
>NW_019384401.1:475399-482150 GCF_000671375.1 Centruroides sculpturatus
ACGATAACATAACTAACATAAATACATTGAGCTTATCTCGAGCGGACACGCGGGAGTGGAGGGAAACGCGCCGAGAGAGAGTGTACATTAATGGGTATCATACCTCTACGATTTCGGATCGGACGGTCGGACGTTTTCTAACCGGATCGGACAAGTTGTCTTGAGGAACGGACGGCGGCGATGAGGATCGGCACGGGTTTCGGCAATCCCGAACAATAATGACGGACCGTGTTCACGGACGGCGACAACGGACCGACCCCCTTTTCTCGTCGTCTCCCCTCTTTTATCCCTCTCATCACGTTACTGGGGTTTCACCAATCGGCGATTTTTAGGATAAGTTCCTCATGAATCATTTTTCGGTTTCCCGAGAGATAGGAAACGGCTCCGTGGGAAGGAAATGTGTATATCCTTTTTCGTAAAATTTCGAAAAATGAAGTTTTTCTTTGTTTAACTTTAATAAAGATATTTAATTTAATTTGAGCTTCTTAATTTTATTTTATTTTATTCGGTCCGACCCTCACATTTGTTTGCTATATGAAATATTATACCTGATATAAATTTTACCAAAATTTTTACACAATTAGATAGATAGCACATAGCATGACAATATCATGGAAGCACAGCTAAGTAAGTCAATTTAGTGAAAAATGCTGAAAATCATAGCTACTTTGTATGATCACAATTTAAGATCTGCTGATTATTTCATTGCTATATAAGTTCTTTCATTACATTTCAAAGTTATTGAACAACTTAATCAAAATTTGAAAATAATATCACTCGTTTTTTTTAAATGATATTGTTATCATTAATTAATTAGGCATGACTTTTAAATATTGTCATCATTATTAATGGTAATAGCTAAATAATCAAGCTTAATTACTGTGTTAAAACATTTTTGATAGTAAAATTTCATCATTAATACAATTTTATCATTAACTTTAATTTATAAGATAAAATGTTAATTAATTTGTGCTGAATTTTATATAAATGGGTAATAAGTATAGTAAATAAATTGCTTGATAGATGTATTCATTGACACTATGATACTAACAATATTATAATTGTTACAACAAAGCATATATGTCAAGTGGGAATACACAACTACAGTGAAATATAATACCATACCAGTATGTACAAAATTATCATAAGCAATATTTTATTCATTATCATATATTTCAGATTTATGTAAAATGAATTAATGATTCATTTATCATCTGTCAATAGTAATTGCTGTTAGGATTGTATCTATGAAAAGAGTCTTTTCATTGACTTCATTTGAACAGCATGCAATAGAATGTAAAATGCATCTATGCAAGTGTCATGCTGCATAGCACCATAATTGCCACTTGGCAATATTTTCATTAAAGTGGCAATAAAAATATAATACAGTGTGTAATTGGTTAACAAACATAATTCGTTCAAAGATAATGTTCACTACCTGTTTGTTAACCAATTATCAATTTACCCTAGATTTTTATGGGAATTTCATTAATTCATTATGGATTAATAATTAAATAATTAAAAATAATTATATCATTTCTTAATACATTTATTTATATGTAATAACAAACTAAAAGCAATCTCTCCATTTTTTTATGGATGGCACGTCTTTGTTTCTCAGATGTGATTTTTGTTATTTCTTTATCTGCTTGAGTCTTTTTATTACATCTTTCTTAGCTAAAATTGAGCCCACTGTAGTCCTGTTAAAGCCATATTGCCTAGTGACATCAGACATCTTCCTACTTTCTACCTTGGATATTATCTCTTGCTAAGTTTCTATAGTGAAAACAGTTCTTGACATTAAAAAAAAAAGTCAGTTTCACCGTAGATTTGTTATTGCCTCTACAAAGTGTGTGAAAGGACAGAAGGATTTTGGACTCATTTCTATGTATAGTCTGGAAAGAAATATAGTTTTTCTACAGTTCTTGACACTCCATTCGTTTTTTAGGTCCCATAATACTATCAGTTTTAAAATAAAAAGTTCATGAAAATACTTACAAAAATTCAGAGAACAGAAATCAACCAGAGCAAAACAGGTTATGTATACATCTGTGAAAGTCTCGTTCCATAAACCATTCATTGATGCCAGTAAAATATAGTTTTACAAATCTTAAATGCATTGTTGTTTCTTCTTGTGTGTTCTGTCAGGTGTTCATTATCTGAACATGTGTTTGTTGTCTGAACATAAAAATATTTTGTGAAAGTGTTCATTGTTCAATTTGTTCACAGTTCGAACTGTTCATTAACCAATCACCCACTGTATTGGTGATAGCAAGTGGCAATAAATCCCTAGTCTGCTTATTTTGACATTCAATGTAAAATTGAATCACAAAGCACACTTCAGGAAAAACAGCAGAATATCTAGTTTCTGTGTGATGGGGTCCTGTGCACCACACACATAGCAATTTCATGACAAGTTCAGGCAGAAAAGTAGGGAGTGGCATTGAGAACCAAAGGCAGTTTTGTGCAGTGCCGCTTCAGTGTTTCCAAATTATAGATATTTTTTTTTATCAATCAACAGAAAATTTGTGGAATTCTTTGGGACTTTTTTCAGTAGACTAAAACACATGACATGACATATATATTGTTTAAGCCTTGTAATCAAAAGTGTATTTGGAATTATTCATTAAAAATTATTCAAAAATGATTCCTATTGCTAATGTGAGATTAGCCAAGGGTATAGGGTCTGATCCTATACCTCTTACGGGCTCAGATTAACCGAAATCTGTTCTCTGAGTTTTGGATCGAGAGATCCGATCCTAATCAGGATTTTGACCGGGAGGGCTTTTTGTATTAGAGAGGATATAGACGGCAAAGTCTTTATCCAACGTCAGGATTCGTGACACCAGTTTGTCAATTATATTCCGCGGACAAACACGTGTGTGAGATCTGATTCAGACACAAATTAAGAGTCATTTCATTTGATAAACATAACAATAAATTTAATAAGACATAAGAAAATAAAAACTAATACAAAATATTAAATGAAGGAAGGATATAACTACTACAATTAAGATACACCTCGAGAGATATACGACCCTATTTACCGATACAAGATCGAGAGAGAGATTACAATATCGTTATAAAACATACAACCTGGTTTAGTTGTCGTTCGTCTTCTTCTTGTAGGCAAGGAACACTTTAGAGATAAGTTCATTTACTTCTTTCCATGGGAGATCGATATGTGCACAAAATCAAAGTAACTTTTCTAACAGTTAACTCTGGGATTACTCTATGTGACTCGTCAAAGGGCGTTGGTCATCAGGAGGAAAACATGTGGAGTCCGGACACTTCCAGGTCTGTCGATGAACTCCCCGAATTCTGATAAATTTCCCCTATATCTCATGATTTACGACCAATCATCTGCCAGAAACTCTTTCATGTGAACAGATGAAAGGGGGATCAAAGAGGGGTAGACAGCTCCCATCTGAGCGAGATTTTTAGCGGATAAGGGAAAAACANATTATAATTTAGTAGTATTACATGATAATTATTGCTTAGTTCAAAATTAACAAAAATTTAGACAATGCTTATGAACTTTTTGTGTCTCAGTTTTCTTTTCATTTACAAATTTTAATGTATAAGTTTAATCTTATACAATTCAAATTTATCTGTGAATATGATTCCTAATTGATGGATTTTCAAAAATTCATAAAAATTTTCTTTCAGGTAACGGCAAGTGTATTACGAAACTTATCATGGAGAGCAGATACAGCAAGTAAACAAATGCTTAGAGAAGTGGGAGCTGTTGTAACATTAATGAAAGCTGCAATGAGTGCAACTAAAGAATCAATTTTGAAAAGTATACTCTCAGCACTGTGGAATCTTTCTGCACATTGCACTATGAATAAAGCTGATATATGTGCTGTTGATGGAGCATTAGCATTTTTAGTTAGTACACTCACATATAAAAGTTCTTCCAAAACTTTAGCTATTATAGAAAATGGTGGTGGAATTCTTAGAAACATTTCAAGTCATATTGCTGTAAAAGAAGAATATCGTACAATTCTTCGTAATCATAATTGTCTTCAATTGCTCCTACAACAATTAAAATCACCTAGCTTAACTGTTGTTAGTAATGCTTGTGGGACTTTATGGAATCTTTCAGCAAGATGTTCTGAAGACCAGCAAGCACTTTGGGAAATGGGTGCAGTAAGCATGCTTCGAAACTTAGTTCACTCAAAACACAAAATGATATCAATGGGTAGTTCAGCAGCATTACGAAATCTCTTATCTGCAAGACCTGCAGGAATGACATTAGGACTCAGTAGAAGCATGAATGGAACACAGCAGTGTAATGGTAAAACCAACATGCCTATGCTTTATGTAAGAAAGCAGAGAGCTTTAGAAGCAGAAATAGATCAGAATCTTTCTGAGACTTGCGATAATATAGATAGTCCTAAAACAAGTCCAACTCATCTTGTAACAGAAAATAGATTTACTTTTGGTTGTCAAAGTAATAAACAAGACCAGTGCCAATATATGGGTTATTTACCTGGACGAATGTATCTTAGTATAAATGGATATATATCATCCCCTGATGGAGTATCTCGTTCTGAAAGTCGTGATAGTATTGGAAGTACACACTCTGAGCCATTACCTCCACACCTGATGAAGAATTCATATCAAATATTTGCTAAAAGTGCAAGATTAATGTTATTAAATCAGAGGCATCGAAGGTCATCACTTGAGTTTCAGTCTATAGAAAACTCAGCTCCAAAAATGGACCATAATAATTACATGTCAGTTTTTCCAAGCCATCCATCAAGAATTGATGAGATTAGAAGGGTATCTGGGAGTAATGTTCATGCATCCAGTGAAGAATTGTATAAATCACTACCAAGACCAAATTCTCTTCCTTCTGTTAGAAGAGAATCAGCTGACATGATGAACAGTGAAAGTCCATTCAGACGTGTTCATAGTAATGGTATTCATCATGACATGTTATCAACAGGTATGTCAAGATCAAAATTTTATCCCACTCACAGACGTCTCAATAGTTATGTAGAAAATGATGCTTATAGAGGTGAATATAATGTTAGTGATTATTATGCATTATCAAATGATAAACTAAGAAAGAAAAGTGTTCAAGTTAATAATTATTTGACAAATTATAATTCTATGTCATCTACAATTTCAAAGAACATTTCTTGTAGACAAGAAGCAAATGATGAAAGAAAATTATTTGATATACCATTTCGTTATTATAAAACTCCACATTTACAAAAAAATAGAGATGAAACTAGTATTAACCAGTGTAGAGGTGAAGCTGATTTAAATGAAAAATATTTTGATGCCAGTTTTAAAAATCAGTTGAGATTATCACCAGAGTTGTCAAATTACATAAATTCCAGAAATGATTTTATATCTGATGATAAAAAGTTAGAAATAGATTCACCTTATATTGAAAGGAGGCATCCCATGCAAGAATACAAAACAGTTGAGCATGGAAATACCTTTGGTTCAGATAAAGGTAAGATACACATTTTCAATAAAGTATATAATTAACATCAATAATTTTAAAGTAAAATGTGAATGTGTGAACATTCCAATAGTGATCTTACAATAAAGGAAATCTCATAATTTTTTTACTCATTACAGAATTTAAATCATTTATATGATTTAAGTCTTATTTCTGTATTTGAAAGTAAATTTTAATGTTAAATTTTATTTCAGAAGTTCATGTATTTCATAATTATGTAACAGTTAATATTACTTAGAAGAAGTTAAACTATGTAGGACTTAGTACAAAACTAACTTAAGTAAGTTTTGTACTAAGTCCTAAATAGTAAATTATGTAATTTGTTGCTGGATTTTTATCATTACAAATTCTAAAAAATTAAAACAGTTAAAAAGTAAAAATGGTTCTTAAATTTATTTTATTATTTAAATAGATAGCTAATCATATGTGTTAAAAATAATGCAAAAAGTCTTTATTAATGTGTAATTAGCAAAAACAGCAGGAATTAAGAATAGGGGTTGACCAACATGTTGTTCTAATAATTAAAAAATAAACTAAATCGCTAGATGAAGCATAAGCATCTGACATATTTGTCTGATAGACTTAACATTGTACTTTTCAGCTCCACCATGCCCAAATGGTTATGAATTTTTCAATTCTGATTGAAATGGACTCATCTACAGGGCAAGAGCTTAATTTTGACACATGAACCCTTATGTACCCTTAGTATGTTTGTACCTCTTAAATTTAGCTGGACAGTATTTGAGACTTACCAAATTAATATATAGATTATTTTATTTACAGAACAATGCTTCTGACTAGGCTTTCGTAGGGAGCACTTCAAACTTAGCCACAGCATGGCTAATTTTAACTCTACAATCTTTTTATATCAAGTATGCTAGGGGCTGAGAATTTATGTCAGCCCAAAATGCATATGTAGAAGAGAAAATTGAATAATAAATTGTATATGGTTAAACCATTGGATATTTGTGTGGGTAGCCTGAGGTAGGACGAGGTCGTACCTCTTTTTGATAGGCAACAGTTGGGTGAGAACTGCCCACTGGTCAGTGGATGGCTTAGAAAATGCTTGTTCTATCCCGTAAAGTCGGGATTCTTTTGTCAGGTCGAGTGGAGGAGGTGAGAGGGGTCGTCGGTAAAGTGTGAGCGATACTCGAAGTAAAGACACCAATTAACAACAAAACAAGGATTTATTTAGACGATAACATAACTAACATAAATACATTGAGCTTATCTCGAGCGGACACGCGGAAGTGGAGGGGAGGGAAACGC
>NW_019384401.1:485502-498676 GCF_000671375.1 Centruroides sculpturatus
CGTACCTCTTTTTGATAGGCAACAGTTCGGTGAGAACTGCCCACTGGTCAGTGGATGGCTTAGAAAATGCTTTTTCTATCCCGGAAAGTCGGGACTCTTTTGTCAGGTCGAGTGGAGGAGGTGAGAGGGGTCGTCGGTAAAGTGTGAGCGATACTCGAAATAAAGACGACTTTTAACAACAAAACAACATTTATTGAGACGATAACATAACTAACATAAATACATTGAGCTTATCTCGAGCGGACACGCGGGAGTGGAGGGAAACGCGCCGAGAGAGAGTGTACATTAATGGGTATCATACCTCTACGATTTCGGATCGGACGGTCGGACGTTTTCTAACCGGATCGGACAAGTTGTCTTGAGGAACGGACGGCGGCGATGAGGATCGGCACGGGTTTCGGCAATCCCGAACAATAATGACGGACCGTGTTCACGGACGGCGACAACGGACCGACCCCCTTTTCTCGTCGTCTCCCCTCTTTTATCCCTCTCATCACGTTACTGGGGTTTCACCAATCGGCGATTTTTAGGATAAGTTCCTCATGAATCATTTTTCGGTTTCCCGAGAGATAGGAAACGGCTCCGTGGGAAGGAAATGTGTATATCCTTTTTCGTAAAATTTCGAAAAATGAAGTTTTTCTTTGTTTAACTTTAATAAAGATATTTAATTTAATTTGAGCTTCTTAATTTTATTTTATTTTATTCGGTCCGACCCTCACATTTGTTTGCTATATGAAATATTATACCTGATATAAATTTTACCAAAATTTTTACACAATTAGATAGATAGCACATAGCATGACAATATCATGGAAGCACAGCTAAGTAAGTCACTTTAGTGAAAAATGCTGAAAATCATAGCTACTTTGTATGATCACAATTTAAGATCTGCTGATTATTTCATTGCTATATAAGTTCTTTCATTACATTTCAAAGTTATTGAACAACTTAATCAAAATTTGAAAATAATATCACTCGTTTTTTTTAAATGATATTGTTATCATTAATTAATTAGGCATGACTTTTAAATATTGTCATCATTATTAATGGTAATAGCTAAATAATCAAGCTTAATTACTGTGTTAAAACATTTTTGATAGTAAAATTTCATCATTAATACAATTTTATCATTAACTTTAATTTATAAGATAAAATGTTAATTAATTTGTGCTGAATTTTATATAAATGGGTAATAAGTATAGTAAATAAATTGCTTGATAGATGTATTCATTGACACTATGATACTAACAATATTATAATTGTTACAACAAAGCATATATGTCAAGTGGGAATACACAACTACAGTGAAATATAATACCATACCAGTATGTACAAAATTATCATAAGCAATATTTTATTCATTATCATATATTTCAGATTTATGTAAAATGAATTAATGATTCATTTATCATCTGTCAATAGTAATTGCTGTTAGGATTGTATCTATGAAAAGAGTCTTTTCATTGACTTCATTTGAACAGCATGCAATAGAATGTAAAATGCATCTATGCAAGTGTCATGCTGCATAGCACCATAATTGCCACTTGGCAATATTTTCATTAAAGTGGCAATAAAAATATAATACAGTGTGTAATTGGTTAACAAACATAATTCGTTCAAAGATAATGTTCACTACCTGTTTGTTAACCAATTATCAATTTACCCTAGATTTTTATGGGAATTTCATTAATTCATTATGGATTAATAATTAAATAATTAAAAATAATTATATCATTTCTTAATACATTTATTTATATGTAATAACAAACTAAAAGCAATCTCTCCATTTTTTTATGGATGGCACGTCTTTGTTTCTCAGATGTGATTTTTGTTATTTCTTTATCTGCTTGAGTCTTTTTATTACATCTTTCTTAGCTAAAATTGAGCCCACTGTAGTCCTGTTAAAGCCATATTGCCTAGTGACATCAGACATCTTCCTACTTTCTACCTTGGATATTATCTCTTGCTAAGTTTCTATAGTGAAAACAGTTCTTGACATTAAAAAAAAAGTCAGTTTCACCGTAGATTTGTTATTGCCTCTACAAAGTGTGTGAAAGGACAGAAGGATTTTGGACTCATTTCTATGTATAGTCTGGAAAGAAATATAGTTTTTCTACAGTTCTTGACACTCCATTTGTTTTTTAGGTCCCATAATACTATCAGTTTTAAAATAAAAAGTTCATGAAAATACTTACAAAAATTCAGAGAACAGAAATCAACCAGAGCAAAACAGGTTATGTATACAACTGTGAAAGTCTCGTTCCATAAACCATTCATTGATGCCAGTAAAATATAGTTTTACAAATCTTAAATGCATTGTTGTTTCTTCTTGTGTGTTCTGTCAGGTGTTCATTATCTGAACATGTGTTTGTTGTCTGAACATAAAAATATTTTGTGAAAGTGTTCATTGTTCAATTTGTTCACAGTTCGAACTGTTCATTAACCAATCACCCACTGTATTGGTGATAGCAAGTGGCAATAAATCCCTAGTCTGCTTATTTTGACATTCAATGTAAAATTGAATCACAAAGCACACTTCAGGAAAAACAGCAGAATATCTAGTTTCTGTGTGATGGGGTCCTGTGCACCACACATATAGCAATTTCATGACAAGTTCAGGCAGAAAAGTAGGGAGTGGCATTGAGAACCAAAGGCAGTTTTGTGCAGTGCCGCTTCAGTGTTTCCAAATTATAGATATTTTTTTTTATCAATCAACAGAAAATTTGTGGAATTCTTTGGGACTTTTTTCAGTAGACTAAAACACATGACATGACATATATATTGTTTAAGCCTTGTAATCAAAAGTGTATTTGGAATTATTCATTAAAAATTATTCAAAAATGATTCCTATTGCTAATGTGAGATTAGCCAAGGGTATAGGGTCTGATCCTATACCTCTTACGGGCTCAGATTAACCGAAATCTGTTCTCTGAGTTTTGGATCGAGAGATCCGATCCTAATCAGGATTTTGACCGGGAGGGCTTTTTGTATTAGAGAGGATATAGATGGCAAAGTCTTTATCCAACGTCAGGATTCGTGACACCAGTTTGTCAATTATATTCCGCGGACAAACACGTGTGTGAGATCTGATTCAGACACAAATTAAGAGTCATTTCATTTGATAAACATAACAATAAATTTAATAAGACATAAGAAAATAAAAACTAATACAAAATATTAAATGAAGGAAGGATATAACTACTACAATTAAGATACACCTCGAGAGATATACGACCCTATTTACCGATACAAGATCGAGAGAGAGATTACAATATCGTTGTAAAACATACAACCTGGTTTAGTTGTCGTTCGTCTTCTTCTTGTAGGCAAGGGACACTTTAGAGATAAGTTCATTTACTTCTTTCCATGGGAGATCGATATGTGCACAAAATCAAAGTAACTTTTCTAACAGTTAACTCTGGGATTACTCTATGTGACTCGTCAAAGGGCGTTGGTCATCAGGAGGAAAACATGTGGAGTCCGGACACTTCCAGGTCTGTCGATGAACTCCCCGAATTCTGATAAATTTCCCCTATATCTCATGATTTACGACCAATCATCTGCCAGAAACTCTTTCATGTGAACAGATGAAAGGGGGATCAAAGAGGGGTAGACAGCTCCCATCTGAGCGAGATTTTTAGTGGATAAGGGAAAAACAGAGGATGTACGAACTTCCCTCAAAGGAAGTAACATCTGTTATCTATTTTTCCCACGTTGGAAAACGTTAATTTCTCACCAAAATGAAATAATATTTTATGACAATATTTAATATTATTAAATAATTATTAATTTTAGACCCAGGGGCTATTCAGATCTCACACTAACAAGGAGAGACCAGACGTTTGGGTTTCTGATTCAAATCAAACTTGCTAAGCATGTAACCTTAGACACAAAAAGCTCCTTGTTTAAATAATAGGATCCACTTCTCAAGTATTTCCAAAAATTGGGCTCTGAAAATTGAGTGTTTAGCTTTTAAGCCTATGGAAGTTTCTTGTCTTTGAATGGCAATAGCCAAGTGGCTAAGACGTTAGTGTGAGATCGTGGGAGTTAATTGAGAAAAAATTATAACAACTAAGTGTTAAATTGTTGATACATGGGAACATCGTTAGGTAAATGCGTCTCATGGTGCAAATCTGACAAGTCAAATTCTTACCATCCTAACTGGCCCATCAATGACACATTTCAAGTGTCATCACTAGAAAACATAAGATCACCTGATCTTATTCCCACACCTGATGAGGATCTAATGGCTGCACATCTGATCTTCAGTGCAGTCGTTCACCAAGAAGTGTCTTATGCGTGGTGACTATGACACTGTGACACATCATCCAGATCAGTGTTTCTTAACAGGGGGGCCAGGATCCCCTGGTGGTCCATAAGAAGTTTTCCGGGGGCCATCAAATTATCCAAAATTTCCTTCAGAATATAATAAAAAGAAAATTGATGTATAACCGAATATCATATTGAAAAGTGATAAAAGAAAAATAAAGTTTTCGTATTTAGTTTTTTTTTATTTATTTCTTCCTACATACAACTTTGTTAGTACAGAATAATAAATGCAAATATGCTACTTACACCACAGTATTTACTTCTTTTATTACAAAGTAATTCTAAGAAACTGTTAATGCTTGGAATTTTAAAAATAAAGCAATAATAAAAAAGTCAATTTATTATAGATAATTTAACAAATATAAATTATTATTAAAAAAAATGGGAGTCACAAAAAATTATAAAATATTTGGTGGGTCGCGAGTATAAAAAGGTTAAGAACCACTGATCCAGATCATCTCCTCGTTCTTCTGGATGCCTTCCTACTGACCTCCAACCATCACTCCAGGAGTGTTTCACCAACATTCAATTACACCAGATTGGGAAACAACAAATTATCTTCACAGTAGTACGTAGAATTGTAAGCTCTCTCTCTATCAAAATAGATNTAGTTGGCTTACCTAAAACGGTTCCTAATTTTTGTCTAAGTCCAAATTTGATAGAAGCCTTCCCCTTCAATCTATTCGCTAGTTCATTTGATATGAGCGTACGTTCCACTTTAGGGTCAACTTGCATTTTCACGGGGGTATTATTAACGTAGACTAATATAATAGGATTGGGTCTTAAGGTTGTCGTTCCGATCCTGCCTTTCCACCTCGTTTCTGCTTGTAAATGTGATCTCTTTTTGGACCTTGTAACCTCAACTAGGTGAGTAGGTTCTAATTTAGTTCTCTTTCGACTCTCCTTATTGTCGAGTATCCTTTCTCTATTTATCTCACTTTGTTCTTTCTCGGGTTTTTCTCTAGAATTCGCGGATTGTAGGAAGGGTATCACTGTTCGAGGGGGGAATGATCATTTCTCCACCCTTTAAATCAATTAAAAAGCCTTTTTCGGTAATCATATCTCTCCCGATAATGCCGTTGCAAGGATAAGTAACATCTATGTCTACGAGACAACATGCAAACGGAAATCGCAAATCTCCTATTTGGAAAATAGGGCTCATAATGCCGTAAGTTTGAATGGGATGACCGGTAGCGCTTCTTAGATCTGTTTCCTGATTACAATCGAGAGGTATCTTCTTCTTTATCGTATTAGCAAATGCTCTAGATAGAAGTGACACTTTAGCCCCTGTATCTATCTGTACAGTGGCCGGGTTTCCGCCTATATAGCATTCAAAAATAGCCTCATTTGGCAAGGATTGACTTTTTGTCAACTTTAAAGGATAAAGGGTTCGCTTTCTTACTGGCAGATTACTCTGGGTTTGGCGACTTCTATATACAAAGGATCGCTGTCTCCCTTTTGATGTAGGGTAAGGGTATGGGGAGTTTCCTCGTTGATTATATCGAAATCGTCGACCATCGATGCTCCGAACCTTGCCTCTCCATTTGGTTCGAGTTTCTTCTGCAGGTTGATCTCGGAATCGGACTCGATTTCGGTCATTTTCTGTTTCGCGCCTCCGTGGAGAATCGTTTCTCGGACGCGGAAAACGCTCATTATTATTATTATCTCGGCGGACTGGCGAGTTCCGGTTGTGATTGCGTTGGGTTTGCGGTCGTTCTAATCGGTGAGTGGGTGCAGCCGGATGATATTCGTTTCGCCGGAAAGGTGGATTATTATAATTTCCACGATTATTTTGTCGTACTATAGGGTTTCTTGCATTATTAAAGGATGATCCTCGTGTTAACCTATCCATTCTGGCCTTAAGTTCCTCCATCGCGGTGGTTAATTGCTCCAAATTGTCTCTAGAGCGGAAATCCGGTGATCTCTCGCTTTCCCTAACAGTGCGCATGATCCCACGGGGATGTGCGGTAAGTTCCTCAATTGATTCCTCGCTAATCGCCGCTTCTAACGCATCATCAAATGTAACTGGCTCCCTGGACATGATACGTTGTCGGATTCGAATATCAACGCCGTTTAGGAATTGTACTTTTAATCGTTCGTCTAGTTCCTTTCGCTGAATTCTCTGAATCATTGCCGTTTCAGCGTCATCTGCTCCGGGTTCCGGCGTAATCTCAATCTCCATAGCTAACGCTTGAAGCCTAGCAGCGTACGTTTGTACGTCCTCATCTTTCCTTTGTACGCACGTATAAAATCTATTTAATCGGAACGAAAAGGGCTCTTTGTCGAATCGGGTTAACATTATTCGTTTAAATTCCTCAAAATCATCTACCTCCTTAATTCTACGATCCTTTCGTACAAACTCCCGAGCTATCCCGGTAAGTTTTAACTTGGCCACCGCCAACATTTGCGCTTTGGACCATGCCGCTACTTTCGTGACATCGGCCAATGAATCAAAAAAATCTGTTACTCGGAGACCTCCCGCTTCTCCGGAGAATACTGGCAATAAGGGAATTATTCCTCCCAGACCTCCCAAGGTGATTGGGCTTGGAGTAGGATTTGGATTTGGATTAGGATTAGGGTTTTCTGCCGCAGCCGCTGGTTGTGGATCGCCCTCCATCATGTCTCCTAGTCCTAAATCTATCTCTTATACCTCTTCTAGCAATTCTCCTAATCTACCAGTCCCTAATTCGACTATAATCGCTCCTTTACCTCGAATATCGCTTTTTCCTGCTTTACCGATATCTCGAGAAAGTCGAACCCCACTCCTGAAAAACAAATTTGTGGGTAGCCTGAGGTAGGACGAGGTCGTACCTCTTTTTGATAGGCAACAGTTCGGTGAGAACTGCCCACTGGTCAGTGGATGGCTTAGAAAATGCTTTTTCTATCCCGTAAAGTCGGGATTCTTTTGTCAGGTCGAGTGGAGGAGGTGAGAGGGGTCGTCGGTAAAGTGTGAGCGATACTCGAAATAAAGACGACTTTTAACAACAAAACAACATTTATTGAGACGGTAACATAACTAACATAAATACATTGAGCTTATCTCGAGCGGACACGCGGGAGTGGAGGGAAACGCGCCGAGAGAGAGTGTACATTAATGGGTATCATACCTCTACGATTTCGGATCGGACGGTCGGACGTTTTCTAACCGGATCGGACAAGTTGTCTTGAGGAACGGACGGCGGCGATGAGGATCGGCACGGGTTTCCCCGATCATGAACGGTGATGACGGACCGTGTTCACGGACAGCGACGACGGACCGACCCCCTTTTCTCGTCGTCTCCCCTCTTTTATCCCTCTCGTCACGTTACTGGGGTTTCACCAATCGGCGATTTTTAGGATAAGTTCCTCATGAATCATTTTTCGGTTTCCCGAGAGATAGGAAACGGCTCCGTGGGAAGGAAATGTGTATATCCTTTTTCGTAAAATTTCGAAAAATGAAGTTTTTCTTTGTTTAACTTTAATAAAGATATTTAATTTAATTTGAGCTTCTTAATTTTATTTTATTTTATTCGGTCCGACCCTCACATTTGTTTGCTATATGAAATATTATACCTGATATAAATTTTACCAAAATTTTTACACAATTAGATAGATAGCACATAGCATGACAATATCATGGAAGCACAGCTAAGTAAGTCACTTTAGTGAAAAATGCTGAAAATCATAGCTACTTTGTATGATCACAATTTAAGATCTGCTGATTATTTCATTGCTATATAAGTTCTTTCATTACATTTCAAAGTTATTGAACAACTTAATCAAAATTTGAAAATAATATCACTCGTTTTTTTTAAATGATATTGTTATCATTAATTAATTAGGCATGACTTTTAAATATTGTCATCATTATTAATGGTAATAGCTAAATAATCAAGCTTAATTACTGTGTTAAAACATTTTTGATAGTAAAATTTCATCATTAATACAATTTTATCATTAACTTTAATTTATAAGATAAAATGTTAATTAATTTGTGCTGAATTTTATATAAATGGGTAATAAGTATAGTAAATAAATTGCTTGATAGATGTATTCATTGACACTATGATACTAACAATATTATAATTGTTACAACAAAGCATATATGTCAAGTGGGAATACACAACTACAGTGAAATATAATACCATACCAGTATGTACAAAATTATCATAAGCAATATTTTATTCATTATCATATATTTCAGATTTATGTAAAATGAATTAATGATTCATTTATCATCTGTCAATAGTAATTGCTGTTAGGATTGTATCTATGAAAAGAGTCTTTTCATTGACTTCATTTGAACAGCATGCAATAGAATGTAAAATGCATCTATGCAAGTGTCATGCTGCATAGCACCATAATTGCCACTTGGCAATATTTTCATTAAAGTGGCAATAAAAATATAATACAGTGTGTAATTGGTTAACAAACATAATTCGTTCAAAGATAATGTTCACTACCTGTTTGTTAACCAATTATCAATTTACCCTAGATTTTTATGGGAATTTCATTAATTCATTATGGATTAATAATTAAATAATTAAAAATAATTATATCATTTCTTAATACATTTATTTATATGTAATAACAAACTAAAAGCAATCTCTCCATTTTTTTATGGATGGCACGTCTTTGTTTCTCAGATGTGATTTTTGTTATTTCTTTATCTGCTTGAGTCTTTTTATTACATCTTTCTTAGCTAAAATTGAGCCCACTGTAGTCCTGTTAAAGCCATATTGCCTAGTGACATCAGACATCTTCCTACTTTCTACCTTGGATATTATCTCTTGCTAAGTTTCTATAGTGAAAACAGTTCTTGACATTAAAAAAAAAGTCAGTTTCACCGTAGATTTGTTATTGCCTCTACAAAGTGTGTGAAAGGACAGAAGGATTTTGGACTCATTTCTATGTATAGTCTGGAAAGAAATATAGTTTTTCTACAGTTCTTGACACTCCATTTGTTTTTTAGGTCCCATAATACTATCAGTTTTAAAATAAAAAGTTCATGAAAATACTTACAAAAATTCAGAGAACAGAAATCAACCAGAGCAAAACAGGTTATGTATACAACTGTGAAAGTCTCGTTCCATAAACCATTCATTGATGCCAGTAAAATATAGTTTTACAAATCTTAAATGCATTGTTGTTTCTTCTTGTGTGTTCTGTCAGGTGTTCATTATCTGAACATGTGTTTGTTGTCTGAACATAAAAATATTTTGTGAAAGTGTTCATTGTTCAATTTGTTCACAGTTCGAACTGTTCATTAACCAATCACCCACTGTATTGGTGATAGCAAGTGGCAATAAATCCCTAGTCTGCTTATTTTGACATTCAATGTAAAATTGAATCACAAAGCACACTTCAGGAAAAACAGCAGAATATCTAGTTTCTGTGTGATGGGGTCCTGTGCACCACACATATAGCAATTTCATGACAAGTTCAGGCAGAAAAGTAGGGAGTGGCATTGAGAACCAAAGGCAGTTTTGTGCAGTGCCGCTTCAGTGTTTCCAAATTATAGATATTTTTTTTTATCAATCAACAGAAAATTTGTGGAATTCTTTGGGACTTTTTTCAGTAGACTAAAACACATGACATGACATATATATTGTTTAAGCCTTGTAATCAAAAGTGTATTTGGAATTATTCATTAAAAATTATTCAAAAATGATTCCTATTGCTAATGTGAGATTAGCCAAGGGTATAGGGTCTGATCCTATACCTCTTACGGGCTCAGATTAACCGAAATCTGTTCTCTGAGTTTTGGATCGAGAGATCCGATCCTAATCAGGATTTTGACCGGGAGGGCTTTTTGTATTAGAGAGGATATAGATGGCAAAGTCTTTATCCAACGTCAGGATTCGTGACACCAGTTTGTCAATTATATTCCGCGGACAAACACGTGTGTGAGATCTGATTCAGACACAAATTAAGAGTCATTTCATTTGATAAACATAACAATAAATTTAATAAGACATAAGAAAATAAAAACTAATACAAAATATTAAATGAAGGAAGGATATAACTACTACAATTAAGATACACCTCGAGAGATATACGACCCTATTTACCGATACAAGATCGAGAGAGAGATTACAATATCGTTGTAAAACATACAACCTGGTTTAGTTGTCGTTCGTCTTCTTCTTGTAGGCAAGGGACACTTTAGAGATAAGTTCATTTACTTCTTTCCATGGGAGATCGATATGTGCACAAAATCAAAGTAACTTTTCTAACAGTTAACTCTGGGATTACTCTATGTGACTCGTCAAAGGGCGTTGGTCATCAGGAGGAAAACATGTGGAGTCCGGACACTTCCAGGTCTGTCGATGAACTCCCCGAATTCTGATAAATTTCCCCTATATCTCATGATTTACGACCAATCATCTGCCAGAAACTCTTTCATGTGAACAGATGAAAGGGGGATCAAAGAGGGGTAGACAGCTCCCATCTGAGCGAGATTTTTAGTGGATAAGGGAAAAACAGAGGATGTACGAACTTCCCTCAAAGGAAGTAACATCTGTTATCTATTTTTCCCACGTTGGAAAACGTTAATTTCTCACCAAAATGAAATAATATTTTATGACAATATTTAATATTATTAAATAATTATTAATTTTAGACCCAGGGGCTATTCAGATCTCACACTAACAAGGAGAGACCAGACGTTTGGGTTTCTGATTCAAATCAAACTTGCTAAGCATGTAACCTTAGACACAAAAAGCTCCTTGTTTAAATAATAGGATCCACTTCTCAAGTATTTCCAAAAATTGGGCTCTGAAAATTGAGTGTTTAGCTTTTAAGCCTATGGAAGTTTCTTGTCTTTGAATGGCAATAGCCAAGTGGCTAAGACGTTAGTGTGAGATCGTGGGAGTTAATTGAGAAAAAATTATAACAACTAAGTGTTAAATTGTTGATACATGGGAACATCGTTAGGTAAATGCGTCTCATGGTGCAAATCTGACAAGTCAAATTCTTACCATCCTAACTGGCCCATCAATGACACATTTCAAGTGTCATCACTAGAAAACATAAGATCACCTGATCTTATTCCCACACCTGATGAGGATCTAATGGCTGCACATCTGATCTTCAGTGCAGTCGTTCACCAAGAAGTGTCTTATGCGTGGTGACTATGACACTGTGACACATCATCCAGATCAGTGTTTCTTAACAGGGGGGCCAGGATCCCCTGGTGGTCCATAAGAAGTTTTCCGGGGGCCATCAAATTATCCAAAATTTCCTTCAGAATATAATAAAAAGAAAATTGATGTATAACCGAATATCATATTGAAAAGTGATAAAAGAAAAATAAAGTTTTCGTATTTAGTTTTTTTTTATTTATTTCTTCCTACATACAACTTTGTTAGTACAGAATAATAAATGCAAATATGCTACTTACACCACAGTATTTACTTCTTTTATTACAAAGTAATTCTAAGAAACTGTTAATGCTTGGAATTTAAAAAATAAAGCAATAATAAAAAAGTCAATTTATTATAGATAATTTAACAAATATAAATTATTATTAAAAAAAATGGGAGTCACAAAAAATTATAAAATATTTGGTGGGTCGCGAGTATAAAAAGGTTAAGAACCACTGATCCAGATCATCTCCTCGTTCTTCTGGATGCCTTCCTACTGACCTCCAACCATCACTCCAGGAGTGTTTCACCAACATTCAATTACACCAGATTGGGAAACAACAAATTATCTTCACAGTAGTACGTAGAATTGTAAGCTCTCTCTCTATCAAAATAGATTTAAGTGGCTAGTTTTCCATAATTGTTTGGGAGCACGCTAGATTATGAATAACCAATATATTTTAGTCCTTAGTCCTAGTACTGGATGTTATGTTACTAATGCTTGTATAACACTGTTTGCTTTAATTTTGCTCATTAAATTTGTTATTTTGTTACCCTTTACTCAGAGAAGCGGTCACCT
The DNA here is from genome assembly GCF_000671375.1 of Centruroides sculpturatus. NCBI lineage: Eukaryota > Metazoa > Arthropoda > Arachnida > Scorpiones > Buthidae > Centruroides > Centruroides sculpturatus. The sequence goes on from NW_019384401.1 coordinate 497,755, forward strand.
TATTGATAGACTCATTGCACCTCTTCACTCAACATTTAGAAATAGCTCTCCTACTTAATATTTGTTTACTATTCGTGAGTTAGGATATATTAAATTTAATCCTAACTGGTGTCAGGAATCCTAGGAATTTATTCTGACAGTAGGGTAGCTTTACACAGAATTGCGAAGTTTGATAGCCGCTTAAAACTCGTCCATCTCATACACCACATTCTCAGACACTTAGACAACAACATTAGAATAGATTCCCAATGTGTCCCAATGGCCATGCAGGGGTTCTCAGCAACGAGACCACTGACTGTCTTGCCGAACAAGCTGCAAAGTCTTCAGTCACTAGTACTTTCAGTTATATTCCTACCTTATGCATCAACAATCACATCAAGAAGCAAATCTTCATTCTCTGGCAAGACAGCTGGGACTGTGACACCACTGGTAGGCTCATTACACTTTCATCCCCAAAGTTGACACTACTGTGATTCTTTGCCACTTTTATCCTAGTTACACCCTGACTCAGCTACTTACAAGACACGGCAGCTTTAAGCAATACTTGCATAGATTTAACATTGGGGACAATCCACAATACAGTTGTGGTATTCGGGAAGACACCTTGTGTAGACAACACAAGGTGTCTTCACAATTTCTGATACAAAAAGTTTACATCACTGCACCAGGAACTAGCTAAACACCTAATACACATCAACATCAATTCACAAGACATGCCAAAATTTCTTACTCTGGGCATCACCTATATGAAACCTAAATTAAACATCTCCAAACCCGATATCCAATATAGTAAGACACCAACCGAATGCCGTAAATCAATCGGGCTATTTTAATGCTAAATACTAAATAAATTACGTAATTAATTTGGCACTAGAGGTAAGCATTAGGCGCCATCTCTTATTAAAATTAATAATTATAAATA
>NW_019384401.1:498857-685138 GCF_000671375.1 Centruroides sculpturatus
GAGTAGGACGTGGGCACTGAATGTGTCCCCAGCCGGCATTGTAATAACCGTCGATGGTTACATAGTTATACGCTGGAAGAGGAGATCGGAACGGAGGTCCGGATAGCGTAACTGGCAACGCATCTGCACGGTAAGCAGGAGTTGTGGGTTCGAGTCCCGGGCCGATTTTTTCTCCCAGCGGTTCTAAATTATTTAAATTAATTAATTTATTTATAATTATTAATATTAATAAGAGATGGCGCCTAACGCTTACCTCTAGTGCCAAATTAATTACGTAATTTATTTAGTATTTAGCATTAAAATAGCCCGATTGATTTACGGCATTCGGTTGGTGTCTTGAAACCTAAAAACAACAATACCACAGACCCCACATAATACAGACCACAGACCAATTACATGTCTCCCAACACACTACAAATTATTGACATCCTGTATTGCAAACAAAATATACAAACACGTTGAAGAACACGACATTCTTATGGAACAACAAAAAGGTTGCTGTAGAAATTATAGGGGATGCAAAGAACAGTTACTCGTAGATTCAGTCATTCTACGGCAAGCACACAAACAACACAGAAACATATACATGGCACATATAGACTACAGAAAAGCATTCAACAGAGTTCCATACAATTGGCTACTACATATTCTATACATGTACAAAATACATCCATCACTCATCGCATTCTTCCAAAACACTATGCAGCACTACATCTCAGGGTTCATAACACTTCCATATAAACAAACCAAATATTTATTAGGCAAGGAATTTTTCAAGGAGATTCCTTGAGTCCTCTCTGGTTCTGCTTAGCCTTGAACCCATTATCCAACATGTTAAACAACACACAATAAGGCTACAATATCAGACATGAAAAACAACATAGTTTACATTGTCACATCTCATGTATTGTATGTACATGGACGACATAAAACTTTATGCATCCACACAAAAACAACTTCATTAACTCCTACAAATCACACATTCATACACCAAGGACATACAAATGGCGTTTGGCTTAGACAAATGCAAAATACTTCACATAGAAAAAGGAGTCCTGAAGAAAGAAGATTTTGCACTTGGGAAATGGAGATGTTATTGAATCCATGGAAGAGGGCAAGTTCTACAAGCATTTAGGATTCCAACAGGCAAACTAACAGAGCATACACAAATAAAGCAAAGATTAATTAAAGAATACCAAAGTAGGTTAAATGCTATCCTCAGAACACAGTTAAATGCAAAACACACAGTTAAAGCAATAAACACATGTCATCCCAATACTCACATATTCTTTTGGAATTATACGTTGGACTCACAAAGGAAAATAAGAACAACACTTACTAAGCGTAAACAACATCATCCTAAATCCACCACAGAAAGATTAACCCTTCCATGTAAAGATGGTGGATGTGGCCTGATTGATATAGTTAACTTTCACTGCAAACAAATACAGTCACTGCAAGGGTTTTTCTACAAAAAACAAGAAACATCACAGTTACATAAAGCAGTATAAAGCAGTAACTCTAGCAGACTCAAATAACACACCATTAAACTTACACTTATATCATACGGACACGACACAACATATAAAAAGCACAGACACCATTAACCTGTCCCGTGTTATTTCCGAATATTTTCATGTTGACCTCATTTGACCTGACCTGTCAACTCTGAACATACAGTAGAGCGTTGCTTATCCAAAACATTGGTTATCCGAAAGAATTCCAGTTGGCAAATTTAAATTTTCGTTAGTGCTGTGGCACTGCAATCTTTGGCTATGTCTTGGGCTACTCAAATATTTTACGTTTTTGATACTAAATTAAGTTCTAAACTATAATTTTTTTTATTGTTTTTATATTTTTCAATATATTTATTTTGTTTGTACAAAATAAAGAAATAATTTTTAATGATACAATAGTCACGATTATTATTTTAAAAAGTTTACGTTAGGCTTAACATCGACGAAAATTCAACATGAAGTGACACGCAACGGAGAAAAATTTCAACACGGGATAGGTTAATATATTTTTTTGTACATAATCGGTTATCCGAAAAATAAGTTATCCGAACAACCCCATTCCCCAATTGATTCGGATAAATGACGCTCTACTGTAATTCGTTTCTGCATCGGAACATTTTTTATACTAGATGTCACTATGTGTCATAATTTTTATATTAAAACAAACTTTCGAAATATAATGTNCCCAAAATATCTTAGGTCAAAACATAATGACCCTGACTGGTGGACCCGAGATATCTCATTTCTGCATAGACATTTTTCATTATATTTATTTTGTTTGTGGAAAATAAAAAAAAAATAATTTTTAACGATACAGTAGCCATGATTATTATTTTAAAAAAAGGTTTTTATTCGTTAGGCTAAACATCAAGAAAAATTCAACATGGCGACCACACATAACGGAGAGAAATTTCAACATGGGATAGGATAAGCAATCGTGGGCTTGAAAGGCACTCCATGGCAGGCATCCTTATGACCTGGCCCAAGATTTTGTTGACAAAACTATGTAAAACAGCTGGATAGCTCGGGAATGCCTCTTTGGGGAGACAGAAGGATTCATGATTGCCATAATGGATCAGGTCATAAATACTAAAACCTACAGAAAACACATACTCAAAGATACAACACTCACAAATGTCACATCATGCCAGAAGCTATACAATACATCACTTCTGGTTGCAAGCTCTTGGCACAGACAGATTATTTATACAGTCATAATCAAGTAGCAAATGTAATACACCAAGAGCTTGCAAACAAACACAAATTATTAGACATCCACAAACCAAGCTACAAAATACATTCCACAAACAGTACAGTTGTCCCTCTATAGTCCGACGTTTTTTAATCCGACATGCTCAGTAGTCCGACGCACCTCCCATCAAGGTACCCATCCCCGTTACGTGTCTGCTTGCACAGAAGCATGTCGCGATGTGAATCTCCCCATCCAATTTTTACACGATGACACACATTTAGTGTGTTTTATGTGAGCAGTTCTGTTCGAACAGTTGGAGTAGAGAATATTGTAAGTTACTGCTAGCAAAACAATGCGAAATATGTAATTATTTTTGGTAATCCGGACTCTTTTGGTAATCTGACACACCTTTGGTCCCATACCTGTCGGATTATCAAGGGACAACTGTATTTGAAAATAGCATACACAAAATGTACTATGACAGAGCCATAATCACAGATAAAACAATTTACCACAACAGACCAGACATCACACTCATTGACAAACACAATAAAATCACATACATTATAGACATATCCATTTCAAACACTCACAATGTACAAAACACATGCACTGAAAAAATCAGCAAGTACACAGAACTCGCCCAGGAAATAAGGCATCTGTGGAGGATGGATAAGGTGTTTATTGTACCTGTTGTTCTCTCCTGTATAGGTGTCATTCCACACACACTACACAAAAGCCTAGGAACATTACAATTGAATAGAAACACATACATCACACTACAGAAGGCCACTATATTGAATACATGTCATATTGTTAGGAAATTCTTGAATACAGACACACACACTGACACAATTATTTAATTTTTTTAGTTACTGTGTTTTTGACTGGTCCGGCATAGTACACAGCCACTGGTGTCAACCGAGTATAACCCACTAAACCAGGGGTGGCCAAAAGTTTTTGCCCCCGTGCCAAATTGGAAAGAAAACTTTTTTCACGGGCCAAACCAGAGACTGCCCTAGGAAGGTTTTGAGGTGGTGTGAGATCTCATTGTGGTGTCACTCCATAGAGACTAAATTGTACATAGAGATTACAGATAAATTTTTCACATTATCATGCTTTATCAACATTCTATGCTGTACTTAAGAGACTTGTAATGGAGGGTTAACTCTAAATGCGCAGTGAGTTGATTTTTTTTTTTTTTTTTATTTTTATTTTTAGGCATCAGAATTTTTCATCAAGCTATTCGGACTTGAGTAGCTAATATTGAAAGATTAATCGCGGGCTGCATAAATTCATTGGATGGGCTGTATATTGGCCATGCCTGCACTAAATCCAACATAATAGTAATAATAATAATTATAATTTTATCTACATTAAACTGCTAATGAAACTAAACTGAAAAAATAAGAAAGAAAGAAAAAACAGTGTTTGATACGATATTTTCTAAACTTTATGTTGGTATTGTGTTTTTAGTGGCTACTTTGGAGGTTTTGGGTACATGATGGTGCAGATTATGCAGAGGTGTTTTCATTCTAGCAATTTTTTGTAAAATATAATTGTGTTGATGAGTTATATGAAGAAAACTAATAATTAATATATCAATAACCTAGTCTCATTGAATTTCAGATATTAATTTTAAAAAGAAGTTATGTAACATCAAAAAGAAAAAAGCATGACCATAGGTTATATGGAGAAATAGTTTTTGGAATGATTCAGGATTGGAATTAGAAAGGAATTAAGGGGGTATTAACCCTCCTTGCTCTGTCTAACATCTCTGCTCACTAGTAAGGGTGTCATTCAGGACTAGATTAAGCTAGTGCAAGGCCCATAATAAATATTATAAAGGGGCTTTAAATTTAAGAATTACGCATAAATATTTACCACATCCATGTTACTCTCTCACATTACACCACACTTTTACATAACACTCATCAGTATAGACATACTAAGAATAAATGACTTCCAACAACTTAACACTGTGTTTTCTAATAACCACCCACGAAAAACCTTTTTAACGAGTGTTATGTCACTATTAAATTCCACAAGTACTTTCGACCTCCACCGAGGTCTGCTTCAGGTGGTGACTGGCCGTGTTTCGACCCGACCGTCGTAACGATGTTGCCAACGGTGTAAATAAATAAACGTGCGCGTCGGGTTTCACCCCTCCGACCGCCGTTGCTCGAACTCCTCGAATAAATACTTCCACGCCTGTGCAAGTGTTTCCCCATCCCTGTAGTTGATGCAGTTGCCCCCCATGATAGCTTTGTGAATCTCCCAGGTCTCCAGGTGACGGATGTGATCAGTGCGGAACGCGGGTCTGATAAGTTTGGTGTTCTGGAAGTCCGCCCTTATTTCAGGGTCGGTGACATAGGTCGCTAGGTCAGGGGGGTGGCGGGCGCACTTGCATGCGCCCGCTGCCCCCCTGGCTGCAGGGACTGCCCCCCACCATCGCCGGACGACAACAGTCAGGCGGATGGGAACGCGAGATGCGCGGTTGTCTGCTTCAACCGGCATCTAGACCCCCTATATAGAGAGATCGCTAGCATCAGCCGCACCAAAATCGCGTACTTAAGAACCGGCACGCTTTACAACTTGCTGCACAACGCGAAGGACGCAATGGATCTCACCAGGGCCCCAGGTGTTTACTCCATTCCCATACGGGACGACAGATTCAATAGAGACTTAGTTTACATTGGCTCCACCATCCAATCAACACAGAAAGGAATACGGGAACACCAGGCTGATATTAAGCATAAAAGGCACACCACTGCCTTAGCGACCTATGTCACCGACCCTGTAATAAGGGCGGACTTCTGGAACACCAAACTTATCAGACCTGCATTCCGCGCTGATCACATCCGTCACCTGGAGACCTGGGAGATTCACAAAGCTATCATGGGGGGCAACTGCATCAACTACAGGGATGGGGAAACACTTGCACAGGCGTGGAAGTATTTATTCGAGGAGTTCGATCAACGGCGGTCGGAGGGGTGAAACCCGACGTGCACGTTTATTTATTTACACCGTTGGCAACATCGTTACGACGGTCGGGTTGAAACACGGCCAGTCACCACCTGAAGCAGACCTCGGTGGAGGTCGAAAGTACTTGTGGAATTTAATAGTGACATAACACTCGTTACAAAGGTTTTTCGTGGGACACCACCTGAAGCAGACCTCGGTGGAGGTCGAAAGTACTTGTGGAATTTAATAGTGACATAACACTCGTTAAAAAGGTTTTTCGTGGGTGGTTATTAGTTTAGACATACATCTAACTCAGTAAAGTTAAATTTGAACAAAATTATTTATTCATATCATGTTAATAATGACATCTGTAATGATTACATATCATGACTAAGTAATACATAGAACAATTTGTGGTGAACATTTCTCCCCATATTTATGTACAGGAATAACTAAGACCTAGCCTCACAAGAGCCACAGCAACGACATTTGTGAAACTCCTCCACAGCATGTCACCCCTGCATCTGTGGGCTGAGCAAACAGGACATGTGTTGATAAATCACTTCCTGCCTTGATTCTATTCTGTTCAACCCTGCAAATTTGTACTTTCTTCCCCTCCTCATGGCACCACAGAATCACTTGCATGTCATTCTGGAGAGCTTTACAGTGGCACCACATGGTTTCAAGACAAAATGTTATACTGTGCCTCCACAAAGTGTCCAGTTAAAAGACAAAACAGTTATGTATTGATAGTTGGTGTATGTAAACACAGCACACACACACACATATATATTGTGGTCATATGCACGTGGTGAGGTTTATTTTTTCAAAGATGCATATATTAAAACAATAAAACGTGCTTTTATTTTGCCTGTATATTTTACACTTTACAGGATCTTCTGGATTCCAACACTCCTAATTTCCTTTTTGCTTAAAAACAAAACCTTTTCGGATCCACAGTCAGAACAAAATTATCGCGATACAAAGAAAATACTTATCAATAACTTAAATCTACTTATTCTAATAAGAGAAAGAGAGAAAAGGATAGATAATAGGATAGATAGAAATATAGTTTCAAGCAAGAATGGGTACCCAAGTTGGCAATCGAAGTGGCGGTGGTCAGATGATGCCGTCCTGGATTGTGGGGGCTGATTGTAGGTGAAGGCCGATCAATATTTCACTTGGCTTTTCAGTCTTCAGATGTCGTTAATCATGATACTTCTTTCCTCTTTGGGTCTCAGACCTTCTTTTCTTTTGAACCTTTCGTTATCTTCTCCAGTCGATGCAAAAACGACCTGGAGACCTCTCCGATGCGTATTCCCTCTTCCAGGTCCCAAGCAAAAAGTGACCCTCTCGTCTCTCCCTCTTGCCCTCTGGGTTATTCCTTTCCTTTGTCCTCTAACCAGGTAACCCACCACCCACACTTGGAAGAAAGTTCCAGGAAGTATATACAAAGGAACAAAGAAAGAAGGAAGGAAAAATAGAAAAACACATATAAAAATAACAAATACATCGGTGTACCACCACAATATATTGGTTTTCTTGGTAACAATTCTATCTAAGCAGTTTTTCATTATAGATTTATAGAAATGGTTGCTATTTGTGCTCTCATAGAATGATACATGGAATACAAGAATTGCACAAAATAAACACCAGTGTGGAAATGACCAGTGTTGTCAACCATTTTTAAGCAATGTCCCTGCAAAGATGATATAAATCAGGGGTCAGCAACCTATGGCATGCTCGCCAAACGTGGCACGCGGGACAATTTTTAGTGGCACTCTGATTGAATAGAAATGTAGTAAAAATTATATTTTAATTATTAATTACACATTTAAACAGAAGTCATAGTTCAGTGAAGGCCGTTGTACATTAAAAACGAATCTCTTGTTTGTATATTTCTATTACAGCGCATGTATTTACATTCCGTGTCACTTCTACGTGCTATGCAAGTTTTTCCTTCACATGTAAGAACATAATTCAATTAACAACTTAACTTCAAAATTATACATTTTTGAAGTTTGTTATAACCCAGTGTTTCTCAACGGGGCGATATCGCCCCCATGTGGGCATTTTTCCATTTCAGGGGGCAATTAGCAACAATTTATATTTTGGGGGCAAAAAACAATTTTCTGGGCAATATAGTAAAACATTATATCAAGAATAATTAGATATTTTATTTGTTATATCGTACAATAATTAAACAAATAACATTATACTAGTCAATAGTCTATTCAATGCAGTACGAATTTGGCGTTAGCCTTGGCCAGAGTCGGTAGATTAACTTGGCCCCCGCTCGGAATTTTGAAGTGAAGGGGGCGATACTACGTTAAAGGGGGCGACGATTCATCAGAGGTTGAGAAACACTGCATTAGATGATGTCAAACTAGAAAATCAATATAGTATACGTAGTAGGTTGTCGTTTATTACGAGTGATCGCCTGGCTTACTTTAATCCGTAATCATTCTCTAACTTCATTTAGTTACCTTCTGAGTGGAAATATTTTGCACTCTACGACACAACTTGGCCTTTCACGAAATTGAAAAACATCATTTCCTGCGTTTCTGATAGAGGATGCAACACTTTCTGATAGAGGATGCAACACTTTCTGATAGAGGATGCTTTTACATTATAGATGACGTTTTCGGGTGCGATATTCGATTTATTACATATCATTTAATATAATCTGAAACTGAAATATTAATAATTATTACGACACCCGATCCTAGTGAAGAATAATATACACTCTGTCCGGGGAATTCTTTCAGTTGACCTGAAGAAGAGCGAATAGAACACTCGAAAACGTTTGTCAAGCGATATTTAACGTATACGCATAGAGCACTGGTCACAGGTTCTGATAGTGTGACATTATTTTCATCCTGGTGCTGAGAATAGAATAGTTCCTGCATTTAAGTACTTAGCTATGCCGGCTAATTTATATCACAAGAAGCTGATAGCCCTGGTTAAATCTAGAGCCAAATTACGGTTCCTTATGGAGTGTAAGAAAAACGGACTTCTACCGATGATAATTTTCCGGATACGCCTCCCACCAGGCAATGAACCTCTCCTTAAAAAAGTCAGGATCATGTGTCTTAATAGAGCCATCCGATCATCCAGGAAGCAGATCTTCGCAAAATTAAAAGACTTAATAGAGACCGAAAACTCCTTATTCCACACACACCCAGAAGTATTGGCCAGTGAGAACGCTAGGTTAGTCCCGGTCTACGAATGATTATCTGCTGAACTATGGGAACGCTACCACAGGATGATGGATTGGATACTACGATTTCAGGTACCTAAGGCTAACTAACGCCCCACATTCCCGTTTATCCTTTGGGACAGCATCCAACCACCTAACTTCGTTATAGACGTACTTAGATATGGCCCAACCTTCGCACCCCCACTGCCCAAGAATAGAACCAGAGACCTCATTCCGGATATGGAATACCTTATAAAAAGCCTCCCAGACACGCAGAAGGAATATTACAGATGGATATCCTCGATAAACATCATGAAAGCTAAGGAACAGCAAGAAATTATAGAGCTCAGGGACAAACTGAGTTGTACTACTAGATGGATGCAAAAGAATGGAGTAATTCTCACCAGAGCAGATAAGTCCAGAACACTGGTCCTCATGAAACGCAATTCATACCAACAGAGCTTAAGAGAATACATCGATAATACAATGTGCAAGAAAGAGAAAGACGATATAATCGACAGACTACAGGCTAAAGTTAGACGTCTGGCTGACTCTAAATTAGCTAAACGCCTGGCACTATGTGACATAGTGGTCGATTCGCCTGACGTCTACTACACAATCGGGCGTAACTGTTGGCCTGTCTTATGCGTCTAAGACGCATAAGACAGGCCAACAGTTACGCCCGATTGTGGACAAGGTGAGAGCGCCCACGAGAAAGTTAGAAAAAGCCATACACAACCTTCTGACTCCCCATCTGGAAAACTACCCTTACAACGAAAATAAACCGACCGACCTCATCCGCCTCCTGCAGGACCTACCCTCCCCACCACAGTTTATGACAGTCCTGGACTTCAAATCTATGTACCCCTCAATAGAACTACCCCCAGCCTTCTGCTCCCTCAGAGATTTTTTGTTTAATACTGTTCAGGACCAGGCACTACACCAACAAGTACTCGAGGTGGCCCATCTGGCATGTTACGACTCCGTGTTTAAGTTCGGCGACACTATCTACCGGCAAAAAAAGGGCGTACTGATGGGTAGCCCGCTCTCAGGCGACCTCTGTGAAATGGTCGTCAGGCAGCTTGAAACTAAGGCCCTCCCGCCTTTCCTTCCTAGCATCCTCATTTATAAAAAATACGTTGACGACATCCTCATCTTATGGAAGGAGATACCCGACATGACATCCTTCGTCGGAACCATTAACGACAACCCTTTCGGCCTAACGGTCGAGCTGGAGCAAGCTAGTACGGAGGAAGTCCATTTCCTCGACATCGCAATAAAGATAGTAGGACCCACCATCCAAACAGCTGTATACCACAAGCCCTCATCCACCCCCACGTACATACCAGCCGATTCCTGTGACCCGTTCCCATACAAGGCAGCTGCATTTAGGGCTCTTGTGGAGAGAGCGTTTTCACACTCATCCACCAAGCAAGCCCTGACAAATGAATTAGCCCGCATCAAAAAAATAGCAACTGAACACGGATTCCCGAACATGACGCACCGCTTAATTGAACAGTACCAATGCCAGAAACACACCCTAACCGCAGAGACCGCCACCGACCCACAACGAGATAACCCGGCACGGATCCCCATCACATACAACCCACACCTCAAGACTGTACATAGAAAAATAGCCAAAGAACACAGGATTCGACTGACGTAAAGAAAATGCCCCACGATTTTCCGCATCCTAAGGAACGATAAGGACCCTCCTGATCGCACCAGACTCCCCGGAATCTACTCTATCCCGCTCCGTGACAATAGGCAAAATGCGGAACTACTATACATCGGCTCAACCAAACGCTCCTTAAACACCCGTCTACGTGAACACCAGGCAGATATCAGGCACAGGAGGCTGACCACAGCCCTAGCCACATATGCATCGGACCACAAAATCGAAGTACACTTCGAGAAGGCTACCATTATTGTCAACACGCTCCACCAGCAGCAACTCAGATGGCTGGAAGCCGCGGCTATCCACAACACCGACCGGCTAACCACCTGCATTAACCGGAAAGAGGAACTAACCTTGTCTCTGGCCTGGCAATCACTATTGGATGCCAACCCGCCGCTTCCTCCCCCGCCGCACGGCCGCGCACACCGGAAGCGACCCACCCCCTCAGAACTGACACCCGATCCTAGTGAAGAATAATATACACTCCGTCCGGGGAATTCTTTCAGTTGACCTGAAGAAGAGCGAATAGAATGCTTGAAAACATTTGTCAAGCGATATTTAACGTATACGCATAGAGCACCAGTCACAGGTTCTGATAGTGTGACATTAATACACATCCTTTTTTAAAATACATATATTTACAGTTAAAATTTTCCAACAGTGCACTGAACAGCACCTAGCCTTCACTAGTGATGTTGGTTTTCCATCATCAGTGAAGGCTAGTTATCCTGCACGGGTTATCCACTACACCCTGTTGTTGTTGTTGTTGCCGCTGATTGTCTGTGACTGCTTATTTGTCAGAATTATCTGCTTATTTCACGGCTAATGATAATATCTTATGGTGTCTCCACTATATGCAAGCTGTGGATGCCGCTGGTAGCTTTCAGCACAGCCCCAGCTAAAATGATCTAGAGATCCTTTTATCTTTTATTAATAAAGTACAGGTCCAGAGATGCCCATAGACTATAAAAAAGAGGAGATACAAGCTTTAAAAAATGGCATCAGTCATTTTGCAAGAAGCTTCAAACTGTGATTCAACATCAGATCAGCATTCCCACAAACTGACACTGGTTGCAGTCGGGGCTAACTTGGCCTTAAAAACAAGAAACATTCCTTGTTTTCAAGGCCAAGTTTTTGTCAACAACAAAGTTAATGGGACAATGGACAAATATCATTCATTAGTTTCTAGTGTAGCTCCGTGATACCGCTTCCAGTCCCAAGCTTGGATAAAGGAGGTGGGTTGACGTCAAGAAGGACATCTGGCCATAAAACCTATGCCAAAACTACATGGTATGTCTGCTATGCTACAAGTAAGCTACAGCTTTGTTAGGGTGTCCCCCGCAAGTGACGTGCAGTCATGTTGCCTGAAAACTGTCAAATGAGCTTGGGCTACCTAACCAAGGACAGGTTCGGCTAAAGAAGTTAGTCCAGAAAGATAGGAGGAAGAAGAATAAAAGTATAAAAATAGGTACTTAAACATCGGAACATTGATTGGGAGGTAGAGTTGGTTGATCTTATGCAAAGAAGGAGATTGAACATTCCATGCCTGCAAGAGACAAGATGGAGAGGAAATAAAGCTAAAAAACTTGGGAAAGGATATAAACTGAGTGGAAGGAATGGAGTTGGTATCATAGTTGATAAAGTTCTAAAAAACAGAGTCTGTGAGGTTAAACGAAGGTGTGATAAATTATGAGCATTAAGTTGGACATTGGTGGAATTTTCATTATGATTGTGTGTGTGTATGCTTCTCAGCCAGGAAGTGAAGAAGAAGAGAAGACAAACTTTTGAGCAGATCTTGCCCAAGTTATAATGTGTGTTCCTGTGAATGAGAGGTTAATCTGTGGGGGCGATTTAAATGGTCATGTTGAGAAGAGGAAGAATGCAGAAAGAAGTGTTCTTGGGTGGTGGAGTGTGGGAGAAAGACTTGTTGATAATGCTGAGGCTTTTGACCTTATGCTAATTAACACCTATGTTGAGAAGAAAGTGAATCAGCTGGTTACATGCATGAGTGGAGAGAGTGGAGGCTAAAGTTAAGAGTACTGTGGGCACTAAAGAAGTGTTCTCCATTAATGTTGGTTTACATCAGGGATTGCCCCTTAGCCCTTATCTGCTTGACCTGATAATGGACGTGTTGGTTTGTGACGTAAAGTGTGGTGCTCCATGGAGTATGCTGTTTGCTGTGCTATGTGAACCTTCCCAAACCAAGGCTGAGAAGAAACTGGAAGAGTGGAGGAAAGTTTTGGAAGAAAAGAGCATGAGAATTAGCAGAACTAAAACAGCTTATATGATTCTGAATGACAGGGACAAGTGCAATATTAAAATTCAAAATGTGCTCCTTTTTGTGGTTTTGAGTTTTAATCTCAAGAATGGCGTTAGTTAGATAAATTTGAGACCAGATATGGAAACCTTAGGGGTATGAGGCCCTGATTAACTATATATGAACTTACAGTGAAAACCCAGAGGACATGTTATTTCAATTCAAAAGTTTTCCCCTGAAAATAGTTAATAGATGACATGCATGACTCTACTGTTAAAGGAAAGGTATGATGTACAGGGGAAAAACACTACAGTACTAATTTGAGTTGGAAAGCATATATTTTAAATTAAATAAATTAAAAATATGATTAAAAATTATAGCTTGGCATTGTGACAATTTTACAATAAATAATTGCTTGTTATCTATATACAAACTTCTAGTCTAGACTGGAAGTCACATGATATTTTTAAAATTAAAAATGATTAAAAATTGCAACACAGCATTGTGAAGATGTCATGACAAGTAATTTCTCATTAACAAAAATATTTCATTATTTTTTATAGTTCATACAATTATATTGCAGAATTTTAGAAAGTTTATTTATTAATTTTTGAAAATTATTATGTTAATAATATAAATATGTTTTTAATTATTTATTTCAGGTGTTACATATAGAAGTAGTGAACTTAGTTGCATGGATGATACTCCTCTCATGTTTTCACCTTGCAGTTCTCAGTCTTCACTCAGTAGTTTTGAACAACATTCCATTCATGATGACCGTAGTTCAATTATTAGTGATATTAGGTAATTTTGAAAAACATATATATTTTTGTTGCAATTTTCAAATAAGAAAAAACATACAACTAAGTGCTTGTGACATTTTATATTTTACAACTGTAATTAAAGGTAAATGTTTTAAAAAAGTAAATTTATGTTTTATAAAATTGATTTTAAAATGCCAATTAATTATTTTCAATAAAAATTTTTGTGTAATGTTTCTGTTATAAATAATTATATTTAAAAATCTATCATATTTTGAAAATGAATAAAAAAAACTTGGATGACAGTTGAAATTCTGGTTTAAATGAATGAGAGATAATAATCTAAAGATAGGGATAAAAACAAATATAAAGAACTAGACCAAGAGATTTAAAGGAGTGTCAAAAAGGCAAAAGAGATGTAATTTTATAACTGTCTAGAAATTAAATGTGAAGAAATCTGATAATGCTAGAAGACAAAAATATACAAATATAAAAACACCTATAAGCCCAATAATAATAAAACAGATATTTAATTTAGGTACAATGCTTGTATCTAAATAAATAATTCTGGAAGTGACGATCAGACAGAGGTTTGGGTAATGTAACTGGCAATACATCCACACTAAATTGCAGGTATGGGTTCGAGTTCTGTTCCAGGTCTTTTCTTCCAGAACCATCTAAATTAATTAATAAACATTAAATTAATTTTAATTATTAAATTTAATAAGAAATGGTGCAAAATGCTTACCTTTAGGCCAAATTGCTTTGAAATTAATTATTAATAGTAGCAATAATATAGCCTGATCTAATCCAGCAATCATTTGGTTTTGACATTAAAAGCATCAGTGAAATCATTGATGTTTTTAATGTCAAACTGAAAAGATTATATTATAACTAGGACTCATGTTTTTATGCAAATGCATATTTGAGTTTAGATTGCTATTCTTTAAAATAAGAAAAAATGGAAATCTGGAGGTTCTATGACCCAAAATTTAGGAGTTATAAATGCATATTTAAAATGTAAAATGGTATTTTTAACTTTCTACCTATTAAAGCATATTTTCTTGCTTTTAAGAATTTTCTAGACTAACTACTGCATTGCTGTATTTCATTGCACCTTATCTTTCTTCAAAAGTTGTTAGAAGTAGACTTACTTAAAATACCCAAACTCCAGCAGTAGTGTGTGATATTAACATTTTCAGAGTTCTTATATTTCCATCTTCAGGTTCTGTAGTCATTTGAACATAACATATTTTTTTGTGAATCATATGATGATGTTTGTATCCAACATTTTTTAAAAAAAGACAAACATCACATGCTACTTAAAATTTAGCACTTATATGTTATTTCTTCGTAGACTGTATATATCAATAAATAATACAACTCTAAAACCTTTACGATATAGCCAAATTTATTATCCCAATTCAAACGTTTTCGGACATCTTTAATGCCCTTTTTCAAGAACGAACTAAGTACATTCTAACTGCAATCGAATACTGGCTAATTTGTATAAACGATAACTGCGTTTTGGAACGCGTATTTAAAAAATTCTTATTGCGTATTTAAAAATTCTTAAAAAATTTTTAAATACACAATAAGAATTTTTTAAATACGCGTTCCAAAACGCAGTTATCGTTTATACAAATTAGCCAGTATTCGATTGCAGTTAGAATGTACTTAGTTCGTTCTTGAAAAAGGGCATTAAAGATGTCCGAAAACGTTTGAATTGGGATAATAAATTTGGCTGTATCATAAAGGTTTTAGAGTTGTATTACTTATATGTTATTATTGTTTGGTTAGTACTAATGACATGTTTGCAATGTGATGTTTTTTATATCTCATATAAGGCTCTCCATGGCTGGGCCAATGAGTTGCTGTCTTTATAGTTGATGATTATTTCTTCCCTTGCTGCTTTGTAAATTTTGATTTTTTTCCAGATGCTATATTTGTGTTTTTTTACCTGTGCTGTTTAAAAGTTTGGTTTGATCTACATGTATATACATGTCTTCCTCCAAGACTATAGTGGATAAAGCAGTGTTGTTTTGTCTTTTGTGTTCTTGGAGGCATTGATGTAAAGGTCTTATAGTGACCCCTATATATTGCAAATGCTTTTCTGTTCTGTTATCCATTATTAGCATTGTATATGCCCTGAGAAGGTTGGACTTGTTGATAGCATTTTTGTTGTTGCAGAGAGCCTATATATTGTTGGGCTTCTTTTGTATGCTAATTGGTTTTTACAATCTCCCTATAGTAATATGATAGCTGCTTGTTGTTCATTATGCTTCTGTACTGTTTTGGTGCTGCAGGTTTCTTATTGGTGTTATTTTGGTATTGTTTAATCAGCCTTCAATGCTCCTCTTATCGAATCTGTACTTTACTGCTGACTGTCATATATATTTTAGCTCCTCTTTCCTGCTTTTTTGTTCTGATGAGTGGGTGTATGCTCTTTTTATTAGAGATCTAAAACCTGCTATTTTAAATGCATAGGGATCGTGTGAGTGGGCAGGTATTAGCACTGGGAGGTATGTTGGAGAAATAAACTAACTCTTTAAACTAAGAACTTAGTTTAAAGAGTTAGTTTATTTCTTATATACAATATATTTTGTTAATGATACAGTTAAGTTTACAAACTGTGTTTTACTTTTTATTTGTTTTAGTGTTATTTTATTATCAGGCTTTTTTGTTTTTATTTTTATATATTTATATTTTAATCTACATAGAAATCTGACAAGTGAATGTAAATTTTCATTGTTCTAAAATGTTAATATTCAAAAGCAACTTGTTTCAGAGAACATTTCAGTTATCATTCTGTTTTTTAAATTGAAATTTATTTCTATCCTGAAGAATTTATTTCTATCCTTGTTTAAGACAACTGAGAAATGTTTGAAAATTAAAAGTGTACTGCATTTTAAAGGTTTGAATAGTAGTACTATTCAAACCTTTAAAACCTTTAGTGCAGTTTTCAGAGAAGTGTAAATATTTTATTATTTAAAATTAACAAATAACAACCTTACACTTTTCCGGCAGAAGTTTAATACACAGACAAATGTTTTCAGTATAATTTACAGGCCAGCAGGGATAACATATACATAAAGTCCTTATGTTCTATTTTAAAATTCAATGGCATTTCACAGCTTTATTAAATTTTTGTTGGAAAAGTATAAGAAGGTTGTTATTTTTGGATAGAGCTAGTTCCAGATTTTGTTATTTCTTATTCAAATTAAATTATGAAAACATTAATAATAATTTTTCTTTTTGTAAATATATTTATCCATAATGACTTATTGATTGCATTAGTAGTTAATATATTATATCTTTCTATTTCAGTCACAGAAATAGCCTTGTCTTGTCACCTAGTGATCTTCCAGAATCTCCTGGTTTTGCAAGACCATCTACACCCAACACCTTAAAACAGCCCATTTCTCAGTTTACTGATGTAGCTCCTCGACCAGATTTGGATGGTATTATTTGTCCTATTCCATCTGCTCCAAAATGTTACCGACCAAATTCATCTACTGATATGGCCAACTACAACACTAGTGATGATAAACTTTCCAGTAATGAACCTTTATTCAGAAAAATGTCAGCAAGAAATAAAAAATTCAAACATAAGGTTTATAGTGATTCTGAAATATTAGACTTTAAACTAACTCCTCCTACAATAAATGAAAGGATTAATTATTCTTCATATCGTGCTCAGTCTTCAGAATCTTTAGTTTCTAGTCAAAGAAAAATGGTAATATATCAACTTAATTATATTTTCATTTCATTTAAATAACTGTATAACATACACTCAGGACCAGATTTCAAAATAGAGTTAGTAGGCTCAGGCCAAGAGTGACAGATTTTGATAGGTGGCAAAATTGGGAGGCATAATATAAAAATTTTACAAGAAAAGTAGTTAAATAATTCCAAATATTTGTAATTAACTATTAAATTGTATACATAAATAAAGATAATGATTTAAATAATTAATTACATCATATAGATACATTTTGTTTTAATTAAAAATTATATCAAAGCTATAATTTTCTTTTTTTTTAAATGTACTAAATTTTATGCACTTTCATATAATATTCTGTAATTAAAGTCCAAGTTAGTGTCAGAAGCATTTAAATTTATGTCAGAAAAGATGGGAATCTGGTTTGTGCCTACAATGGCAAAAGAGTTAAATCTGGCACTGTATGTTCTGTAATTAATAATTTATTTGTTTAAAATATGTCCAAAACAAAGACTATAGGCACGGTTCCTTAGCAAGCAGCTAAGTAAAGCAACCTATAGTTTGTTTCATATGAAACAAACTATAGATTGCTTACTTAGCTGCTTTCCAAAGAAACATGCTCTATATTATAAATTATCAGATATGTTTTAAATTTATTAAAATAAATTTAAAATTGTAATTAATTTTAATTACAAAAATTTAATTATAATTATTAAATTTAATAAGAAATAGTACCTAATGCCTACCTCTAGGCCTAATTACATAATACTTAATTATTAATAGTAGCAATAATATAGCCTGATCTAATCCAGCAATCATTTGGTTTTGACATTAAAAGCATCAGTGAAATCATTGATGTTTTTAATGTCAAACTGAAAAGATTATATTATAACTAGGACTCATGTTTTTATGCAAATGCATATTTGAGTTTAGATTGCTATTCTTTAAAATAAGAAAAAATGGAAATCTGGAGGTTCTATGACCCAAAATTTAGGAGTTATAAATGCATATTTAAAATGTAAAATGGTATTTTTAACTTTCTACCTATTAAAGCATATTTTCTTGCTTTTAAGAATTTTCTAGACTAACTACTGCATTGCTGTATTTCATTGCACCTTATCTTTCTTCAAAAGTTGTTAGAAGTAGACTTACTTAAAATACCCAAACTCCAGCAGTAGTGTGTGATATTAACATTTTCAGAGTTCTTATATTTCCATCTTCAGGTTCTGTAGTCATTTGAACATAACATANGTTGCTGGAAATAGTAAGGTGGTTTGATTATTTCACCCATTAGAAGAAGAAATAGTACCAAACATAAAGAATTTAAATCTATTTGTTACTATGGTTGATAAATCTATATTATAATTTATTCATGTATTATTTTGATGCAGCAGATGATCTTTTAACATCAAAAACATAAACTTGGGATCATATATAAAAAAATTAAATATTTTTTAATCATTTTTGATTTCAAAAATATATAGAGAGCAATTATATACAACTAAAATGTTAATTAGGTATACATTTTCAACTTTATGCTTTGTAATGACTTCTTTAATTATAAACAACAACACACAACACCAGAGTGTAGTAAACAATGTACCCTATGAATGGATGACCGGTGTGTAACGAAAAAAACAAAAGAGAAAGTTTACCACTAATGTTTTGAAACTTCCATGTGTTCTTCAGAATTCCTGTTAACACCTGAAGAACTCAGAGGAGTTTGAAAGTCACCAGTCGTCGGTTCATAGGGTACATTATTCTTTAATCATAAAATTAATAAAATAATTTAAATATTTAAATATGAATTGATGATAATTGATTTCATAATTTTAAACTCTTTATAAATAGTTTTAAAACTGTTTTTAATATTGTTAATATATAAATACTGTATACAAAATTATCAAGTTTCTAAATGTAATAACAAAAATGGAAAACCAAAATGTAGAAAAATAAATTAAGAGTAAATAACATAAATAAATTTTATATAAGTAGTAATCACTAACATAAAATAAAGAATTTCGTTTAATAACTGTCTTATAATTTTATAATTCCTAATGTAATAATTAACTTATGAATAAATAAGAAGCTGTTTATTAAGGTTTACTTTATATTATAAAGTAGTTTGTTATTTATTTATATTGTGTAATTATACATCTTAATGTTACACTAGAACTAATTGCATTTTACTATTGCAGGAACTTAATAAAGAAGAATTTAATAGAAGAAAAATTGAATATAATAATATATTTCATTCCAAAAAATATGACACTGACATTGGTTCAATAAATAATGCCAAATTTCAATCAAGTGGTGGTATGTTTTATGATGGCATCAGTCATAATTCCTATTCAATGCATTCTGTGGAACCTCATTCATCACTACCAATTGCCAGTAGAAGGTTATCATGTCAAGATGTTGAAGGTAATATTTACAATTAAATATTTAATTAATGAACAATGTTCTATATAATTTAGTGTCTCAAATCAAGAAGGCAATCTTAAACAGCTTGACATTTTGAATATCTTATGGAATTTATTACGTAGATGATTATATTCTGAATAGTTTTTTCTGACAGGTAAAATTTTACATAAATCTAGGTAGACAGCATTTTTATATATTTATATTTTAATCTACATAGAAATCTGACAAGTGAATGTAAATTTTCATTGTTCTAAAATGTTAATATTCAAAAGCAACTTGTTTCAGAGAACATTTCAGTTATCATTCTGTTTTTTAAATTGAAATTTATTTCTATCCTGAAGAATTTATTTCTATCCTTGTTTAAGACAACTGAGAAATGTTTGAAAATTAAAAGTGTACTGCATTTTAAAGGTTTGAATAGTAGTACTATTCAAACCTTTAAAACCTTTAGTGCAGTTTTCAGAGAAGTGTAAATATTTTATTATTTAAAATTAACAAATAACAACCTTACACTTTTCCGGCAGAAGTTTAATACACAGACAAATGTTTTCAGTATAATTTACAGGCCAGCAGGGATAACATATACATAAAGTCCTTATGTTCTATTTTAAAATTCAATGGCATTTCACAGCTTTATTAAATTTTTGTTGGAAAAGTATAAGGGGGTTGTTATTNAACCTTATTTTGGACAAGCATTTAAATTTACAAGGTGCATCTATTAAGTTTGGGAACTGAATTTAGAAAAAATTCAGAAATGGTTTAGTTTAGTATATCTTCAAAATACACTCCTCTGTGATCTATATGTTTTTGTAAGCCCTAGTAATTTATGTATGCCCCATGAAAAGATCTTTTTGGAATGCTGTTTAGTTTCCTCCATACAGCCTCTTGAATTTCCAAAATTGACTGAAATTGTCAACCTTTCAAAACGAATTTTAATTTAGAGAACAGGACCTCCAACAATCTGACGAGTCCCAACTGACTATTCCTATTGCAAGAAAAATCCGATTTTTTTAGAAAATGAATATTAATATATTTTCTCCTTTGAAAATGAATAATAAAGAATTAATTAGATAATGGCAATAATATAAATATATAATTTATATTTAAAACATTATTTTGAAGAGATTAAATTAGCATTATTTTTTACTTTACAAACATAGTATTGATAATAAATATGAGTGTTAAAAATTTTATTCATATATTCTTTTCTAGTGCAAAGTGAAACTACAATTCCACCTCCTCTTCCTCCTCCACCACCACCACCACCTCCACCACCACTGCCTCTGTCTTCTCAGAAGAATGGTTTACATTTGTCATATAATTTTTCATATACTCCAAATGATATAAAACCTTTGAGATCTTCCAAATCTAATGGTATAATCACAACTGCTCATATGGATTCTTCGCAAAAAGTTATTAATAATTTAGAAGCATCTTTTAATTCTTTCCCTAAAAGTTTTGATAACTTTATAAAAGAACCAGTTACATCCAATGGAGATCTAGCATTTCAAAAAATTGCATCTTCTGAAGCTTCAAAAAATTTAGAAAAAGAATTAAGTCATAAAATTAATGGAATTTCCCAAAATAAAGACATGGATAAAAAATTAACTGTAGATGTGAGGAAACAAAGAGTATCTGGAATAAATGATTATGAGGAGAAATGGAAGAAAGATGAACAGTTACAAGAAAAGTTAATACCTGGTACCTGTAAAAACTATAATAGTGAAAGTGGTGAATCACAAAAATTACAACCTAATTTAGTAAAACCTATGAATGGTAATAGAACAAATTACTCTAATCTTACTACCAAACATAGTAGTACTTCTTCTAATAGTTCTCCTGAAGGTATCAGTTCAAACAATAGTCATAAAGATATAAGTGATGCATCAAAAATAAGAAGAGAGGCCAAGAAAATTGCCGAAAAAGTTGAAGCCGAAGGAGAAAACATAGTGGATGAATTAACACAAAGCAGTGTTAGTTGCATATCAGATATTGATAATGTTCTTCCTCCTTCAGTTATGGGAGATGGTCTTTCTTTAAGTATGACAAGTAGCGGTTTATCAGACGTATTATCTTCGACAAACAATGGGAAAATATCAGGAGAAAGAAGGCCCAGTCTCAAAAAGTCTAGAAAAAGTATGAGAAATCGTGCTTACTTGCACGATACCGTCCGACATAATCTCCATATCGACGTTATGAAGATAAGTTCTGGATCAGAAATTTTAGAGGCAGTGCAGCCACCATCGGGCATGGATTCTGTCGAAAATTTAAGTTTGAAAAGCAGCGAAACTTCGGATAATGTCTTAGATAACGTGAATCCACCATCAGTAATGGATGAATTATCTATGACTGGAAGTTGCGCCAGTTTAAATAGTATTAGCTCAGATATTTTAGAGAGCAAATCTCATTCCGTAACTGATGCACCAAATGGTAAAAGTAACAACTCTGAAATGTTTGAACGTCTTAATGCTGCTGCTGCTATGGTGCAAGTTTATTCAAGAGAATTATCGAATATTATGACCGGTAGTATGAAGAGTAGTTACAATTCAGATATTATAGATCAAGTAAAACCTCCTTCCGCATTTCAGGAGATTACAGAGGTCACAGCCGAAGATGGTACAGAAGTTGCTTCGGATACTTTAGCTTCGGATACAGAGCTAGAAGAAGAATTACCCCACGATGACGATGCCTCTGTTCCTTCTTGTGAAACTGTTCAGGCATTTCATTTGTCTAAAATTGGGAAGGAACAGATCGAAGGAAGCACGGAAAATCTAGTCAGTACAATTCGTGAAGAATTGGTAGTTACGAATAGATATAAAAGGAAGAAAGTGGCAAAAGCCAAAATATTTCCAAAGAAAGAAGACATAACTGCCGAAGAAGCGTTAGCTTTACAGGAAAATGCTAAACTTGTTGTGTCTACAATTCACGAAATTAAAAATAAAACTACTACAAACGATATGATAGAAGATGAAATTATGTCATTAGTTTCGATTGAATCAGAAGATAATCCCAAAACTGAACGAAAAGGTGCAAGAATAGTAAAACCAATTAATAGAGAGACTATTCGACAGATGCAGGAGAAAAAGATTTCGGAAAAATCAAAAGGTATCAGAGGAAGAGCGTCCGTACGATCGGACATTAGAAGTGGTTTGCATACTAGTAAATCAAAACAGAGTACGATTAACACATCGTCGCCGCCAAGCGTTAAACCTACGAGAACATCAGCTCTCAGAGCATCTCAGAACCAGAGATCTGCGGCTAGAAACTCTAGAATTTCGAGTAAATCACCAATGAGTTCTTATTTGAGTCTTAGCAGACCTTTAAGAAAAATCGAGCGATCACAAAACAGTTTAGATAAAGAGAACATCCCTCAGAATACTGATTTAAAAAATATTACAACGATAGAAGTTAACGGAGAACATAGTAGTACAGATTCGGACGATGGAAAACCGAAATTATTAGTTAAACAGGGAACGTTTACCAAAGATAAACCTAGTCAAAACGTTCCACACATATCACCGACCAGTCCTAAAAAAGCACAAAACGGCAATATATACATCAGATCACACCCGAATATTCTTCCGTCTTTAAAAGATACCATCAACGAGCATCCGTCGATCGAATGCGATAAATCAAACAACATTAACAACGGTAAAAGTAGTACCAAGAGTCTCACTAATAGCACCTCTCGTTCTAAATTTAATTCCGTTAGAAGAAACAACAATAACAGTTTTAGAAAACTGAATAATTTGAAATCTTCTCCAAGTGCTCAGAATCTAGGAAGACAAGTGAACGAGAAGAAATTTAATAGTAAAAGAAGTCCTAGCGCCACAAATTTATCAACTCGTAGCTTTTCTGCTCTGGGAAGTAGCCAAAGCACCGCGAGCAATGCAAGCAGCTTATCGTCTCTGTCCTCTGGAGCATCCATAAAGAAGGGTCCAATCATCAGAAAGGATGTTCCGAGCAAAATCGCCTTCTTATGGAAGAAGAGTGCGTCTGACGGATGTACTAGTGATGGAGAAAGGAGTAAGGGAGTTTTCATGTCCAAAATGAAATCGAGTGATGGAGAATCAAACAAAGCATTCACCAACAGAAGTTTGAGCATCAGGTATTCATTTATTTGTAACAGTTGTAGAAATAAAGACGTTCTTATTCCTTTCACTGAAGAAAAGAGTTACACACGCGCAAACACCTATAAATCAGTTATGAATATCAAGATCGGTATAAAAATAGTCTGGTTAATATAAATAAGTATCGAATATAGAAATTTTCATAGAAAAGTTAAATGTACATTATTGTCATCTACGTTTAAGAATTAAAATATGGGCTAGGTGTTATGCGCAAACAAACATAAATAGTACTTTTAAAAAGTAATTTTAACGTCTTTATTTCTGTAGTGTTTGATTTTTGGAAAACATTAATTTATTAATAGAATTTATATTATTGTTATTAGAGTAGATATTTGACATCATCGAATGTATGCTTATTCGTACTTTATTTTTACAGGACAAGATCGTCTTTCGTGGTAGCCACGTCATCGTCTGGAGATGGTCTGAGTCGCAGTTCCACTTATGACAAACTGTCTCAGGAGAGCAGTCAAAGTGGAAGCGACAAAGAAGCTACCAAGAAACCCGAAGTTTCTCCACCTATTGTTCCTTCCGACAAAAGACGTCCGACTAGAACGACTCCCATCAAAGGAATTGTTCACTGCCATCATAGTCATGATATACGTACACCTCCTATCAATACGTGGAAGAAGAGCAGAGCGTCTCAAAGACGATCACTGTTAAATTCGTCCATCAAGACGTCAAAACCCGACAATGCCAGATTGCGCACGCAATCCACGGGAAGAAAACACGTGTCTACCGATTCCGTAGAGACGTCTGATGAAAACGAGATCTCTCTCACAAAAGTCAAAGTTTGCGCAACGGGACTCGTCACCTCAGATAAGACCGAAAACGAGGATCATCAGAATAGTAACGTTTTGAAATCCGAGGACCATGTAGACGGGACGGTTTTGACATCCAATATCCCAAATGTGACGTTGCGTGACGAAGAAGATGAAGAAGACGACAAAGCGCCATCATCCGAAGTGGGAGAGAGTGAAGAAGAATGCGTAGACAACCAATCGACCAATCGCACCGAAGCATTTGCGGAGACGTCGGACATTCAAGCGGAACCAACACCGTTTTTGGTGACGACAGTCTGATCTCTTGTGACGTTTCTAATTCTTGTACAGAAAATGTGTCTCAGTTTCGTGTGATGTAAATAATTGAATATCTGCCGCATGGTCTGAAATTAACGTTATGGTTTTTTTAGAGTGAAAACGTTTACGTGAGAAACCTGTCTCGATTGTTACTATACCGACTTTATACGTCACGTATCATATTTAAAATGGTTTCTTTTTTGCATAAATATTTTTATTCCATATTTATAGAAATTACCACGATATCCGGTGTGCTAATTCTCCGTACGACAATTTGTATCTAGTCAGTTTCATCAAAATAACATTTTTATCCTTTTTTGAAAATTTTCTTTTTCTTCTTATCTTTCTCTTTTCCTTTTTAAGTCGTTCTCCAAAAGCTAGTTGAAATATAGTTGGAGAAATCCCTTTAATTAATATTTAAAAATTTTCTAGCGAGTTTTTACATGGTAATTTCGAAATTTTGATCGGTAATTACCGTGACAAAAGTGTGAAACAGCCAGTAATGTGGTTCGTTGTAAAAGTGTGCTCTTCTATATTCATAGAAACGAGCGCTACGATTAATAAGGATGACATGTTAATATTTAATTTTGTTTTTGATCAAAAAGTATCGTCCGCGTGACGTAAAATAGGGTCGAAGGTCGAACATATTTGGAAACAAATATTGTTCGAACCGAAAAAGTTAAAGAATGCAAACCAAATTTCTCAAATTCTGCGTGAATAATTTGTGTATAATATACAAGAGAAATTAGCAATCGATATCTTGGCAATTTCGTGAAATTTATTTATATATTTATTTTGCTATCAAATTGTAATCGTGAAAAACTGTAGAAAAAAAAAAGAAACTACTGAATAGAGTAGTTTAATTTGATATATCTTACGATACTGAATATTAAAATTCCCTCTAAAAATACATAATGTATATACATTATTAAAAAAAAAATGTATAAGTTATTAATATTTAAATTTTGAACAATATTTTTAACTGTATTATGTATAGTACTTAACAATGACTGTAGTTATATTCAGGTTGGTGCAATTTCCATATAGGTTATCCGTCACACTTGAGAAAACACGAAGTGTTAGAACTTATGGCATGTCTAGTCATCTATTTATTTTTTAGAAAACAAATTCTGTAGGGTTTTTGGATATAGCCAAATCAAAGTAGCCAAGACGTTAATTTTTTCATATATATAT
This sequence comes from Centruroides sculpturatus, assembly GCF_000671375.1. Classification (NCBI taxonomy): domain Eukaryota; kingdom Metazoa; phylum Arthropoda; class Arachnida; order Scorpiones; family Buthidae; genus Centruroides; species Centruroides sculpturatus. The sequence continues at coordinate 524,971 of NW_019384401.1, forward strand.
TTATACATTCATTTTTTTTAAGAGAAAACGCTTCCAATGCCTCTCGATTGCAACTGATTTTTCTGTATTCTAGACTCTATTTAAAATAAATAATATCAGCTTTATTGAATTACAATATAAGCCTGATTTACTGGAACAACGTGCAATTTTAATTTTGAAATTATGTTTTCTTTTTGTTTTTATATTTTAATATATACCCCATATTTAATTTTATGTTCATGAAATATAAATTGTGCAATAAACTTTGCTACGTGTGGTCTGTAAAGTATTGTGTTGTTGTTGTTCTCGAGTATTCGGAAAATTCGTCCGATATGGAAAAGTATGTATATAATGTAAATAAATTATGAAATAAATATAATACTTTTATTCCAGAATATTTTAAGTTTCGATGTTACTTTCCTTCCAATTTTAAATTTAGAAGTTTATTTCAAGAAGCTTAAGAAAAATATATTTTTAAACAGTAGTAATTGTTAACATTATATAATCGTAGGATATTAAAGTAACTTTAGCTTTCGTTAAGACAACTTTAGTGTATGTCCAGTGTACCAGGACCCGTTTAGCCGCCACTCGAAACCATCGAGTGACGTTTCCACTACCTAGGACGAGGACCAAGGGGTTGGATTTCGGGAAGCGGTGTTGGTGTTATGTGACGGTGTTGTTTACGGTAACGAAGCATGATATGTAAATGATTGGATGCCACGAACAAATCAGCTAATGGTTCAATTGTGAATGTTACGGCGAGGGGTGTTTGTAAGGATGTGTTGTAATGAAACTGACGAAATCGACCAAACAATGAAATTCGCGCTTTTTTGCCCTTAATACAGTGGATCCTGGGTTAGGTTAGGTCGTGGACCAAAGACTTCGATGTCTTTTTATCTTTCGTCACTCCTCTGCAAACACCACCGTTACGTCGTCAGTCTTTCTTTTGTCATCGTCTATCTTGTCCATCCTCCTTTTTCCGGGTCTAAAATTCGTGCCGATTGATGGATTAATACCTATCTGGCACCGAGAACAGCTTTTTTTTTTTTATTGTACTCCAAACTGGGTAAGATGGAGCGTGAAATTTATGATATATATGTTGCTAAATATTTCGCAATCCTATAATAATCAGCATCGAGATTCTAATCACAAAACACGAGAACATCAGGTTTTTGCCTACATTAACATTACGATACTCGTACATTAACATGTACTGTACTATGTTAATGTACATTAACATGTAACTACATCATAACTACCATCCGGCCGTCATATTTGTACATTAACATGTACGAGTATGACGGCCAGATGGCCGAGTGAAAAAAAAAAAAGGCCGGATAGCCGAGTGGTGAAGGTGGCAGCCGACCGCTCTGGGGGACTCGGGATCGAATCCTGTCGGGTCAAGGAATCCCCAGGAATTTTTCGGGGGTGGTCCGTCCGTTCGGATCGGATATGTCGAGTCCCGTCCCTCACCACCCGGTCGCACCATTATGGTCTTGGCCGAACCCATAATGGGTCTGCTATAAGAGGCCCTCTTAGTGCCCACATGGCGGAAGAGTATTAAAAAAAATGTACGAGTATATGCAAGGAAAGGTCCGCGGAATTCGGCCAAATTCTTAATATTAACTTTCGTGGCAACGCAACAATAAAACTCCGTGTACTAACAAATTGTCAGAGTTTTATTGATGTGAGCGGTCGTAATATAAGCAATTTGAAAGTGCAAAGTGGCCAAAAAAAGCTGTATTTTCTCTTTTTCTTATTTATTTGGCGGTGCAGACGCTCCTACAGAAAAAACACTACTGTGTCTAGTGAGCTCAAATTTTAAACTTAAGCCTTTCTCGTTATCAGTGAGATGCTGGCGAAACTTGGGGGTCGATAGGTCAAACTTAGAGGGATCCCATCCCTTACTTTATTATCGCTTCTTAGGATAAAATTGCAACCAAACGAATGATTTTCATTCGAAATGTTGCCCAAATAACAAAAGCTCAAATTTTTGCAAATTAAACCTCTTTTAACGATTACGCTAACAGCATTCGGTGGGTGGCCATCCACGGAATTGTAGGTCGTAGTGGCCTCGAGTTTGAAACTATAAACTGTATGGATTTCGGAAGTTTGTAGTTTAATAAAACCTGAGGCAGGCTTATAAAACAAACCGTAAACGTTTGTAAGTTCCGATTAACTTACAAACGTTTACGGTTACGTTTACGATAATAACTAAAATAATTTGGCTACTGGAAGGCACTTAAGAAAGTATAGTGGCATATTTGCCTGCAAGATCCCAAAGACTTCAATCTATGAAATTTTTGACTGTTAGGCTATATAAAGACGTGGTCTACAATGATTTCGTTTATCTTTCTGTGGTGTTGATATAGAGTTGTATAATCGTTTATTCTTCGAAGAGCCGGCTAAAGCTGTTTTGCTTGTCTACACGAAATTACTTGCTTACTCGCGAAGAGCTGGAGAAATGCTTTCCGGGGGTCTTTTAAGGGTTATTGGCCCCTATTTAGGCGTTAAAGAAGTGTTGAAAACCCGGAAAACTCTACGCTGTCAGCCGGTCATGACGAGGCGCAAATGCACGACCGAACTACCAGTGTTCAAGGAACAGAACCGCTTGGACACCCGTAATTCCGTAAAATATCTCTCAGACCTCAAAGACAGCATAGCACACCATTTGCGTAAAATTCCAAGGCACATACTGCATGCAACTGCTGATCATGATGTTTTTACGATTTCATATGGTAGCAAACAATAATGGTTATTATGTTCTGAACAATTTTAGTTGACATTTGACAAATAACTTGTGTAGCTCATTGTTATTTTCTGTATAAAGATAGTGGTGGTTTCCTATTCCCTATTCGCATGGTTCATATGTAGGATCAGCCCGTGCGGCTTTATTTCTCCGATAAAGTAGTGATATTTTTGTGGTTTTAGGCCCCTTACCGCTCAGAGAGCACAAAGAGGACAAAGAGTAGTGATGTTAATATCCGATGAGCCGACCGAAGCATTATTGCTCAGCCATACGCGGGGAGCGGGAAATAATGTCTTCCGGGAGGTCTTTAAGGGTAATTGGCCCTTATTCGGGTATTACAGACGTGGAGAAAACCCAGAAAAATCCACGTAGCAAGCCCGTCCTGAAGAGGCGCGAACCCACGACCGAACTCCTAGTGTAGTGGTGTTTTGGAATTATTTTTACTCTAGAAAAAACTTTCATCATCAAAGCATTCCCAAACTTTTATGACTTTCTAATGAATAGTTTTGCTGTAATCGAAATATCAAGTTTAATTTGGTATATCCTGTGTTTTAACACTTTTTCCAGAACCCAAAAGTTTAGAACTGCCAAAATACGCCAAATTCTGTTTGGCGTATTTTTGGCGGTTTTATTTGTCCGATAGAGAGTTATTTGGCGCTAGCAGGTCGCTTGCGAAGTACATTTCGGACGTCTGTGGCTTTAAGATTGCATTGTAAAAAATATGGGAGGCTTCAGTTTACAAACGTTTAAAAGACATCCATCTGTAAGTTGCTATTTAATAAGTGATTATTTACTTCGCATTAACAAATGTATTTATAGAAATTTCGTGTGGTAGTTATTGCACGAATGTCTTCGTACCTGTGTACTGATAATTGCTTTACTGGTAAAGGTATCTCGTTAATCGAATCTATACATTTATTTTTTTAAGCGATTGGAAATTAAAGGTATTTCAGTAGCGCTACAGATTATATCTTAAGAATCAGAGCATCTCCTAAACTTCTTGTTAAAAGCTAAATTCCAGTTACGTGGACTGTCATGGCGGCTCATCTCTGATTCCAGTTAAAAAAAAAAGAAAGGATACAGTGGGGACGCACGTTCTAACCTAACCTAACCTATTCTAATAAATTACCATAATTATTACCAATTAAATTATTAGAAAAGGTTATGTTAGATTAGAACGTGCGTCCCCACTGTTTCCTTTTGTTTGCTGGAGCCGCCATGACAGTCCACGTAACTGGAATTTAACCAAAAAGATTAACGTACTTGAAGGTTGTTGAGGAAAGCAGCCTGTTTTAGTCCAAATGTTGTTTTAAATACGATCGATATAATTTATATTTTCGAACTTAAGAATACTATATTATATGGATACAATGCGCAGGTAAAAAATTATATTTTTTTATAACTATTGTTGGTACTGTGTTTTCAGTAAACGCTACCATCGTTTTGACGCCATGTTTGAGAGAGTAAGCTTCACTGCAGAGAAGCATAATTTCAGGGATGTATATAGAGTGCTGCATCTTCCCCTTGATAGTAAGATTCAAGCTTTGAATGAGGGGTTTTTCGACCCCCCCCCCAGAATTTAGAACCCCTTGTGTGAGTAGAAAAGTCAAAGGAACCATACCTGTATGTCAGACCCTTTGCAAGATATTTGCCTTTAAAGGTCAGTTTTTAACATGTATCTGTATATTGCACTCCATGTGTAATCGTGTGCTTTTCTGCCTGCTATCGCTTGCCTAAAACTATATGACATCAAATACTCCACAAACAGTCTAGTGGGCTACTTGCATAATCACTTGGGCTAAATAGTTAAACGCGGTAGTCTTAGTAAAGTGACGTGACTTGCGACCTCGTGTGATCCAATTTTGAGGGACTGTATCTCACAGAGAGTCGCTTGTAGAGGTAGGGGGTTCCTTTGGCTATTTTGCTCTAATACATATGCTCTGATAAGGTTCCAAACATTTCATTCAGAGCTTGAATTGAGCCATGTCCATTTTTCTTAATTTATTTAAGCAGAAATAGTCATATGTCCTGTTTTTGAACATGGTATTGAAATGATGCTAGACTAGTGTGCTAAAAACATGGCATTAAAAAAAAATTGATTTTAAATATATATACTATATTACTTGAGTTTAAAAAAATATAAATTCTATTGATCGGAGTTTTCTATAAATATCATTTAACAAATGCTTTTTAGTGTTGAAAATTACAGTACATTCATTTATTCTACTAGTATATACTTTTTTATTACATATTCTAAAAAATTAAAATAGTTTAGTTCAAAAATAAAAGTGATTTTTAACTTTATTTTATTTAGTGTTACCACCCATTTGGTTTTCACCCAGACAGTCTGGGAATTGACTCACTGTCTGGGTGAACTATTAATTTTTATCCGGGAATTTCGTATAAATTGTGAAATTACAATGAAACAAAGTTCTTGCAAATATTTTTACAAATTTAAACTATTTTAACAGCAAAAGAACTCACACTTACTGAAACTCATCTGCAATTCTGCCATGTTAGTCTGTTTACATCGAAGTGTGGCGCGCAACCTGTCAACCTTTTTTCTTTTTTTTTTTTTGCATATACGATTGTACACGTCTCCAATATCCAATAGAGCTAAGTCATCTGTACCTATTCTTTCTTAATTTAGGGTTACTTACGTTACTCCTACACAAGTCCCTAGTCCCTAACTGTAACTGATTTAGAACTGGCATGCACGTTATTCTTTGCATTGTAAAATGACATTGCGCATGTGTCAGGAACTTCTGTTCAAACAAACCTGACCTGCTGTCTGGGTCAGCAACTTTGAAAAAGGTGGCAACAATAATTTTATTATTTAAATAGAAAATGTAAGCTGTTAATTCTAAAATTGCAGCTATCTTTTAAATATTAAAATTCACAGCTTCCTCTCACTTTCCAGCAATTCACTGATTAAAAGAAAACACATTTGGCTACTTTCAGTGGCCTGTGTCAGGTTAAGCAGAATTCTATATCAAACCTGCTATAGATGAGATGTTCATTATAGAATTCTGCTTAACCTGACACATGCCATTGAAAGTAGCCAAAAACATTCGCTTTTAATCAGTGAATTGCTGGAAAGTGAGAGGAAGGCATGAATTTTTGTATTTAGATAGTGGAAGTGTTTAAATTAACATGTAACTAGCAAAAAAAGACTGAAATTTAGATTAGGGGGTGACCAACCAGTTGATCTAATGATTAAAGTAAAACACTAAATTACTAGATGGCACACAAGCATGTGGCATGTTTGTCCATAGACTTAACATTACAGCTTTGCCACTCCACCACACTAAACAGTTGTGAATTTTTCATTTCTGATTGTGATGGCCTCATCTATAGGGGAAGAGCTGTTTGATTCCTGGACCATTTTTCTTTCCGTTGTTGTTTTGTTATTGACTTTAAGAAAATTTTTCTCAAAAATTGCCTGTTTTCCAAATGAAGTTTTCAAAAAATAAATTATTATATATAATGACAAATAATAATACTAACCAAATGCAAGCAAATATACTTTTGTAAGATTTTTATACTTTTTATTTACTTTCTTTTAAACTGTATAATTAGAAATCCATTATATATTAAAATAACATTCATAAAAGTTATTTAATATTATTTTAAATTTTATCAGTTAGGAAACAGTTATAAAATAAATCATGTAATATTTTCTAAACAGTATTTGTAATCTCCAAAGAAGTTTACAAGTCTATTTGTGATGAGCAGTTAGTTGGTTTTGTTGATAGTTAAGATGTGTGATACAAAAATTGTCATATTAATAGTTTATAAACTCGTTGTTTTTTGGAAATTTTTAATAAAAATAAAGTAAATATTGTTGATTGCAATAATTATATATATTATTGCAATCAACAATATAAATAATAGCCCTTGCTTCATTGTACAACATTTCACCTCGTTTACACACTAGGTATTATCTTCCACTTTTTGCTACCAAAATCAAAAAGTAAAGTGGCTACCATTTTACTTTATTTGCATCTTTTTTAAATTCTATAGTGGAGAAATCTGTTTATTTTAATTAAAGTAACATTCATATAAAATTTAAAGTATTATTAAATAACTTTTGAGTTAGAAGACAGCAGTATATGAATCTTCATACAGTGCTTTCTAACAGTAAGTGGATGAATGAAACAGAATTTTGATAACACTGACAATTATAATCCATCAGATCTTTACCATATAAGGCAGTTTGGATATTTTGTTAAATGAAAGTATATATTTGATTTACTACATTTGGAAATGAAATATACATTTTGGCTAGGTGATGGTTTTTAGTCTACTGACAGTATACTATTGCTAACACTTATGCCATGATGTATTTGATTCATTTTCCCACAAATTTTCTCATTACAGTTTTCATTCACAACCCATGAATGAATCATCCAAATCTAAACAGTTTATCTCTGATTTCTTTGCTGATAATAGGAGCATGACTATGATAAGTCTATTATCATTAGGCATGATATTACTAGAGTATTGTTTGCTGTGTTGACTATTCAATATTGTCAGCTGATGAAAATACTTTTGAGTATATCATAGCTGACTGAGGGGTCAGTCAGTACAACATGACTAAAACAAGCATTAAAAATAGGCTAGTACAAACAATTTGTTATCATCAAATGACATACCTAACTTTACAGATATACTTTTGATTTTGAAAAAGTTTTGTAGTTGCGATGTTCTACAAGGGAATAGTGTATATCTGTAAAAATTATAGTCAAAAACTAAATGGAACTTCTCCAACTTAATCTTATCTAACCTCTATTTTATTGTAGTAGTATCTTTTTAACTATTTCTCAATTAATCTGAAAATGTGCTGGATTAAAATTTTCTTTTCTTCCCTACACTTTATATATTCTTGAAGCTGAATGACTTGCTTTGTTTGAAATTTCAGTAACTGAATGTCCACTTGCTTTCAATCTCTAAATTTCCATAATTTCTTCTGAAGAAAATTGATTTTCATTTGGTATCTTGGTTTTTCTGTTATTACTTTAATTTAAAAAATAACCATTATAAAAAACAAGATTTCACAAGGTTTTATTCTTAAGTCATAATTGACATCATTTGTAATGAATTTGTGTAATAATTTGCTCAGGAACAGTGAATTTGTGTAGTAATTTGCTCTATATTCAGATATTACAGTAATAATCAATATTTGTCACATTTTGATGACTTCTTTTTCCCCCATATTCATCAGTATTTTCTGTATTTGTCATCATTCCCAACACCGGCAGTCGTGCTACAATTGCATGCCCACATCTACCAGCTAGCCGTATTAGTTTTAGTGTTGCCAATTTAGCTAATTTTTTTGCTAGATTTAGTGGATTTATGAACACACTAGTTATGCAAATTACCTAAATTATAATGGCTAGCTATTTTTATAATGCTATCTAGATATAAAAAATCAAACAGTTTTAATGGAAACAATATGATTTGAATATTTTTATTAAAATGTCTAGCTATAAATTTGAATTTTGAGTTGGCAACACATTGTCAGCTAGCTGTTGTTAATCAGTTTGCTTTGTAAGGGCATTGTGTGTGTTCTTGGTTTTTCGCTTTGATTATTTTCAAAAACTCAAGTTCCAGTGGCTCCAACAAAGTGCACTGAAGAAAACAGCAAAAAAGGAAAGCTGTTAGAACAATAGAGATTAAAAAAAATTATTGCTAAGTCTGAAAATGAACAAAGTAGAGAGGTTGTGGCTGAAATTTTCATCTCTAAAATGTGAATGTTGAGTGCCACCATCTTGTAAGCCTAGAACAGGGGTGGCCAATAGTTTTTGCCCCGGGATGAATTGGAAAGAAAACTTTTTTCACGGGCTGAACGAGAGGCTGCCCTAGAAAGGTTTTGAGGTGATGCGAGATCTCATAGTGGTGTCACCCCGTAGAGACTAAATTATACATAGAGATTACAGATACATTTTTCACATTATCATGCATTATCAACATTCTATGCTGTACTTAAGAGATTTGTAATAGAGCGTTAACTCTAAATGCACAGTGAGTTGTTGGCTTTTTTTTTTTCTTTTCTTTTAGGCATCAGAATTTTTCATCAAGCTATTCGGACTTGAGTAGCTAATATTGAAAGATTAATTGTGGCCGCATAAATTCATTAGACGGGCCGTATATTGGCCTACAGTTAGGAAACAGTTATAAAATAAATCATGTAATATTTTCTAAACAGTATTTGTAATCTCCAAAGAAGTTTACAAGTCTATTTGTGATGAGCAGTTAGTTGGTTTTGTTGATAGTTAAGATGTGTGATACAAAAATTGTCATATTAATAGTTTATAAACTCGTTGTTTTTTGGAAATTTTTAATAAAAATAAAGTAAATATTGTTGATTGCAATAATTATATATATTATTGCAATCAACAATATAAATAATAGCCCTTGCTTCATTGTACAACATTTCACCTCGTTTACACACTAGGTATTATCTTCCACTTTTTGCTACCAAAATCAAAAAGTAAAGTGGCTACCATTTTACTTTATTTGCATCTTTTTTAAATTCTATAGTGGAGAAATCTGTTTATTTTAATTAAAGTAACATTCATATAAAATTTAAAGTATTATTAAATAACTTTTGAGTTAGAAGACAGCAGTATATGAATCTTCATACAGTGCTTTCTAACAGTAAGTGGATGAATGAAACANTTTTTTTTTTATTGTACTCCAAACTGGGTAAGATGGAGCGTGAAATTTATGATATATATGTTGCTAAATATTTCGCAATCCTATAATAATCAGCATCGAGATTCTAATCACAAAACACGAGAACATCAGGTTTTTGCCTACATTAACATTACGATACTCGTACATTAACATGTACTGTACTATGTTAATGTACATTAACATGTAACTACATCATAACTACCATCCGGCCGTCATATTTGTACATTAACATGTACGAGTATGACGGCCAGATGGCCGAGTGAAAAAAAAAAAAAGGCCGGATAGCCGAGTGGTGAAGGTGGCAGCCGACCGCTCTGGGGGACTCGGGATCGAATCCTGTCGGGTCAAGGAATCCCCAGGAATTTTTCGGGGGTGGTCCGTCCGTTCGGATCGGATATGTCGAGTCCCGTCCCTCACCACCCGGTCGCACCATTATGGTCTTGGCCGAACCCATAATGGGTCTGCTATAAGAGGCCCTCTTAGTGCCCACATGGCGGAAGAGTATTAAAAAAAATGTACGAGTATATGCAAGGAAAGGTCCGCGGAATTCGGCCAAATTCTTAATATTAACTTTCGTGGCAACGCAACAATAAAACTCCGTGTACTAACAAATTGTCAGAGTTTTATTGATGTGAGCGGTCGTAATATAAGCAATTTGAAAGTGCAAAGTGGCCAAAAAAAGCTGTATTTTCTCTTTTTCTTATTTATTTGGCGGTGCAGACGCTCCTACAGAAAAAACACTACTGTGTCTAGTGAGCTCAAATTTTAAACTTAAGCCTTTCCCGTTATCAGTGAGATGCTGGCGAAACTTGGGGGTCGATAGGTCAAACTTAGAGGGGTCCCATCCCTTACTTTATTATCGCTTCTTAGGATAAAATTGCAACCAAACGAATGATTTTCATTCGAAATGTTGCCCAAATAACAAAAGCTCAAATTTTTGCAAATTAAACCTCTTTTAACGATTACGCTAACAGCATTCGGTGGGTGGCCATCCACGGAATTGTAGGTCGTAGTGGCCTCGAGTTTGAAACTATAAACTGTATGGATTTCGGAAGTTTGTAGTTTAATAAAACCTGAGGCAGGCTTATAAAACAAACCGTAAACGTTTGTAAGTTCCGATTAACTTACAAACGTTTACGGTTACGTTTACGATAATAACTAAAATAATTTGGCTACTGGAAGGCACTTAAGAAAGTATAGTGGCATATTTGCCTGCAAGATCCCAAAGACTTCAATCTATGAAATTTTTGACTGTTAGGCTATATAAAGACGTGGTCTACAATGATTTCGTTTATCTTTCTGTGGTGTTGATATAGAGTTGTATAATCGTTTATTCTTCGAAGAGCCGGCTAAAGCTGTTTTGCTTGTCTACACGAAATTACTTGCTTACTCGCGAAGAGCTGGAGAAATGCTTTCCGGGGGTCTTTTAAGGGTTATTGGCCCCTATTTAGGCGTTAAAGAAGTGTTGAAAACCCGGAAAACTCTACGCTGTCAGCCGGTCATGACGAGGCGCAAATGCACGACCGAACTACCAGTGTTCAAGGAACAGAACCGCTTGGACACCCGTAATTCCGTAAAATATCTCTCAGACCTCAAAGACAGCATAGCACACCATTTGCGTAAAATTCCAAGGCACATACTGCATGCAACTGCTGATCATGATGTTTTTACGATTTCATATGGTAGCAAACAATAATGGTTATTATGTTCTGAACAATTTTAGTTGACATTTGACAAATAACTTGTGTAGCTCATTGTTATTTTCTGTATAAAGATAGTGGTGGTTTCCTATTCCCTATTCGCATGGTTCATATGTAGGATCAGCCCGTGCGGCTTTATTTCTCCGATAAAGTAGTGATATTTTTGTGGTTTTAGGCCCCTTACCGCTCAGAGAGCACAAAGAGGACAAAGAGTAGTGATGTTAATATCCGATGAGCCGACCGAAGCATTATTGCTCAGCCATACGCGGGGAGCGGGAAATAATGTCTTCCGGGAGGTCTTTAAGGGTAATTGGCCCTTATTCGGGTATTACAGACGTGGAGAAAACCCAGAAAAATCCACGTAGCAAGCCCGTCCTGAAGAGGCGCGAACCCACGACCGAACTCCTAGTGTAGTGGTGTTTTGGAATTATTTTTACTCTAGAAAAAACTTTCATCATCAAAGCATTCCCAAACTTTTATGACTTTCTAATGAATAGTTTTGCTGTAATCGAAATATCAAGTTTAATTTGGTATATCCTGTGTTTTAACACTTTTTCCAGAACCCAAAAGTTTAGAACTGCCAAAATACGCCAAATTCTGTTTGGCGTATTTTTGGCGGTTTTATTTGTCCGATAGAGAGTTATTTGGCGCTAGCAGGTCGCTTGCGAAGTACATTTCGGACGTCTGTGGCTTTAAGATTGCATTGTAAAAAATATGGGAGGCTTCAGTTTACAAACGTTTAAAAGACATCCATCTGTAAGTTGCTATTTAATAAGTGATTATTTACTTCGCATTAACAAATGTATTTATAGAAATTTCGTGTGGTAGTTATTGCACGAATGTCTTCGTACCTGTGTACTGATAATTGCTTTACTGGTAAAGGTATCTCGTTAATCGAATCTATACATTTATTTTTTTAAGCGATTGGAAATTAAAGGTATTTCAGTAGCGCTACAGATTATATCTTAAGAATCAGAGCATCTCCTAAACTTCTTGTTAAAAGCTAAATTCCAGTTACGTGGACTGTCATGGCGGCTCATCTCTGATTCCAGTTAAAAAAAAAAAGAAAGGATACAGTGGGGACGCACGTTCTAACCTAACCTAACCTATTCTAATAAATTACCATAATTATTACCAATTAAATTATTAGAAAAGGTTATGTTAGATTAGAACGTGCGTCCCCACTGTTTCCTTTTGTTTGCTGGAGCCGCCATGACAGTCCACGTAACTGGAATTTAACCAAAAAGATTAACGTACTTGAAGGTTGTTGAGGAAAGCAGCCTGTTTTAGTCCAAATGTTGTTTTAAATACGATCGATATAATTTATATTTTCGAACTTAAGAATACTATATTATATGGATACAATGCGCAGGTAAAAAATTATATTTTTTTATAACTATTGTTGGTACTGTGTTTTCAGTAAACGCTACCATCGTTTTGACGCCATGTTTGAGAGAGTAAGCTTCACTGCAGAGAAGCATAATTTCAGGGATGTATATAGAGTGCTGCATCATCCCCTTGATAGTAAGATTCAAGCTTTGAATGAGGGGTTTTTCGACCCCCCCCCCAGAATTTAGAACCCCTTGTGTGAGTAGAAAAGTCAAAGGAACCATACCTGTATGTCAGACCCTTTGCAAGATATTTGCCTTTAAAGGTCAGTTTTTAACATGTATCTGTATATTGCACTCCATGTGTAATCATGTGCTTTTCTGCCTGCTATCGCTTGCCTAAAACTATATGACATCAAATACTCCACAAACAGTCTAGTGGGCTACTTGCATAATCACTTGGGCTAAATAGTTAAACGCGGTAGTCTTAGTAAAGTGACGTGACTTGCGACCTCGTGTGATCCAATTTTGAGGGACTGTATCTCACAGAGAGTCGCTTGTAGAGGTAGGGGGTTCCTTTGGCTATTTTGCTCTAATACATATGCTCTGATAAGGTTCCAAACATTTCATTCAGAGCTTGAATTGAGCCATGTCCATTTTTCTTAATTTATTTAAGCAGAAATAGTCATATGTCCTGTTTTTGAACATGGTATTGAAATGATGCTAGACTAGTGTGCTAAAAACATGGCATTAAAAAAAAATTGATTTTAAATATATATACTATATTACTTGAGTTTAAAAAAATATAAATTCTATTGATCGGAGTTTTCTATAAATATCATTTAACAAATGCTTTTTAGTGTTGAAAATTACAGTACATTCATTTATTCTACTAGTATATACTTTTTTATTACATATTCTAAAAAATTAAAATAGTTTAGTTCAAAAATAAAAGTGATTTTTAACTTTATTTTATTTAGTGTTACCACCCATTTGGTTTTCACCCAGACAGTCTGGGAATTGACTCACTGTCTGGGTGAACTATTAATTTTTATCCGGGAATTTCGTATAAATTGTGAAATTACAATGAAACAAAGTTCTTGCAAATATTTTTACAAATTTAAACTATTTTAACAGCAAAAGAACTCACACTTACTGAAACTCATCTGCAATTCTGCCATGTTAGTCTGTTTACATCGAAGTGTGGCGCGCAACCTGTCAACCTTTTTTCTTTTTTTTTTTTTTTGCATATACGATTGTACACGTCTCCAATATCCAATAGAGCTAAGTCATCTGTACCTATTCTTTCTTAATTTAGGGTTACTTACGTTACTCCTACACAAGTCCCTAGTCCCTAACTGTAACTGATTTAGAACTGGCATGCACGTTATTCTTTGCATTGTAAAATGACATTGCGCATGTGTCAGGAACTTCTGTTCAAACAAACCTGACCTGCTGTCTGGGTCAGCAACTTTGAAAAAGGTGGCAACAATAATTTTATTATTTAAATAGAAAATGTAAGCTGTTAATTCTAAAATTGCAGCTATCTTTTAAATATTAAAATTCACAGCTTCCTCTCACTTTCCAGCAATTCACTGATTAAAAGAAAACACATTTGGCTACTTTCAGTGGCCTGTGTCAGGTTAAGCAGAATTCTATATCAAACCTGCTATAGATGAGATGTTCATTATAGAATTCTGCTTAACCTGACACATGCCATTGAAAGTAGCCAAAAACATTCGCTTTTAATCAGTGAATTGCTGGAAAGTGAGAGGAAGGCATGAATTTTTGTATTTAGATAGTGGAAGTGTTTAAATTAACATGTAACTAGCAAAAAAAGACTGAAATTTAGATTAGGGGGTGACCAACCAGTTGATCTAATGATTAAAGTAAAACACTAAATTACTAGATGGCACACAAGCATGTGGCATGTTTGTCCATAGACTTAACATTACAGCTTTGCCACTCCACCACACTAAACAGTTGTGAATTTTTCATTTCTGATTGTGATGGCCTCATCTATAGGGGAAGAGCTGTTTGATTCCTGGACCATTTTTCTTTCCGTTGTTGTTTTGTTATTGACTTTAAGAAAATTTTTCTCAAAAATTGCCTGTTTTCCAAATGAAGTTTTCAAAAAATAAATTATTATATATAATGACAAATAATAATACTAACCAAATGCAAGCAAATATCCTTTTGTAAGATTTTTATACTTTTTATTTACTTTCTTTTAAACTGTATAATTAGAAATCCATTATATATTAAAATAACATTCATAAAAGTTATTTAATATTATTTTAAATTTTATCAGTTAGGAAACAGTTATAAAATAAATCATGTAATATTTTCTAAACAGTATTTGTAATCTCCAAAGAAGTTTACAAGTCTATTTGTGATGAGCAGTTAGTTGGTTTTGTTGATAGTTAAGATGTGTGATACAAAAATTGTCATATTAATAGTTTATAAACTCGTTGTTTTTTGGAAATTTTTAATAAAAATAAAGTAAATATTGTTGATTGCAATAATTATATATATTATTGCAATCAACAATATAAATAATAGCCCTTGCTTCATTGTACAACATTTCACCTCGTTTACACACTAGGTATTATCTTCCACTTTTTGCTACCAAAATCAAAAAGTAAAGTGGCTACCATTTTACTTTATTTGCATCTTTTTTAAATTCTATAGTGGAGAAATCTGTTTATTTTAATTAAAGTAACATTCATATAAAATTTAAAGTATTATTAAATAACTTTTGAGTTAGAAGACAGCAGTATATGAATCTTCATACAGTGCTTTCTAACAGTAAGTGGATGAATGAAACAGAATTTTGATAACACTGACAATTATAATCCATCAGATCTTTACCATATAAGGCAGTTTGGATATTTTGTTAAATGAAAGTATATATTTGATTTACTACATTTGGAAATGAAATATACATTTTGGCTAGGTGATGGTTTTTAGTCTACTGACAGTATACTATTGCTAACACTTATGCCATGATGTATTTGATTCATTTTCCCACAAATTTTCTCATTACAGTTTTCATTCACAACCCATGAATGAATCATCCAAATCTAAACAGTTTATCTCTGATTTCTTTGCTGATAATAGGAGCATGACTATGATAAGTCTATTATCATTAGGCATGATATTACTAGAGTATTGTTTGCTGTGTTGACTATTCAATATTGTCAGCTGATGAAAATACTTTTGAGTATATCATAGCTGACTGAGGGGTCAGTCAGTACAACATGACTAAAACAAGCATTAAAAATAGGCTAGTACAAACAATTTGTTATCATCAAATGACATACCTAACTTTACAGATATACTTTTGATTTTGAAAAAGTTTTGTAGTTGCGATGTTCTACAAGGGAATAGTGTATATCTGTAAAAATTATAGTCAAAAACTAAATGGAACTTCTCCAACTTAATCTTATCTAACCTCTATTTTATTGTAGTAGTATCTTTTTAACTATTTCTCAATTAATCTGAAAATGTGCTGGATTAAAATTTTCTTTTCTTCCCTACACTTTATATATTCTTGAAGCTGAATGACTTGCTTTGTTTGAAATTTCAGT
The DNA here is from genome assembly GCF_000671375.1 of Centruroides sculpturatus. NCBI lineage: Eukaryota > Metazoa > Arthropoda > Arachnida > Scorpiones > Buthidae > Centruroides > Centruroides sculpturatus. The sequence continues at coordinate 541,016 of NW_019384401.1, forward strand.
AACTGAATGTCCACTTGCTTTCAATCTCTAAATTTCCATAATTTCTTCTGAAGAAAATTGATTTTCATTTGGTATCTTGGTTTTTCTGTTATTACTTTAATTTAAAAAATAACCATTATAAAAAACAAGATTTCACAAGGTTTTATTCTTAAGTCATAATTGACATCATTTGTAATGAATTTGTGTAATAATTTGCTCAGGAACAGTGAATTTGTGTAGTAATTTGCTCTATATTCAGATATTACAGTAATAATCAATATTTGTCACATTTTGATGACTTCTTTTTCCCCCATATTCATCAGTATTTTCTGTATTTGTCATCATTCCCAACACCGGCAGTCGTGCTACAATTGCATGCCCACATCTACCAGCTAGCCGTATTAGTTTTAGTGTTGCCAATTTAGCTAATTTTTTTGCTAGATTTAGTGGATTTATGAACACACTAGTTATGCAAATTACCTAAATTATAATGGCTAGCTATTTTTATAATGCTATCTAGATATAAAAAATCAAACAGTTTTAATGGAAACAATATGATTTGAATATTTTTATTAAAATGTCTAGCTATAAATTTGAATTTTGAGTTGGCAACACATTGTCAGCTAGCTGTTGTTAATCAGTTTGCTTTGTAAGGGCATTGTGTGTGTTCTTGGTTTTTCGCTTTGATTATTTTCAAAAACTCAAGTTCCAGTGGCTCCAACAAAGTGCACTGAAGAAAACAGCAAAAAAGGAAAGCTGTTAGAACAATAGAGATTAAAAAAAATTATTGCTAAGTCTGAAAATGAACAAAGTAGAGAGGTTGTGGCTGAAATTTTCATCTCTAAAATGTGAATGTTGAGTGCCACCATCTTGTAAGCCTAGAACAGGGGTGGCCAATAGTTTTTGCCCCGGGATGAATTGGAAAGAAAACTTTTTTCACGGGCTGAACGAGAGGCTGCCCTAGAAAGGTTTTGAGGTGATGCGAGATCTCATAGTGGTGTCACCCCGTAGAGACTAAATTATACATAGAGATTACAGATACATTTTTCACATTATCATGCATTATCAACATTCTATGCTGTACTTAAGAGATTTGTAATAGAGCGTTAACTCTAAATGCACAGTGAGTTGTTGGCTTTTTTTTTTTTTAGGCATCAGAATTTTTCATCAAGCTATTCGGACTTGAGTAGCTAATATTGAAAGATTAATTGTGGCCGCATAAATTCATTAGACGGGCCGTATATTGGCCTAGAAGTTTGATAATGGTGTTTGGAATGTCATGCATTATTCCAATGACATTCTAAATACCATTATCAAACTTCTAGACTTTCAAAGTGGTGGCACTCAACGTTCACATTTTAGAGATGAAAACTTCAGCTGCAACCTTTCTAGTGTTTCCAACTTTCCAACTTAGCCAAAGAATTTAATATATTGAGATCATAATTAGAATTACCTAATGTTTTAATTGATTTTTTTTTAGAATTAATTTGATTTAATTTTGATGAATTGTCTTCTTCTAAACAATAATAACCACCTTATTCTTCTTCCCCTTCTACCACTATACTGTATTTATTTAGTACAATAAAGATAAAGTTTTACAAACAACAAAATTTTTATTCTTGAATATTTTTTTAGAATGGGAACGGATTAATTGAATATCAGTTATTTATTATGAGTAAAATTGTTTCTATATTCATCATTTTCCATATTCAAACAGGTCCATTCTTAGGAACAGATTAATAACGAATATAGAGGTTCCACTGTATTATTATTACCTAAACTTTTGAGATAACAATATCTAACAAAATTTCTATTATTCTAAGCAATTTAATAACTATTAAATTTTTAAATTTTTCATTTCAATGACATTTATTATGATGCATTTTGACTTTGTTTTATTAAATTAATCTAAAGTTCAGTATTTTAAAACTTCATGAAAATCATTTTACTAAACATTTGAGACAGACCTAACTTTATTTGTATTTTTATTTTATTTTAAATTTTATTATTTATATGCTCAGTGTTTTATTAATATGTAATTGTTCAAAAGTATATATTTATGTATACATATTTACAATATTTAAAAAGAATTTTATAAATAACCTCATCGAATATTTGAAAACATTCCAATTTGGGAATTTTTCGAATTATATAATTTCAAACCTGAAGCAGGTTTTTAAAATAAACCAAAAACATTTAAAGTTATACAAACTCTACATGCTGGAAAATTATGTAAGATATTGATTTTCTTATTAGTTATCCATTCCAGTTGTAATTTTGATACACTATACATACAGTAAAAAATACTCAGTGAATGGGGAAAATGCTCCTAAACGTTGAATGTATCAAATGTGGTTTTGAAAGTTTTGTTTGGGAAATTTTGAACAAAAGGATACAAAATGTATGGGATTCTCAAAAGCTGTTAATGAAAAGAAATTGTTAAAAACTGACAAATAACAACTTGTGAACTTGCAACAAATCTTAGTGTGTCACTGACATGTATTGTTGAAGCACTTCATCCACTTGAAATGGTTGCAAATCATAATGACTGTTTTATGCACCTATTAAATGAAAAAAACAAGTTTAATTTTATTTGACAAAGGTAAGCAGTTGTAAGGTTTCATTTTATTTTTTAAATTAGTTACTTATTTTTATCGTAGAAAAGTTTTTATGGATGACAATATTAAAGTTAAAATAACAATATTTTTATAAATATTGTTATTAACCAGAAATTTATTCTAGTGGGTTATGATTAGTTGGGTACTGAGGTAACACTGTATTTGATTAATGCAGTTTTGATATATACAGTAGCATTGAGGGATTAATCAATCGTGTTATTCTAGGGATACCTGTATTTCATTTCAGTCTTTCAACGATTGATAGCATTTTTTCTTGTGTTTGATTCATATTCTATTTCACATTTATAATTTGAATTTTTATGTGGCATAATCAAAATTACTGAAATAAACAGTGAGAATTATAATTGAAGAATAATTCTTTGGTCCCTTTTTTCAATGAAAAACATATTTAAAAAGTGCAAAAACCCTGTGTTAACTTTATTCATATTACATATGTATTAAGTTCATTTTGTTCATGTGCATTTGGACATGGTTTAAAAATTGTAATTATTTCATGTATGATTAAGTTTTATAATTTAAATTATGAATTTTGTTCCATTGAAATAACAAACATCCTTAAAAAAGTTTTATGTTTAAATGTTCCAAATTTTGTTTTGTTCTATTTCTTAGATCCATGACCTGATGATGACCATTAAATGATGATCCAAAACATTTGTTCAATTAAATAAAGTCAGTTTGCTGGAATATCAAGATGTGTTTTGTATTTAATGTGGAATTATTGAAAGAAATTTAATCTTGTTATGTTATGTTATGACCCAGATAAGATAGTTGTGTTTTAGAACACCAGTGTGTGAATATTCAATGAAAAATGCAAATACCATCTACAAATTTACTCTTAATGTTATATTTATAAAACTTTGTTATTTTACAGTTAATTCCTTTAGTTGTCATTGTCGGCTCTGGAATGGTTATGTCTGCTGCGTATTTGTTACGTCTTGCATTGAAGAGTCCTGATGTTAGGTAAGAATTAATTATGGATGTTCTAAAATATTTATTCTTTGATCAGGATTTAGATTGTAATTTTAATTTACCCAAATTTATATAATTGAAAAATCAAGAACATTTTAGCTTTTTACAATTCTATAAAGAAACCTATTATATTGGAATCAGAAATTAACGTGTAATTGGTCCAAAAGTGTTTTGGGACGATGTGAAGTCAATCTTCAGGAGAACTTACTGCTAGGAAGTCTAATACCATTTCAAATACTTAAGACTTAATTGGTTCAACATTTGACATGTTTTACAGGCGTCATCTTGTATAGTGCCAAAATTGCTACTTGATGATATTTTTATTAAAGTGGCGATAAAAATTCTAGTCCATTTATTTTGACATTCAGCATGAAATTAAATCACAAAGCACACTCCAGGAAAAACAGCAGAATGTTGAGCTCCTGTGAAAGAAAGAGGGGCATTTCATGCATCACATACCTAGTGATGTCATGCTGTCACACAGCAAGCTCAGACGGGAAAGCAGGAAGTGACATTGAGAACTGAAGGCAGTTTTCATGCATGCTCTCCAGTGTTTCCAGTTTGGAGATTTTTTATGGACTGACAGAAAATTTGGGGAAATTTTTTGGATAACTTTTTTTCACTTTGATCTTTTTTCAGTAATAAAGCATAAAAATTTTGACATGACAGAACCTTTGAAGTACTGTTTAAATATTGTGATGAAATGTATTATTCAGAACTATTTATTGAAAAATTATTCAAAAATGATTCCTATTTCTAAGTGATAGTTTAACATGTTTGCTTTTGCTTTCCAGACTCCAAAACTGATAAGGCTACCAGCACCTGCATTAAGTAGTAGTTAAAAAAATTTAAAACTGGTGAAACAGTTGGCAATTTTTTAAAAACTTTCCAGAGCAACTTCTGATTATATGTTGTTTTCTGATTCCAGTAAAGTAGGTTTCTTCGTGGCCAAATTTCTTAAGACATATATGAAAAATAAGTGAATACAAAAGTTATATTGTGCTGTATATTTTATGCTGCTCTTTTCAGTTTATATTTTTTGTTCTCTGTTCATTTTGCTATATACAATTAAAATTTTCTGAAGGATTGAATAAATACAACAAAATGATAAGCATATGTAGAAAAATTGAATACAAATATACTAATCACACTACACCTTATACACTTTTCCAGCACTAGTTTAATCAAAACAAGTGTTTTTGACCCTGTTCAGAGGTAAGGTTAAAATGAAAAACTGAGTTCTAACGATAGAACTAAAACTGCTATTTTTCTATTAGTTTCAGTTCTATCATTAGAACAGTTTTTTGTTTTTAACACAAGGCCAACCTGTGAACAGGTCGAAAACATTTGTTTTGATTAAACTAGTGCTGGAAAACAGCGTAAGATGCAGTGTGATTAAAATTCAACAATATTTGTTCAGAAATAGTAATTGAAAAATATATATTTTTATTTAGTAATATTTTAAGGGAAATTTTCAATTCTGATAGTTTTAATTACATTTTAAATTATAATTAAACTGATTTTTATTTGTCAATGTTTAATTTCATTCTGTTAACATAAAATATTACAAAATAATAGTCAATTAGAGCTTATTATATGTTCTTGAGAAATAAAGCACTAACTGAAACATTTATAAATATCAATTGTAAAATTTTGTTGGAATGGCAATTTTATGAAAATTAATTTGAAGACATAGTCTGTCCAAAACTGGGAACCACCATTTTATTTACTTCTAGTGTTTCAGAATACAAACATTGATGACACAATCTTCGTTTTTAGGCTGTCAAATTTAAAAAACACAAAAAAATATCCAATTAAAATTACAAATTTAAAGGATGTTTTTAAATTTGACTGCCTAAAAAGGACGGTTGGGGGGTCATCAAATGTTTGTATTCTGGAACCCTGTCTTTTCTCTTTAGTATCCTCTTTTATCAATCAAGAATACAGTGGAACCTTGCTTAATGAGTACCTTTCATAACAAATAATTTGCATAATGAGCAAAACAAATTTTTAAAATTGACTTGCTTAATTAACAAGTGATGTTTTGCATTATGAATGTCAAGGAGAGAAGTCCCAGATTGTGCACATGCTACATCAGTCTGTGTTTAGCACTCATTCCGCTAGCATCTTAGTGTCACTTGTGAGCACACATTTTTCCAAACTTGTGTTCAGACATATTACATATAAACATCAACAACCATAGCCCATTATATAATAAACATGCCAAATGATATGCTAAATTCTTGGGCTAAGCAAAGACTATAATTAAATATTAGAAATTAAATAATTTGACTAGACGTAGGCAGTTATGCTGCCATCCTCACATTAAATTTAATACAGTATATTGTATAATTTTTGTTGAATAAATGTTATACATAAAATATTTGAGTATTTTTTTTTTGCATGGAATGCATTATCATATTTTGCTTAATGAATGTTTTGCATTACAAGTAAGATTCTAGAATGAATTATGCTTGCTAAGCAAGGTTCCACTATATATCATAACTTTTTTGATACTAGCTTTTGATTTCAGTTTACGTCTCTTTTGATTGAAGTGAAATATAAGATTAGTTAAGATATCTAGTCTCTAAATTTTTCATTGTTTCTTACTTACAAGTACTTGGAGTATTTTAAAAGTAGTGCTTACTTGTGCTGACTCTCATTTTCACAATTTTTATGCATCATTTTAGAGATTAGATGATGACATAACAGATTGTGTAATTTCAACAGTAGATGTTTCAAGCAGCTGAAGGGGCATTCAGCATCTGAAAGTTACAATTTTTTTTTACAATATGCATTAGAATATTGTAAAATATATATATATATATATATATGTGTGTATGTATATATTTAAATAACTTTTGTTATTATTTTGTGTTATTTTACATTAATTTTTTACTATATTCATTAGCATATTGTAAAAAAATTTAATATACTGGTATACCTTGCCTTACGTCAGTAATTGGTTCCAGGAGAGGCGACGTAAGTCGAATTTACTTGTCTCCAAATCTCCTTGTCACTAGGCTAAACCATAAATTACCATTTTCGGTTCTGTATTTTATTTATTAATGCATTTTTAATAATATATGGTTAATAACGATCTATTTTAAGCTTACAAACAAATAAATTTTAGTTTTTAATATAGTACAGAAAAAAGTAATCTAAATTTACAAATGCATGTACTATACTGTAAATACAGTACATACTTGTAAATGTATATTTTAATATGATGTTTTATGTGCTTTAAATGCTTTTCTAGTGATATTACAACTTTAATATTTGTGACGGACAGAAGTAAAATAGAATAAAATCACTTAAACTTGATTTTAAATTTCCATATACTTGTTTGACAAATGACGTATAATCAGGAACGACGTAACTCGAAAAGATGTAAGTCAAGGTATACCTGTATATACATTACACTTTACTATGTTGCAAATGTCATACTAGTGCCAAGTGCTACGCTGGACTAAAGCCAAGGCATAGCTATCCAAACAAGTGTAACATTAAGCTTCTGTATTATTGGTGTATGTGTACATCTAGAAACTTCCTAACAATGTGACCTTATGTCTGGTATTGTGGCTTTCTGTAGTGCCATGTATATGTTTTCATTAAATTTTAATGTTTCTAGTGTAGTGTATGGGGTATGAAACCAGTTGAAGAGAGGACAATGGGCACAATAAATACTATCTATCCACTATTGGTGCCTTAATTCTTGGGCAAATGGGATATATTTGTTGATTTCTTTAGTGTAAGCATTTTTCATATTTTGAGTGTTTGGAATGAGATGTCTATTATATAAGTGATTTTATTGCTGTTCTGATTAAATTACTGGAGTTCAGAATTTCAACAAGGAATAATTTGCTGAAATTATGAGGGTCATTTGAATGAAACCCAACCAATGGATATATCAAAGCATGGAATGTGCTTAGCGAATCATCATCCATTTGAAATGTAGGTGGAAACACTAGGTTCACGCTGCAGTGTCACATGAACCTACAAACAAGCTGCATTCATTTAGCATGTCAGGCAAATAGTTCGTCCAACTTTCAAGCATGGATGTGTCAACAACTCAATGAATAGTAGAAGGTTCAGACCCCATTCCATCCATCACTGCATGAGCAATGTGTATTGAAACTGTAAGGGTTTGACAACTGTGAAAGACTGGAGTAAGTGCTTCTGAGATGATCAGTTGTTGTTGGCTGATGATGCCAGGCCAGGTCAAGCACATCATGCAATGAATGAGTTTACAGTAGTGGAAGTGGACAAACTCATTTTGGATGATAGATGAGTCACTCTGAAAGCACTGGCGACTGAGGTTGGAATAAGCGACAAGTATCAGTAGTGCACACCATTATCTGTGAGCATCTGCAGTACTGAAAGATTTGCACCCAGTGGGTACTGCACAACTTGATGTCTGTACAAAAAGACCTTTGCATGGGTCTCTCATTGGAACATTTGCTGCAGTACTGCAGTGAAGGTCATTATTTCGTAGAGAGAATTGTTACAGGAGACGAAATATGGTGCTTTCATTTCCAGCTGGAAAGCAAAGGACAGAGCTCCCAGTGGAAGCATATGTTGTTTCCACCACCTAAGAAATCAAAGGGAATGCAGACAACAACCAAGATGTTGACATTCTTCTTTGACAGCAGAGGCCCATTGCTGATGGAGTTGACTGCCTGTGGAATCACCATAAATGCTGCTCGGTACATGGAAACTTTAAAATCTGAGAGCTTCCATCAAGTCCAAGCAGCTTAGTCTACTTTCATAATGTGTTGTCTTTCTTCATGACAATACCTGCCCTCACACTGCACATATTGTACAAGAATCCCTTTTGAAATTCAGGTGGGAACACTCCAACATTCTGCATACAGTCCTGTCTTGTCTCTGTGTTATTTCCATGTTTTCAAGGAGCTTAAGGGGGACCTGAAAGGGCTTAAGTTTCAATCTGATGCTGAGAAAGAAGACGCAGTTTAGGAATGGTGTAGACATCAACCCATTGAGTTTGAGCAAGGAATCGAACATCTGGTGTCATAGTGAGACAAGTACCTTACTCATCAGGGGGATTACTTTTAATGTACTATACCTACTAAATAAAATCATTGGTCGTGTTTCATTTGAACAACCCTCATAGTTACATTTGTTTTCATCAGTTTTGTGCTTCACGATATGAGAATATGATTAGACACTTGTTTTACATAGCTACTTGATTAGATACTTGTTTTACATTTCTGAGTGTTCTGGGCTATACAAAAGGCCACTTGAATTTTGCTTCAATTTGATCACTGAAAAATGCAAACTGGATTGTTACAATGGTATTTTTCTAAAATGTTTTTTCTGTGAAAATGTGTTTTGCTTTAATTATTTGTTTATTAATTGGTTCCATTATCACAATGTAATTAATCATTGGTATTTAAATTGTAGAATTTTGCATATTTGATAAATCTGTAACAGATTTTCCTTCACACCTGAAATTTTGCTATTGTAATGAACAATAAATGAACACTGAAAATAATCATTATTTTAATTTTAATGTTTAATTACTATATTAAAAAAATTGTGTTTTGAAAATTTTGTTTTAATGAATTTTCATCAATATAGGTATCCTTGCTTAATGTGGTATTTGATTAATATGCAAAATTAGTTGTGGCAATCCCTTTATATATGTGGTAGACATTTTAATTAATGTGGCTTTAACAGTTATCTTTACTTAACATACATATGTTTTTCTCAGCAAATAAGGTGTTGGTGAATTTGCTATTTTTGATAGATTTGATAGATTTTTCAAGCAAACTTGTAAATTGATTGAAAAATGTTTGTTCTGTGGGTAAAGTTAATGCTGAAAAGGTTCTTAGAATTTTTAGTAATTTTGTTTTTATTATTATTTCTTTTAGATGTGTTTGTAGTTAAAATATTTATTTGATTGAATTAATGAAATTATCTATAAGAAATAATATAATGAATTGAAATATTTTGAATTTCAGCTGGGATAGAAAAAATAATCCTGAACCATGGCAACATTATGAGGGAAAACAATATAAGGTAGTTTTGAAATATTTTTCATAACATATATTTATTATAAATTTAACATACGTATATATTTCAGTTTATATTTACTGTATTTTATGGCATATAAGATGTAACTTTTGTCCAAAAAGAGGATGAAAAAATTACCCAACATCTTGTATGTGAAGTTGTGATATTCCAAAGGCTAATGAATTCCCCAACCAACTAGGTAGACTACAGATAACCACTATCTAGCACATTTCCTGAATAAAAATGCTATTGTTTGAAGATGCCATTATTATTTTATAACTGGAATAGTCAAAAAATTTTGGGACAGACTATCAAAGACATGGAATAGCTTAAATACACAAAATACTTTTTTCCTAAATATTCTGTACTGAAATGGGGTGTCTTATATGCCTTGAAATATAGTACTGTACATAAATTCAGTAAACTGTAAGCAGATATTTATCTAAATAATTGTCATCTTTTTTTTTAGTAGAATAAGATTTTTATAATAAAATAAATAGAGCACCTTGTAACTCCAGCAGTAAATTTAATAAATCCAATTTTTTAAAGTTAATGCTGCAGTCACAAGGTGCTCTTGTTTATTCAGTTTCTTATTCTCTGGTTAGATCTTATTTATTTGTGATTTTTATAATAACCATAACTTAATTTTATTCAGTTTAAAAAATACTGTCACTTAAAAATGGAATACAGCACTGTATACCAATTATTAGAATTGATATACAGTACTGTGTTTGAATAATATTGCTATAAATGTACATTTCTTTGTTTTGTTGCCTTGCACCATTATTTTGATTTTAAACTTTATCTTTAATGATGATGCCAATAAATTATGATTACTACCACAATCTATGCTAAGAAAGGTTTGTGTTTTTTACTGTATTTATATATTCTTTAATTAAAAGTATAATAATCTGATTTTATTATTCTTCCCTTTGGTCTCTACCCTACTCCTCATCAGTCTAATAATATATCTTGCTATTCTCTTTCTATTTTTGGCATTCATATCTCTCACTATTATTACTTGATCTTTTTCTTTTTAGTTTCAAGTTGTTTTCTATTTTGTTAGTAAATACATTAACAATGACCTTTTAAAACCAGCAATAACTTTATTTACATTAATATATTACAAAATTCTAATGCATAGAAGTACCACAACAGTGTCTTCTTTATTTCGAATTTTACTACTGTTTTTACATATTGATGCAGGAAAAGTAGCCTATAAAGTAAGGTCAACTCTGCCATAAGGACTGTTTGTTCCCAAAGTGTGTAAAGGATGTTTCAAAATAAAGAAGACACTGTTGTGGTACTTCTATGCATTAGAATTTTGAACTGTATTTAGTTAAGCTAATGTTTTCAGCCAATTTTATTGACCATTTTTAGGCTAGGTAGAAGAAGACCAAAGTTCAAATCACAATTTTTAAAAATTTTTTGAATACTATTACAATTGATTGTGGTTTGAATGATGTCATGCTGTTTTTACAATCATGTCAAAGAAACAACTATATTATTATTAAACTGTGTTCACATTTTTGTAATGTAAGATCAAAGATGTAAAAAAGAAAGGGGAAGACACTACGCTAGGTGTTATCACTGCACTTTAAACCACAATCCTGTAGGCAAGGGATACTGTCCAAATATTCTAGAAAGTCACTGAATTGTCCCAAAGTGCCAATTTATTAATTTTAGCTCTTCTTGGAATTTTAGTTGATTTAGGTCCCAAACTATAAACTAACATAAGATTATTGAACTAGTATGGGATTCTAGTAGTCTATCTTTTTGGTCACATTAACCATTTTCCGAGATCAGAAAGGGGACTAATATTCCATATTTCTATTCTTAAAGCTTCAATTCTGGATTGCCTTTGTCTCACCTGTATATTTTTGTCAGAACTTTCAGCAGGTTTTAATTCTGGTGTATCATTTCAAGCTTAAACTTTTAGATAGTCTGTCTCTCAAGACTCAGATAAAGTCAGGGGTTCCTGGTTTTTCTCTTTGTACAGTAAAATTTGCAAGAAGATGAATGTTCCTAACAAGGAGAGCCTACGGCTTTGGGGTAACGTATTTTGACAATCTTTGGTGTAGAAGTAGTACACAATGTGAGTGTACTACCTGTAAAATACTAAAGTGCAATACTCAAATATAATCAAGAAAATCGAGCTTAAAGTTTTTTAGCACTTTATATATAAATTATACGTACTTCTATTTGAGCGTCCTGTGGCAGAGTGGTAACGAGTCCGATTCATAAGCTTGAGTTCTCGGGTTCGATTCTCGCGTATAATTTTTTTTTAATTCATAAATACTTATAATGTATTTATTTATTTACTCATTCATTTCTTATTATTTATTTATTTTAATATATTATATAACTTAAGCCCATAACCCGAGAAAACTCGGGCAAGTTACATAGCGTTACATAAAACGCGGTCCTTAAGGGGAGTTTTTAAATTTTTTTTTTTTTTGAATTTTTGGAATGTTTTTTGTCTCCAAATTTTTTCAAAATTTTTTTCCCGCGCTAAAAAAATTTATCGCGATTTTAATGAGCCTTTGATAAGGCTCGATTAAGGCTTAATTGTTTTTTAATGGGATTTTTTATCAAATTAATTCATCGTTCTAAAGTTCTAGCGCACGGATTTTCCTTCCTTAAAGTTATTTAAAGCTAGTTTCTGATGTCAAAAACGACCTCCGATAGTTTTTTAATTTTTTTAATTAATATATTTTATTATATATAAATTTAATTAATTAGATGGGGTCGGAAATCGCAATTAAAATTTCAATTTTTTAAAAATATTTAAAAATATAGGCCTAGCTAGTAGTCACCCTACTTTAAACCCTTGTCATCCCGAGACGTCTATGAGAATGTCCCGGGAAATCCAACTCCAGCTGTGTTCAAGGTCATCCAGATGTGTAAACAATGACTCATCGGTGTTAAATTTCACAGAAAGGCGAGACAAAGGAAAATAAAATTTGAAGATTTTTCTTCAAAATTAACGCATTTCTTTCGTTTTTTTCAGTTTTTAAGTATTTTTTACGTTTAAATAAATTAATATCAAAAATGTCTATGTCCTTAAGGAGTTAAACAAGTTCTCGTTTAAACATACCTTGCAATTGTAAAAAAGCAGCATTTATTTGTTGTTCTTGGTGTAGACAGAATTTTTGTTTTGAATGTTTTTATCATAAGTATCATTCACGATCATGTACATCTGACAATGCTATGTAATTATATAATATTGCTTCAATAAATTATATTCGTTTTTCTTGGTTATATTTGAGTTTTGCACTTTAGTATTTTACTTCACTATGCTGCTTTGATACATCACTGTATAAAGAGTTATCATCAACAGTTTTTTCGTCACAACATGAAGAACTTGCTTCTCTTGACGACATTTTTTAATTATAAAATAATTTTTCAAAATAAGTTTTACTACACAAATACGTCTATTCGTGTCGAAATTTAGAAACGAACTGTTAAAGAGTGAGTGAAAAAGAACTCTGATAGAAAAACGCTCCTAGTGAGAATTAGATCGGTCACCGTTAGTGATAACAATTAGATGGGAAAGTTGACACATAGGTGTCAAGAATGCGCCGTTATTGTCAACAAAAGTATAAAAATATTAGACTTGGAATAGTAGAAATTAAATTAAAATAAATAAATAATAAGAAATAAATGAATGAGTAAATAAATAAATACATTATAAGTATTTATGAATTAAAAAAAAAATTATACGCGAGAATCGAACCCGAGAACTCAAGCTTATGAATCAGACTCGTTACCACTCTGCCACAGGACGCTCGAATAGAAATACGTATAATTTATATATAAAGTGCTAACAAAACTTTAAGTTCGATTTTCTCGATTATATTTGAGTATTGCACTTTAGTATTTTACAGGTAGTACACTCACATTGTGTACTACCTCTACACCAAAGATCATCAAAATCCGTTACCCCAAAGCCGTAGGCTCTCCTTGTAAGATAAAAATTTGTGAAAACTGAAAAATAAACTTATTTCAGAAGTACTATCAAATTTTTCTCACAAAATATTCTATTTAGGCCAAGATTCCAGTAGCATAAAAACAAGTGTGAAAACTCTCACCATAATTATGTTTAATTAAAGGGACTTATTTGGACTTGCACTTGGATTGGAGTGAAGATTCAGTTCCAGTATTGAAGTTTTTATGGTAATGGTACTACCACCAAGAGTTGAAACTAAACATTTTTTTGCATGTAAATTATTGGAGATAATTAAAACTAATTTAATAAACTCCACAAATATCAAAATGATGAGAGCAAGAGATAGAATAGAGCAAATGTACATAAAAGCTCATTTCCTGCAATTTTTTCATGATGTTATACCATGTTCGCACACAATTCACGACTTACTTTGATCTCGATTTACCTACAATCTGGATTGTGACTGTCGCCAGTCAAACATCGTGCTGTTCGCACAGGCAGTCCACTTGAGAAGAACCCGGCTATTACACACGATGATAAAACTGACATAACTACACGGTAAGTCACAAACACCAACAAACAAAATGGAAGTTTTGGTTAGAAATAAATACTTTTTCTTGCCATACATCTAATAATAGACAGATGTCGTTTTTATTTCTCTGTTGGTAGCCTGACATGTGTTCTGCAGCCATCTTGTATTTTCTTGCACGTGTGGGCTTGTGGGATCTCTCTTATGACTAAATCTAGTTTCAAGAACTCTCGAGTCGATCGTGATTGAATCTTGTTTCACTCAAGATTGAAATGGTCGAGAGAGGTCACACCACGGCATAGTCGCTGACCTTGTTCGCAATCTAGATTGAAATGCTCGGTGCGAACAGGGTATTATGAATTCTTGAAGACACTTATGAAGACTGACTTTTGATTGGTTGATGGTACCGTTTTATGGATATAGTCACATTGAAAGTTGAACACTGCTCAATTTTCTTTACATTTGTTTAAACCCTGCTTTGACATAAAATGTGGTCATGTGATTAAAAATAATTACGGCAAATGGTTTCACATTCATTTTTATGCTAGTGGAGGCCTAAGATGAAACTTATGAGATGTGAACTGAAAGCTGTATGTTTTATACCTCTGTTGTTAGTTAACATTAGTTATAACTTGTCAAAGACATGAACTTAAACAACTGTTGAAATGGAAAGTAAGACAAGAAAGCATTAGGAATGGAAGTAAATTTATCAATATTTATTTCATTTCTGAGATGATGGATTTCAGGAAATTTAGTTGAATATCATCATGATTGACATTGAAGAAACAATTTATAAACATGACAGACATCAGATGCATGATTCAGATGTAATGACATGCCAGTATACAAATTTCAATTTGATCAACAATGGCTTAGTACTAACAAGCTAAAATATGTTAAAAACTAAATAAGTGATTTCAAATTGAGATATTTTCAAATCAAGAGAATCTTGTGACTAGAGTGATTTAAATTTCTTGTAATCATCATCATCATGAGATTTCAATAGGTTTTTCAGCTTGTAAAAGGAAGAAACTTACTCTATTTTGTGTTCACATAAAGCAGAAACTTCTGAAAATGTTGGTATGTTTTTTTATTTCTGTCCATATTGTGTTCCTGGCCAAAGGCTATTTTGATTTTAAAACAGCAAGTCTCCTGCTGTTTTAAAATCAAAATAGCCTTTGGCCAGGAACACAATATGGACAGAAATAAAAAAACATACCAACATTTTCAGAAGTTTCTGCTTTATGTGAACACAAAATAGAGTAAGTTTCTTCCTTTTACAAGCTGAAAAACCTATTGAAATCTCATGATGATGATGATTACAAGAAATTTAAATCACTCTAGTCACAAGATTCTNTGCACCCCTACTCTGAAATGTTGTTACAAATGACATACTAATTAAATCATCAGATTGTTTATATTTGTTTGTTATAAAATGAACTGTATTATTAAAAAATAATTAATTATTGATGATTTGCCAAATTTTCTTAAAATCCAGACATTTTTGGTCTTTATACAGACACACAATGCAAAGATCAGAAGGTGACAACACTTGTTAGATTAGACGAAGTGTCATATGAAATATATGATGGTCATATCTGCAGTTGGTTTTATTATGACATGGGTCATAACTTTGGGTACACCTGTAATATGAAATATATTTTGCAATAATTTTGTTTTCATAAATTCAACTGAACTTTTAAATTATTTTTATTGGAAATTTTATCACTGACATTAAATTAAAAACTAATAGTGAAATTTCTAGTTCATGCTTGCACAAATAGAATACCAAATTTTTAGTAACTTTTTTCTTTTATCACAGTGTAATTTTTTTATAATTATTTTATTAAATTAATTATTAAACCTAAATTTAGCTCTTTATGCTTTTTTGACATATTATTAATATTAATCTGTAGTGTGTGTGTTAATATATATATATTTTTTAATATCTTTATTGTTTTCAAATAAACTTTATAAATATATGCCATAATTGAAATAGTTGTATTTTTAAAATATAATACATGTATTCAAATGAAATATCTATTATTCATTTGTATAATAACACCAAACATAATTAGATCAGTATTGAATTATTCAAATTAATAAAAGTTTGCCAATAATTCTATTGAAAATAATAGTAAAATGTAACAAAAGAAATCAAATAAATGACACAATGTAAGACATTTTCTAATTTTGCATGCATTCACTGAAAAATAACAGAATTGTTCCATCAGTAATGGATTTAATTTAAAGACAATATAATATGTTTTATTTTTATTTGTAAATAATTTGGGTTTTTCAACTTGAAAACATTGAATCAACTATCTTAGCTACCTTAGACTGTATATATAAAATGTAAGTATTTATAATCTACATTCAAACACTTATTTTATTTAAATAAAAAGAAAGTGAAAGAGAGTATACATGATGATTTTGGAATGAAATCTCAATGAAATTTGATAATCTTGGTGTGTTTTAAACATTTATTTTCAAAGAAATCAATTTACACTAAAAAAAACTCCTTTGAAATTCATAGAATTAATTACTATTCTGTAGAAGATAGCATATTATTCATAAATAAAACCAAAAGGTTTATGGATAAATAATCTTATCTTAAGAATTAAAAATATTTTTAACTTTGAAAATTAAGCTCTTGCAGCATTCTTATCATCATGTTTGGATATTATTTCTGGAACAGTGAAAGTTAATGCAATGAGATTGTGTTATAATATTACATGTTACGTGTTTGTAGGGGATGCTAACATATCGAGAGAGAGTATTATGAGAATTGATAGATTTGAACAAAAAGTTACAATTTCTCATTCCCAGCATGCATAAATTGCAATGTAAAAACTTTTTAGGTTAAAAAAGATCTTTAAGCCTATATGAGCCACTGATTTGCTAAATTGATTAACTCCACAAAAGAAATTAATGATATACGTTATTAAAAACAATCGTTTTAAAATTTAAATAAACATTGTAGAATATATTACAGGCATAACTTTTTCTCTAACGACATATAAAATAACGATTATTCCAAGATACATTTTTCGCATAACTAAGGGAGGGAGTAGATCGATTTGACCTGTGAATGGCTCATCATATATACAGTCTATATATATATATATATATAACGAAAAAGCAAATGATTAGATTCAGCTGTATTTAAATATAATTTTTAAAATGTTTAATTTTCTTTGTTTATAGAACCATTGTATATGCACTCGTATATGCCAACTACATTGTTTGTGCAAGAGAGTTTAAATTCAATAGCTTAAAATTGGTTCCTTTTTTCCTCGAAATTGCTTAGAATCGAGGATTCTTGACTATTACGTTTAGGTTTAATTTTCCATAAACTTTTATATTAAACATGAAATACTTTATCGAGTAACCAAATAATGTCGTTTTTGAAATATGAATAAAAGGGCTTGTATTTTTTGTTTAAAATAATTTTATTCATCAAAAGATTTACCTTCACATTCAACTACACCTGAACAGAAGGCATTTTGAATATACCATTTTATAAATGATTTAAATTACTCCAGGAAAAAAAAATCTATGTTCATCACGAGTATTTGAACGTTGGTCAAATCCTCAAGCTGATTTGTACAATGAGCAGCTACAAAGTACAGTACATGGAAAATTAAGACTAAAACAGCCATCTTTCGTGAATCGTTGAGGTGTTTTTCTTTTCAAGATTACGCTTACTCAGTTATTGCAGCAATTACAAAAAATAAAATAATGCAATTTGGATGGGAACTTTTATCTCATCCTTCCTATTCTGCTGGCTTATCTCCATCGGATTACGATATATTTTTATCTGTAGATAATCATATGCGTGGAAAACAATTTACAAATCGCAGGAAGTAAGTCAATTTTTAATGCTAAAAATGACATTTTCAAACTGCCTTTCCATTGGGAAAGTGTAATTGAATGTGAAGGTTAATATTTTGGTGATAACGTTATTTTAAACAAAAATGTCAAGCTCCCCCAACATTTCAAAAAACGACATTATTTGATTACCTGATATTTAAGTCATTTGGTTGCCTTTCCTTGTTTTATTTAGTAAAGTTCAGTTTTTGAATATCTAATTTTATGAGCCTTATTAAAATAGTAAAAACTGGAATATCTGGTATATGAAGTTTATAGTTGATTTTATCATTTATTACTGTAATTGCTATATATGAACATAACTGAGAAGACTGAACGTTCGTATGAACGGGAGTTTGTCAAAATGTGAAGTCCCAAAAACGGGTTAATATTAAAGATTTATTATAGTAATTTGGTAAAACGAAACTAGGAAAAAACGATCAAAGATCGGATTAGTTGTGATAGTCATATGAAACCGCGACGAGAGAAAAAAAAACGCTATTGATGTAAACAGAACGCAATAATTATAAATAATAATTGTAAACGAATGACCTCCAGTAGAGATGGACCTTTGACAAGTCTCTCGTATACAAATAATTAGAACATAGAAATTTTGAAAAGGGGAAAGGTTAATGATGAAAAGGGACATCGCATCGTGTCGTTAAATTTCAAAAACGTCACCGACTAGACAACAATGGTGGAAAATATGAGCGCAAGTTTCAAAGTTCCATCAACATTTTGCATCCAGAGTAACGAATGATGTCAAGTAGATTCTTCGAAGCGGATCTTTCTGGTGACTCGAACAGGAATCGTCTTTCTCTTAGAGACTGCACCTGCACACGGTTAGTCAACGTGCAAAAGCAGTTTTCCGTCTGTTGTGTCCAACTTGTAACCTGTGACTACGGACTCAGACCACCGATACCGACTGACGAATCTCCACACCTGCCGTTGTTCCGGGACCTACCTTAGAGCAACATTAGAAAACACCCTCGACAATTCGAACATCCAATTGTTTAAAGAACATTTTTGTTTCATAGTGTAAGTTATTTTACGTTTAAAATAAACGGGTTTTTGTGAGATTCTTGTCATCTGTGTTTCCTCCGCCACACCCACACGCGAACGATCCTAGATCATCCTGACGCGGGATTAACGATTCCCCCTGGAAGTCGGCGAACATACACTGGTGTCCGAGAAGTGGTTATTTTGAGTCCCCAATCTCCACCAGGTCAGCGAACTTACAAAAACTAATCGAATTTTTATTATACAAACGAAATATTACAGATATGCACTCAAAGTATGTCTGACATCTTTAAGAAATTCACTGACTTGACTCACGGCTCTTCCTATATGTTTCCTCGGATTTAACAGTTCTTCGATGTAATGAGAAATGGGTTCGAAGAAGGGATCTTTTTTCATTCTTTCAGCCAGATGAATTTCGTTGGTAATGCGCATGGATTCGCTTTCTTCCATTTCCAATTTTTGAAGTTTTTCGTAACATTCCATTCTCTGTATTCCTAATTTCAGCATTTCTTTGGCGATACAATCAGCCTGGATAAGTTGAATCTCTTCTCTAACTCTCCTCTCTATTAGTTTGGAGCGCACCGTTAGAGTATCGATCACATTTTCTAATGTATTTAGTATGTAATCCGCCAATAGAAAAGCCTGGGGGATGGAAAGCCATCTGCTATAGTAATCATTCGGAACGAACTCTAACATTTGTGTGGCAACTATTTGAAGCGTAACGTGGACAGAGTTCATTAAATGAAGAGCAGCAGCGCAACACTCGTTGCACTTTTCCGACATTTTCGGACCGTCTCTCTCCGCAAATTCTTCGAATTCATTGATCTTATCTAGCAATTTTATGTCTGTGCATATTTTATGTATAGATGCTCCAAAACTAGCCAGGCAAATGGCAATCTGAGAATCCTCTTTTCGACTATAAGTAGGTCCGCAGATAGAAATTGAAGCGTAGAATCCTGCATTTTCTGCCAGTTCTGCATCCATTTCTCTCACCTTCCTATTGTTCTTTAAAAACATATTCAATGTTTCGAGCTGGTTCCCTAGAAGTCCCTTGTCGCCTAGGAACCTGAGGTCGTCTAGACATCTTTGCATATTCCGCAAGTCCATCAGAAGATCCTCTATCCATATGCAAGCTCTTCGTCCCACAGTGGTCAATCTAGTGGGTTGAAAATGAGTATATCCAAGAGTTGGTAAGTTTTTATATTTTTCGGCAAACTTGGCCATATTCTCAATGTTTTTGGCCAACTTAGGCATCAAAATACCCAAACTGGTTTTAACCGTGATCAGAAAACAATTGTCTTCCGCATAATAAGGGGTGCTGTTCAGACCGATAATGTCAGCCGCTTTAGGACATAATTTCTGAAACATTTTCTTGTGGCTTGACACGTCACATTTAATGTCTCCATTTTCATCCGAAAAATCTTCAAAATCGAACTTGGAAATGTTTTCTTCCATCTCGTCGATGATGTCGTCGGTGACAGTCATCACTCCCAAACTATTCTGCACTTTGGCTAACATGAGCCAAAGCTTTCTCCAAGTCAGGAACTTGTTGTGGTTGCTGAAATTATAAGCCATTTCTCGACTAGTTTGTAAATCATCGAAATTGGATCTATATCGATCCATTTCAGTTTTTTGTAAAAAAATGCTGGACATACTCGAAACAGATTGTGTAAAATCCAAATCGACCTGTTTTGTGTCCAAAATTGATACCTCCATTATCTCATCTTTAAATGTTTTTTCTTTGGGTGTTTGAATATCCTCTTGTTCTTTACTTAATTTTTCTGTTTCGTTTTCTTTTTCAGTTTTTTTCTTACTCTGAATGGCGAGTTTCGTAAAGGTGAGGTCCATATCGCTCATATTTTCGTCGTAAGGTTTCTCGTCTATATATCGAATCTTTTCACTAATTTTAGCAATCAACATCGTATCTTCGAACTTACTTTTGATTGAAATTTTCTCTGAAGGATCCATTTCTATAGTTTTTATTTCATTTTTTCTTTTTCTTTTTAAGTAATATTGCGAAATAATTACTTAAATAATAAAAAATTCTTACAATTATTATTGTTTTAATTAGTCCAAAATATAAAGTTGCAGCATCAAAATATGTGCGATTTTTCATATACGGTATAGGCCAATATATTTTATAAAATTTATATAGATTGAAGGAGTGAAATGTTTGTAAATTTAAATAATATAATAATAATCGAAATATATTTGGAGTTAGCGTCAAAATCTACATTCTTTGAAAACATTTGACATTTGAAAACATGTTCTAATGGCTTAGTAAAAATATTTAATATAACCTAAAATTATGCATACTGTTCCTACAGATTTATTTTTAGATCTGTAAATGCTCCAAGGTCTACGTGAACGTGATTATTTAAGTTTTAATAAGTAAATAAAATATTTTTATTACTTTTTAAACTTTGGCACAAAAATATTTATATTCCATTTTGTCTCGCGTTATTTTGCTCATGACATTTTTCTTTTAAGTAATAATAAAAATAAATATGATCGATCTTAAAATGTTCCACATAAAATATGTTAGAAACTAAAACAAGTTTCCAAGTTTTGATTGGTCTAATTTTTCCAACGGTAAAAATGATTATTTTCTCGTACAAACAGTTAATAAGTAATTTTACATATGTATGGGCTTTCTGGTATATTCAAATCGCCCCATTTTATCGAGATGATGTAATATCCTGGTTGGGACACTTCGTATAAAATGTCGTACAGTTCGTTTCCACTATAGATGATTGTGACTTCCGTCACGTCGTGTTTTCCCGCGCCCTGAATGTTAACGGTCAGATACCCTGGTCCTGCTCCCTTGGTTCTTACCTATAAAATACATTTAAATTCGCGTTATACCTCGATCACAGTATATATTAATATCAGTGTGATAGAGGTATAATAATAACACTTACCTGGAAATGATTCCTCAGACATACTTGACCATAATAAACTCCCGTACCAAATATACGACATCTCTCCGCTCTTGGAGTTGACGGTTCTTTCAGAAATTCCTCCTCGACGTCATAAAAGTCGTGTTTTAATAATTCTCGCCTTGATATTGGTCTTTCTGTATCCAAAAGACCAGTAAAAGACACGTAATTATCTAACAAGAGGTTTGCATAATCGGGAATTTCATCGTCTATGAATCCTCGATCGCAATCTGTGTTGATCGATGTTGCATCTGTTAGATCGCTACAAATCGATTCTTGTTTTGGTGACAAGTGATTGCGATTGCAATTGAAATGACGATGACGACATGCTGAAGGACTATATTTCTGATGATTTGCTCTTACAGAACGGTGAAATTCGCAAATGCCACTGTCTTCGGAATCTGGAGTTTCATTGACCGAACCATTTTTTCTTCCGAGAACATTGGTCTTTGTGAAGTCTTCGAAGTCGACTTGTGTGGATTTATCTAAACTAATCTTGCTTAGACGAAAGGGATAAATGGCGCCGACAGAAGCCGAACGATCTGCAGAAAATTTTTGAAAATTTGAATACGATATCCGTAAACACACACAGAAAGAGCAGAGGAAAGACTCGACGCCAAACACAAAAAGAAAAAGAGTTACAATGGCACAAAAGGACGGGAACAACAGATATTCGTTCTATTCGTAATAAACGGACGACGTCGTACCTGGAATTCTCCGGATGACGTCTCTGTCCTCTACGTCACAATCGGTTCCGGGAGTGTGATCTACTTCCGAAATGTGACCACCATTTTCCCAAAACTGTTTCCTAGTGCGAACGGACACCAAAATTGGGGAGTCAGGTCTAGTCATTTCTTCTACGAGAATTTCTTTAGTTTCGTTGTTTGATGCCTTATTCATGGCACGTTCCCATTCTTGAACTTTATTTTTGACCAAACTTCCTTCGAGTTTCGTCGACTTGAACAATTTCTGATAGTTTATCTTTCGAATCGGATGCGGGTCGTTTTCTACACAATCTCTTATTGTCGTCGAAGGATTTACAGAAACAAATTTTGTCGTGTTCTCTTCTGTACGGAAATCATTCTGAAAATCGATGGTAGAAACTTTAGAATTGTGTTTTTCTAAAAAAGTGTTCTCTTTACATTCATTTATAATAGGTAAGCAGTAAAATTCATTTTCTTCTTCACCTTCTTTCTGACATTGTTGAACTTCACGATTCACGATTACTTCTTCGTTTTGAGTCCGATTTTCGTCTAAATTCTTAATAAATAATTTATTATCCTCTCCCTCTACATGCAGTTTTTCTTCCGTTCTTTCAAAATTTTCATCTTCAATAAACTTGGAATTTGTTTTTGGTGATGCTTTATAACTTTCTTGTAACTTTTTCGATTGTTCTTCAAAAATTTCCGATATATGTTCACGCGAATTTTCTATTTTTAATGGTGAAGCATCAAATTTAATCAGATCCATTTTAGAATCAGATTCATGATCAGAGTTAACTCCATCGGAAAGCGTAGAGATTCTTGAACTAACTTCAGACAAACAATTCAAAAATAAGTCTGTGTTTATCTGAGAATTGTCATCATCGAGATGATGGATTCCATCTTCTTGAAGCGTTGTTTCCTCCTCTTTTTCTAATGTAGTCAAGTCTTCGTCTATTTTTAGAATATTTTCGTTTTTTGATATACTAGAATCTAGTAAATTGCGTTCCTTCTTATCTAAACTTGGACTATTTAAGGGTTTAGAAGATTTTCTGGACTTGAGATTATGCAATAATAGATCCGAATCTGTTTGATCGATACCTTCGAGAACTGTTGTTAAACTCGGAGGAGTGCTCACCATCTTGTTTTTTGACGGAGATGGATAGTGAGCCATAAATTCGCTACCTTTTGAACTACACTCCTGAGTTAATTTGTTTGTGGTATTTTCGCTGTTTTCGTTATCTGTAGCAGTTTCCTTGGTCAGTTTTCCAAGAACAGATACCACATCATTAGAATCAGCTTCTACCACTACTTCTTTGCCATTCACAACCATAATATGGCGTAAGACTCGTTTCTTAGTCACCGAACCCAATTTTGATTTGAGGATTTTCTCTACATCACCTTGGCTCGATTCTTTTGGTTTTGTATCATTTCTGTAAGAGTTCTCAACTCGAAGAAATGTTTTTGATTTCTTTGAGCTTTCGCTATTGTCGTGACGAAGAGTATCGTCTACGTTTACTGTATAAGGACTTCCCATGATGTGCTGTCCTTGCCATATGATGCTGAGTCTGTGTTGCCCAGTTTCGACGGGCGTATAACCCACTATTATTTTTCCAGGTAACACTTCGTACTCGAAAGGTATATTTCTGATATGTCTCTGTAAATTTTTTCTCCTCTCGATCTTCTCTAATTCTACAGAATTTTTCCGTTTCGGTGATCTGTTGGTTATTCTCTCGCTACATAAACTTCCAGTTTTGCCTTTGATCTCGATAACTATGTTCAAGTTAGAAATGGATTTTAAGAAAATGTTGAATCTCGCTTGCCTTCCTATGACTGCAACAGATAATCCCATGCCTCTAGCTAAACACTCTTGTTCAATATCAAAGACTACGTTGTCATCGTCTTCTTCGTCTGGACGATTGA
Organism: Centruroides sculpturatus; assembly: GCF_000671375.1. Lineage (NCBI taxonomy): Eukaryota > Metazoa > Arthropoda > Arachnida > Scorpiones > Buthidae > Centruroides > Centruroides sculpturatus. The sequence goes on from NW_019384401.1 coordinate 565,570, forward strand.
TGGTAGGTCTCACTTTCAATTTGCTGGAAGCAACTTTGATTTGTGCCAACAAACATGCCACTTTCTTCTCGTTCTTCGGATTGCACTTTATGATCTCTTCCGTTGTTACTTCCTAAAATTTATAGTAAATCGATTTAAATAATACGAAAATATTAAACTATCTTATTTTTAAATAAGTTTTTAAGGGAAATTTATTTGTAAAAACATAGATTTACTGAAATGTCTGTTACATCATTATTGCTTCTCTAACAGAGCGGGAGTTAGCCTAAATTCCACCTTTATTTTGTGTCCTTAATTATAAACGATTAAAACAACACTCACTAAAATTAAAATATGTCAACGCTATTGTAAATCACAACTGAAAAGTGCCCAAAATATAATAATTTATATCTAAAATTTGACTTTCTTACCGGTTTAATGCCAATTTTCTTTTCCACAAGTTTCAACGCCAATCTAGCATTGTCCCACTTATGTTCGGGATTAAGGAGATCGTAACGAGGACACGAACCTGGTACCAACGCCTCCACTAAAGCACACAACAAGATGCCATCTCTCCAAAAGTTGGAAAAATCGGCAGGATTCTCGTAGAAACATTCCGAAAATCTCCTGAATGTATTCGAAGGTCTTCTATTGGAGGCTACATTGTCTTTGACCCATTCTAACAACTTCTGTTTCTCTCTGCGATCTAGAATTAATCCTGTCACGGAATAATACAAATTATAGACGTTGGAGGATTTCGGATATTACTGTATTTACAGTTACACTTACTGCTTTTGATGTAGCACAACCAGAGATGGAACTTGTCCCACAGATCTCGTGATGTGTAGAGAGCGAATAAATTGAAAGATTCACATATCCATATCCATAAAGAAGCAATTCTGTCGACAAAAACGTCTCGACATCTGACCAAAATATTGATGATATCTAAATAAAATATATAAAAGATTTTGTATGAATTTCATTTCGTTAGTAAGCATTCGTTTAATGTTTAAAATGTCGTATAAATAGCTTTTAAAACTTGTTAAACATTTTTTAAATTGAATTTTTATATGGAAGAGTGTGAAAATATAGAAAAAAAAAACACTTAAATTATAATCTATAATACTGAAAAATAACAATAGTTTCAGACAAAATTCATANATCGAAATATATTTGGAGTTAGCGTCAAAATCTACATTCTTTGAAAACATGTTCTAGTGGCTTAGTAAAAATATTTAATATAACCTAAAATTATGCATACTGTTCCTACAGATTTATTTTTAGATCTGTAAATGCTCCAAGGTCTACGTGAACGTGATTATTTAAGTTTTAATAAGTAAATAAAATATTTTTATTACTTTTTAAACTTTGGCACAAAAATATTTATATTCCATTTTGTCTCGCGTTATTTTGCTCATGACATTTTTCTTTTAAGTAATAATAAAAATAAATATGATCGATCTTAAAATGTTCCACATAAAATATGTTAGAAACTAAAACAAGTTTCCAAGTTTTGATTGGTCTAATTTTTCCAACGGTAAAAATGATTATTTTCTCGTACAAACAGTTAATAAGTAATTTTACATATGTATGGGCTTTCTGGTATATTCAAATCGCCCCATTTTATCGAGATGATGTAATATCCTGGTTGGGACACTTCGTATAAAATGTCGTACAGTTCGTTTCCACTATAGATGATTGTGACTTCCGTCACGTCGTGTTTTCCCGCGCCCTGAATGTTAACGGTCAGATACCCTGGTCCTGCTCCCTTGGTTCTTACCTATAAAATACATTTAAATTCGCGTTATACCTCGATCACAGTATATATTAATATCAGTGTGATAGAGGTATAATAATAACACTTACCTGGAAATGATTCCTCAGACATACTTGACCATAATAAACTCCCGTACCAAATATACGACATCTCTCCGCTCTTGGAGTTGACGGTTCTTTCAGAAATTCCTCCTCGACGTCATAAAAGTCGTGTTTTAATAATTCTCGCCTTGATATTGGTCTTTCTGTATCCAAAAGACCAGTAAAAGACACGTAATTATCTAACAAGAGGTTTGCATAATCGGGAATTTCATCGTCTATGAATCCTCGATCGCAATCTGTGTTGATCGATGTTGCATCTGTTAGATCGCTACAAATCGATTCTTGTTTTGGTGACAAGTGATTGCGATTGCAATTGAAATGACGATGACGACATGCTGAAGGACTATATTTCTGATGATTTGCTCTTACAGAACGGTGAAATTCGCAAATGCCACTGTCTTCGGAATCTGGAGTTTCATTGACCGAACCATTTTTTCTTCCGAGAACATTGGTCTTTGTGAAGTCTTCGAAGTCGACTTGTGTGGATTTATCTAAACTAATCTTGCTTAGACGAAAGGGATAAATGGCGCCGACAGAAGCCGAACGATCTGCAGAAAATTTTTGAAAATTTGAATACGATATCCGTAAACACACACAGAAAGAGCAGAGGAAAGACTCGACGCCAAACACAAAAAGAAAAAGAGTTACAATGGCACAAAAGGACGGGAACAACAGATATTCGTTCTATTCGTAATAAACGGACGACGTCGTACCTGGAATTCTCCGGATGACGTCTCTGTCCTCTACGTCACAATCGGTTCCGGGAGTGTGATCTACTTCCGAAATGTGACCACCATTTTCCCAAAACTGTTTCCTAGTGCGAACGGACACCAAAATTGGGGAGTCAGGTCTAGTCATTTCTTCTACGAGAATTTCTTTAGTTTCGTTGTTTGATGCCTTATTCATGGCACGTTCCCATTCTTGAACTTTATTTTTGACCAAACTTCCTTCGAGTTTCGTCGACTTGAACAATTTCTGATAGTTTATCTTTCGAATCGGATGCGGGTCGTTTTCTACACAATCTCTTATTGTCGTCGAAGGATTTACAGAAACAAATTTTGTCGTGTTCTCTTCTGTACGGAAATCATTCTGAAAATCGATGGTAGAAACTTTAGAATTGTGTTTTTCTAAAAAAGTGTTCTCTTTACATTCATTTATAATAGGTAAGCAGTAAAATTCATTTTCTTCTTCACCTTCTTTCTGACATTGTTGAACTTCACGATTCACGATTACTTCTTCGTTTTGAGTCCGATTTTCGTCTAAATTCTTAATAAATAATTTATTATCCTCTCCCTCTACATGCAGTTTTTCTTCCGTTCTTTCAAAATTTTCATCTTCAATAAACTTGGAATTTGTTTTTGGTGATGCTTTATAACTTTCTTGTAACTTTTTCGATTGTTCTTCAAAAATTTCCGATATATGTTCACGCGAATTTTCTATTTTTAATGGTGAAGCATCAAATTTAATCAGATCCATTTTAGAATCAGATTCATGATCAGAGTTAACTCCATCGGAAAGCGTAGAGATTCTTGAACTAACTTCAGACAAACAATTCAAAAATAAGTCTGTGTTTATCTGAGAATTGTCATCATCGAGATGATGGATTCCATCTTCTTGAAGCGTTGTTTCCTCCTCTTTTTCTAATGTAGTCAAGTCTTCGTCTATTTTTAGAATATTTTCGTTTTTTGATATACTAGAATCTAGTAAATTGCGTTCCTTCTTATCTAAACTTGGACTATTTAAGGGTTTAGAAGATTTTCTGGACTTGAGATTATGCAATAATAGATCCGAATCTGTTTGATCGATACCTTCGAGAACTGTTGTTAAACTCGGAGGAGTGCTCACCATCTTGTTTTTTGACGGAGATGGATAGTGAGCCATAAATTCGCTACCTTTTGAACTACACTCCTGAGTTAATTTGTTTGTGGTATTTTCGCTGTTTTCGTTATCTGTAGCAGTTTCCTTGGTCAGTTTTCCAAGAACAGATACCACATCATTAGAATCAGCTTCTACCACTACTTCTTTGCCATTCACAACCATAATATGGCGTAAGACTCGTTTCTTAGTCACCGAACCCAATTTTGATTTGAGGATTTTCTCTACATCACCTTGGCTCGATTCTTTTGGTTTTGTATCATTTCTGTAAGAGTTCTCAACTCGAAGAAATGTTTTTGATTTCTTTGAGCTTTCGCTATTGTCGTGACGAAGAGTATCGTCTACGTTTACTGTATAAGGACTTCCCATGATGTGCTGTCCTTGCCATATGATGCTGAGTCTGTGTTGCCCAGTTTCGACGGGCGTATAACCCACTATTATTTTTCCAGGTAACACTTCGTACTCGAAAGGTATATTTCTGATATGTCTCTGTAAATTTTTTCTCCTCTCGATCTTCTCTAATTCTACAGAATTTTTCCGTTTCGGTGATCTGTTGGTTATTCTCTCGCTACATAAACTTCCAGTTTTGCCTTTGATCTCGATAACTATGTTCAAGTTAGAAATGGATTTTAAGAAAATGTTGAATCTCGCTTGCCTTCCTATGACTGCAACAGATAATCCCATGCCTCTAGCTAAACACTCTTGTTCAATATCAAAGACTACGTTGTCATCGTCTTCTTCGTCTGGACGATTGATGGTAGGTCTCACTTTCAATTTGCTGGAAGCAACTTTGATTTGTGCCAACAAACATGCCACTTTCTTCTCGTTCTTCGGATTGCACTTTATGATCTCTTCCGTTGTTACTTCCTAAAATTTATAGTAAATCGATTTAAATAATACGAAAATATTAAACTATCTTATTTTTAAATAAGTTTTTAAGGGAAATTTATTTGTAAAAACATAGATTTACTGAAATGTCTGTTACATCATTATTGCTTCTCTAACAGAGCGGGAGTTAGCCTAAATTCCACCTTTATTTTGTGTCCTTAATTATAAACGATTAAAACAACACTCACTAAAATTAAAATATGTCAACGCTATTGTAAATCACAACTGAAAAGTGCCCAAAATATAATAATTTATATCTAAAATTTGACTTTCTTACCGGTTTAATGCCAATTTTCTTTTCCACAAGTTTCAACGCCAATCTAGCATTGTCCCACTTATGTTCGGGATTAAGGAGATCGTAACGAGGACACGAACCTGGTACCAACGCCTCCACTAAAGCACACAACAAGATGCCATCTCTCCAAAAGTTGGAAAAATCGGCAGGATTCTCGTAGAAACATTCCGAAAATCTCCTGAATGTATTCGAAGGTCTTCTATTGGAGGCTACATTGTCTTTGACCCATTCTAACAACTTCTGTTTCTCTCTGCGATCTAGAATTAATCCTGTCACGGAATAATACAAATTATAGACGTTGGAGGATTTCGGATATTACTGTATTTACAGTTACACTTACTGCTTTTGATGTAGCACAACCAGAGATGGAACTTGTCCCACAGATCTCGTGATGTGTAGAGAGCGAATAAATTGAAAGATTCACATATCCATATCCATAAAGAAGCAATTCTGTCGACAAAAACGTCTCGACATCTGACCAAAATATTGATGATATCTAAATAAAATATATAAAAGATTTTGTATGAATTTCATTTCGTTAGTAAGCATTCGTTTAATGTTTAAAATGTCGTATAAATAGCTTTTAAAACTTGTTAAACATTTTTTAAATTGAATTTTTATATGGAAGAGTGTGAAAATATAGAAAAAAAAAACACTTAAATTATAATCTATAATACTGAAAAATAACAATAGTTTCAGACAAAATTCATACGAAATTTATTATAATTGTAATTAAAGTTATTTTCAAGTTTATATAAAATTTAAACCTAAAAATTTCCTATAATATATTTTAAAAAAAAGTTTAAAACGTTCCTAATTTACAAAACAAAACAAAGACATGTTCAAAATTAATTCCAAAAAGTTCTGATACAGAATAAAAGTTTACAGTTTAGCTCCATAAATTGGTGTTGAGAAATCATTTCAAGGTCTTCTTCTACTTAGAAAACAATTGCTTTTTTTCTTTTTTCCATATAAAATAGCAAACATCTTTTACGTTTCTATCGTATCAAATTTTATAAATAGCAAAAGAAAGATAATTAAAGTATAGAAATGGTCTTTAAAGAGGAAGAAGTCTGCATAATGTTATGTAAGGATAGGGAAAAATAAATAAAAAAGAAAAATAAATATAATTTGTGTCGTTAATTCTTCTCTATTAATGTTTTTTAACAGTTGTTGCACTTGGATTACAAGTAGCTCTTGTTTGATGAATGACAATCCGGATGTTGTTTTTATCTCAGGCAACTCCAACATTGCAACGTATCAATTTTTCCTTGGCGTTAAACATCAATACAAGTTTTTACATAAAAGTTTATTTTAAAAAAAAATCAATTTTTTCATATTTTAATCGACTTTATCGCTTATTCAACTTGGAATTTAAACCTACTCCAAAATAAACATTCCATTGATTAATCTAGTTAAACGAATTAAAGACGAATGTGAAGTAATTATTCATAATTAATTTATAAAAATAATATATATAAGGACTATAAATTATAATTAAAGTATATTAAACTTCAGCTGTAATTTATTCATCTATAGAATAATTTAGCTGAAGGTATTGTTAAAAAAAACTATTCGAAATAAACCACGTGTTTACGTGTAAAAAATTATATTTATAATATAGAAAATATATCAAACCTTGAGATTTTCTTCTGCAACGTTTCATTTTCTTATACAGAAACTTTTTAGACAATAACTAAAGCTACATTTTTTGATTTCGAGTCGGTCACTGAATATAATCTATAGCAATTCGGGATTTCTGTTATCAATAGTTGAGATTAATCGACTTCGACCAATAATGTTCTTGTAGAAAAACACGTGACGGAGGTAAAGTACTGTAAACATTTCTGCTTCTTCCTCTATACTATCAATCGCACGGGCGTTTTACTTGTTTATTTTAATATATTTAATTATTTTAGTTATTTTTTTTTAAATCGCATTTGGAAGATTACAAAATCCCAACGCCAAATGACTTAAAACTTCGAATTTTGTTTAAGTGTACTGTATAGTTTGCTAATTATATTATTAATATATCCAGTTCTTATCCGAGAACAATAGAGTCTAAAAAATTATGATATTATCTAGAAGATTAACCATAAACAATAGATGAAAAGTGATTCATAACCTTCGACTGGATACCATTTGAATGGCGATTGTCGCGTCGTTTTCGATATTTTACAATACTTAAAATTATCAATTAAAATGCATAGAAACGGGCTAAAAATACATCAAAAAATTAAATAAATAAAATTTATTTTTATTGATTATTTATCGCTAAAACTTGTTTTGTTAGTTGCAGATAACAATAACTGTGTTGCGTTATCTGGTAAAAGGTCTTTGAAACCTTAGTAACGATTAGAAAAGATCCGAGTTCGATAAAAATAGTTTTATAACTGGATTACGTATTCTTTAAAGTAAGAGATAAAGGTACAAGTGTACACTTTTTCTTCTTATCTCACTCGAAATATTCAAACTTCCAGAAGATTTATAAGCTTATACATTGACCTTCTAAAAAAATAGCGAGTGAGGAAATTAAAACACTTCTTAAACGAAATATCGACACGAACAGGAAAACTTTATAACCTTGCTGACACAATATTTCTATAAAAACACGACAAATTTCGATTTTCCTCTAACACCAACACGCACCGTAAACTAACTCAAAACATTTTTTATCAACAGATACATTTTTTTAATCGTTTGATTTCTTTTTAAATAAACTTTCGATAATATATCAAATTCTCAAAAGACACGAGACTTAAGAATTGAAGGGAAGGTTTTTTTTTTGGGTATTCGAATTAAAAATGGCGTCCTTAGAAAATATCAATTTAGCGTTTTTAGACTTACCTTGTCCATTGTCCCCGATGAAGTGGGACATGTCTCGTACGATCTAAATCACGTTTGGTTAAGAAATATATTTTCAGGAAGGAGCATAGACGTAGAAAACGAGTTTCGATTCGACCTTCAAAACTGTTTAATACTTAATAGGGGAGAGCGTATTGTACTGTACGTGTGTGTGTGTGGTACGTATCGCGTACAGACACTCGTCGATGCGTGTGACTGATAATTTGCACCGAAACTTATCTATAAGTTATCGTCTTTCCATTACTTTTGCGTAAACAATAAACACGTCACGAATTCTGAGAGATGTTCGACCCAATTTTCACATATTAAAAAAACTATCGGTTACTCGTGTGTACTGTTTTATTTTTAGTACAGATCTAAAAACCTGTCGCCGAAGCTAAAAATTCTATCGATCTAAAACGTTACGAAATAATTAGGTTACTTATAAAATTAGAATGGAGAAAATTTCGTTATACATCGATTTAGTGAATATTTTAGTTAATTTTTTAAAGAGTTTAATACTTTTAAAAGCGTGTTTATGTAAGATGTAGAAGGATAAAAATCTGGTATCGCTCAGTAAGAGGGGATACAGAACAATAGAAAAGTTAAAAAGTATTCTTAGTGTGTCGTTATATCGTGTCGACAACGAATTACGGAATTTTATATTCGTTTTAACGCGATGTGTCGGATCTTAAAAATGCCTTAACGATAAAATTGTTTGTTTGTTCGGTAAATTAACCAATGGAATAAAAAGTAATTAAGCAAGTTCAAACAAGTATCGACTTGCTAATTTCCGAAATTAGATTCGTTAAGAGAAATCGAAGTCGGGAGGAGAATATTTTTTGCTCTTTTCCCTCTTCGTTAAAATTAATTTTTGTCGAGAAAATCAATTTAATAAGTTAAATAAATGTAATATAAAGTTTTAAGAGCTTTAGAACAAACAAAAATTCGAATTTTATTGTCGTCTTTTCTTCTCCTCGTCTCCAATCCATCTTAATGCGTTACGTAAAAGAAATTATATTTTGTTGACGTAATTACTGTATATTTAATTTATCGTCGAGTAAATTACTTATTGTGTTATTTTTTAATAAAGAAAAGCAATTAAAAAGCAAAGAAAAATTAGTTTTAAAATAAAAAAAAAAAAAACAATCTGTACACGTGTAAATTATCAAATTTCGTCTTTCGTAAATTAATAAATAAAACTTAAAACTTTTTATTTATTTATCTTATTAATATATAAATTTTAATTNAATTGCGATAATTTTTTACGCGGAAAACAAAGAGCTAAATTTTAATTAAAAAAGCGGTTTAAAGGCGATAAAATAAAATAATAACGAAATTTAATTTACTATACTTTTATATTACTGTATTTTTTGTAATAAAATTGAATATTTTTAGATCTTGTTTTCGTTAGAAAAGTCTAGGATTTAAATTGTTTATGTTTTATTTAATTTTAAAGTTATATTTTTCAACGCAAATCCTTTAATTGTTCTATTTAATTAAAATGCTTTGTAAGTTATTATTTATAATAAAAGATGATGAAAGTAATGGAACTCTTTAAGATTTTTGTCACTATTTAAAAAATAAAATCCGAACATATCTTCAGTTTTAAAGCGTTCTAAGATTTTATTTTATAAATAAAAAAAAATGATTTTTTCCTCAAGAATTTTGTTGAATGTATTTATTCATCCATTGTGGATGGTTATCGTCAATAAACCAAAACAACATTTTTTTCGAATGTTTAAATTAAACATCATGAAATTAGGCAGATTCGCCTGTTTACAGGAACCATGCCAAACTGTTTAGAATTGTTTTTACAGAAAATGTTCCCAGTAATCGTTAATCTGCCAAAATTTTTACCGGAGGAACGACGATTAAAAGTTTGCGCTTAAACTTTTTGAGTGATTTTAACTAAATTATTTTAATTGAATTACTTTTAAAACGGTTTTCTGATTATTAAATACTTTTTTTATATAATGTTATTTCAAAGAAAACAACGAGTTAAACGTTTGTTTTATCTGCACTTAATCGAAAATGCGCCATTTTAAGCACCCTCTCCACTTTCCATTTAGATTAGATTTTATAGGATGTCCCTTCTTGAAAATAATTCCTTTCAAAAGTTTAATTGGAATTTCTCCTTAAAATTCGAAATTAATTCTATTTCTTCATTAAATAATTAAATAAAAAATGTTAATTATACATTTGTTAAGTGAAGAACAAATATGAAAAAAACCATAATACATTTTAAGAGTTGGTTCATACAAATGAAATGCTTCGAATTTTTACAGTTAATATTTTTGGAAAATTTCTCTTTAATCCTCTTTTCTAATCCCCAAAAATTCGACATATTATGAAAAAAAAAAGAAAAGAAAATTTAATGGATTTATTTATTATTTAAAATTTAATTAAGTAGAGTATTATCTATCTCTAGAGGTTAGCTTATTGAAAGGATAAAATTTTAATAAATATATCGGTTTATTTTTAAATTTCGTAAAAACAAAAACGAATTAGACATTTAAAAAAAAAAAAAAAACCACTTAACATCTTCTGATAATCAGATAACGCTTATTATCAAAAATTTGTCCTGTCTCATTCGTCCACGAAAGAGTGACGTGATCAAAAATGGCGTCAACATCACCCCCAAAGCTATAAAAACCGGAAACTCTGGGAAGTTATACAGATTTTATTTTTGAATAAACCGAAATAATATATCAGGTAAGTAGACTCTGATACATTGATTTTAGTTCAGCTGTAAGAAAATTCGGAATTTTTTTTTTTTATATTCATAAATTGTGCGGGTTATACGCCGTATACTATATTTCAAACTATAAAAATCTATTAATTCTATAATTCTTACATGTTTTGACTTATTTTATGTACATAAATACACATTTACAAGATGTTTTTATCTGTTTCTTGTTTAATGACGACGAATTCGATCGCAAGAAAGTACTTTTATTGTTGATTTCTATGATAACAAAGCACTTGTATATGAAAATAATTCATTTAGTCTAACTCATATATTAGAATTCTTATCCATTCTTGCTCGTTACCGTTGTTTTCTTTCGACCGAATTCTTTTTTTCGTGGTTTATTTGGCAATCATATAAGAATGTTTGAACGAAATTTCAAATAGAAAGTAACATTTCTTATTACTGATTCATGAATAAACTCTGGTTTGTTGACGAATACAGAATATCAAAAATCTATTTGGTTTTCAATGTAAAAATTTCTCTTCTAGTAGCTAACAGATTTAGGCATTGTTCGTCGGAGAATTGTCAACTACTGGCCAATATTTTATAAACATCTGCATTGGTGTCTTATACGATTTTTCCCTATAAAATTAAATTTTTGGTTTCGAAATGATTATTCTATTCTTAGTTCTACACTTTCGTTTTGTTCGAACCAGCTTTCGAAACAAGATAAAATTTGAATTTTATCTTCTTTCGAGAAGTGAAAAAAAAAAGAAAAAATAATTTGAAAAAATACTGAAGTCGGAGGATCCCCATAAAGACTTCTTTTAACTGTAAAATTTTCGAAATTTTTCATATTGTGATTTTATCATCTCTTAAAAATTTTAATTATGATTATTTCAGAAAAAATAATAATTGATTTACTTAAATTAGAATCAAGATAGACATATATTAATCTACTTTAATTAATTGCGATAATTTTTTACGCGGAAAACAAAGAGCTAAATTTTAATTAAAAAAGCGGTTTAAAGGCGATAAAATAAAATAATAACGAAATTTAATTTACTATACTTTCTTATTACTGTATTTTTTGTAATAAAATTGAATATTTTTAGATCTTGTTTTCGTTAGAAAAGTCTAGGATTTAAATTGTTTATGTTTTATTTAATTTTAAAGTTATATTTTTCAACGCAAATCCTTTAATTGTTCTATTTAATTAAAATGCTTTGTAAGTTATTATTTATAATAAAAGATGATGAAAGTAATGGAACTCTTTAAGATTTTTGTCACTATTTAAAAAATAAAATCCGAACATATCTTCAGTTTTAAAGCGTTCTAAGATTTTATTTTATAAATATTTTCGATTCGAGTTACTGAAAATTAGACTTGTTTTCAAAGGAATCAAACAGTTTAAAGCACTTTCATTGCATTTCAAAAGTCAAGTTATTCTTCGTGTAATTGGTTAAATGTATTCTCTCATCTAACAAAACATTATTTTTTTCCCCCCTTCAGAACGATGTGCAAGCTTTTAACAGTGATGATGGCTGCTAGCTTTCTCGTAGTCGAATGCTTCAAACATCCAAAAATCGCCATCGAATCCGAAGATAATCTTCAAATGGAAACACCTTTTGACAAGCAGGACAAACTCTGGTTTGCGAGAGATTCTTTGAATCCTTTTGGTTTGGGCATTTTCGATCGAATGATGAGAAAACCAGATATTCGTTCCCTCGACTCCAACACAAAAGAACCGAAACGGGGAGGAAACAGGAAGTTTCAAACACAGGGATGGCGTTAAATCAATCATCTTTACTGTTTTTGATTAGAAAACGATAAACGAAAAAGTAAATAAAATAAAAATCTTTATATGTAGGTTATTGTTACTAAAATAAAGGACTACTGTGGCAGTTTATTTATTTATTTATTTAATTTATTTTTTTCTCTACGAACGAGATGGTAACTCAGAATGGCGAACGAAAATGATTGTTACGTAAACATACGTTAGATATCGAATGCGACGACGTAATTAAGTATGACGTTTCCGCTTGAATCGCAATCGACGACGACGCGTAACGAATCGCGATTGATGACGTTATCCATCATAATAATGGTACCGTTCGCGATGACGAATTCGTTTTGGCATTTACAAGTTTTGGAAGACTCAATTTTAATCGGGGACATTTTAAAAGCAGTTTACCAAAGTTGTAGACAGGTATCCATTGTCTTGGAATAATAAAATCGGTAGTAAATGCAATATTTATGTCGCCGAATGGGTAAACTCTTTTGTTATACAGTACATAAAAGAGGAATTAATATTTTATGACGTCTGGCCATCTGTTGTCGAGAAGGTATAATTAACAGCTGTATAATTTCGATCGCCTTCACTTATGACCATACTAAATTAACGATAATTACTTTCCGATTTTAATTTCCACCGAAAAATTGGTGCGGAGGAACATCTCCTCCTCCTCCTAAATATTTCAAAAATATAATTATTAACTACAAAACCGCGGTTGGAAGGGGTTTGTCATCGATTATTTAGCAAACGGCCAACACAGAGAAAATGCCTTTGCCAAAACGAATGAAGATACCCAAGTGAACTGTCATTATTCTTTCACCTATCTGTTCTATTCAACATTCGATTGTTGTTATTTCCTTTTCGAGATGGCGTAGCCTTATGATGTAACCGTTACTTCTTCGCAGAATTCTATCATATACGTCTTTGGGCCAGCCACAGTCAATAGTCTTATTGAAGGTTGGATATTTATCATCTCGCTTCGATCCACTTTTGATGTAAAAACCTCCCATTATTCGCGCTTGTTCGACAGAAAAATGATAACAACGAAAAAGCATCGTCTATGGAAATAAAAGTAAAACTAATTTCTAACAAATTTTTGCTTTCGTTAATTCTTCTATGGGTAACAGAGGTTTTTTTTTCTTCTATAACTTTAAATTTAATAGTGGTTTTCCTCCAACAATCCCTACTTCTAATAGAGACTTTTTCCTCTGATAATTATGACTTTTCAATAAAAATTTTTCTCGAAAGACCTCAAAATTTAATAGAGGTTTTTTTCCTTCAATAAAACTCTATATTTTTATAAAAATATTTCTTTTAATAACTCCAACTTGTAATAGATGTTTTTCCTCCAATAATTCTAAATTATATTTATAGTATTTTTTTTTTTATTACAACTCTAAATTTTTATTGATCTCTCTAACTCAAATTTTAATATAGGTTTTTTCCTTTAGTGACTATCGTTCAAGAAGATATTTTCCTCAATAATTCTAAACTTTAACACTAAATTTTCGTAATAATCACAGAAATTTTTCCTTCGATAACTCTAAATTTTAGTAACGATTTAACAGAATTTGATCGTTAATCCTACAATAAGTTTTAATAAAAATCTTCCATTGAACATTTCAGGTTTTTATAGTTCCCCCCCCCGATAATGTGAACTTTCTGTAGAGGTTTCCTCCGATGATCTCAAATTTTTATAGGGGTTTATCCTTCGATATCCTAACTCTATATATATAGAGTTTAAATAAATAATTTACAATTTTAACACAAGTTTACCTCTAATATCTGCAGAAGTTTTGACTAACAAGTAAGATAATTCTAAGTTTAAATAAAAAATTTAGCCTCTAATCATAAGATTTAAGAGGTTTATCTCTCTGTTAAATCTTAGAAGTTAATTTCCGAAGTGACATTTATTATACGAGATATAAAATGCAGTTGCAAAACAAGTTTTTATACCTCAACATGATTTGTAAGTGGTAAGTAACTTATTTTCTTGTCTGGAATGAATGGACCGATGATTGATTAGAAGATGGTGTGACAAGCAAAGTTTTGTTTATGATTATTATAGATAAACCTCCACTAAACAACACAACTTTCAGGTTTTATTTTTATGATAGTCGTATAACTAATTACCTTATAGTCGACCTAACAGTATAAAATAATCGAGTTTAACATCTCGAATTGTTATAGGAGTAACGCTAGTATTTAGGGGATTTAGAAGAATGTCAAACAAAAACTTCAATCCATGTAAATCTAGTTGTAGTGGGGAGTGTCGAGAGATAAATGGCAGCAGTAGGATGTAGCGGTTTAAAGTTTCACTCAGAGGATTCTGTATAATTTCAGAATTATATCTTAATTACGAGCATTCGACCTATCGCGTTACGTTTCCATAATTAGAAATAACAATTTTTTTTAATTGTTCTCTCTTATAAAACTCTGGAATTTTAATAAAATATTCAACAACATTTTTTGTATCGAGTGTAATATATTATTTTGAAGCGAATAAGTTTCTAAAAATGTTAATTGAGCGATGCTTTGCAGCAGTTTGACGTCTACTTACAAAAAAAAAAACAAGAGAAAATTTTTTTGAACACGAGAAGCGGTCGAGTCAGAGTCCAGATATAATTCCGAGAATCACGTTTTTAATCAATTAATTATAATTCATATTTTCTCTATCATTTATTAAATTAATTAATTTAAAAATTTCTTGTGTAACAAGTGTTACAAACTAATCACAACTGGTGTAATTTAATTAGAATATTTTTAATTAAAAAAAATAAATAATTAAAAAACTAACAACAACAACAACAACCACACGTGACATGTTTCTCTATGTGTTTACAAAGTTATAAATTTAAATAAAGTTTTAGAAGTTAAGGAGGATCGAAAATATATTTTAATGGAGTTATCTAGAAGATTTTTTTTTCTATTATTTTATAACTCGATATTTTAAAACAGTAAACAATTCTGGCGCGTATTCTTATCAAACAACGGCTGCCACACTCGTAAAAGGTCAATAATCAAACATTGGATCGTTTTATGATGAAATCTGCACTTTTTCGTTGAGTGGCTGGCGAATAATAATAATAAAATGGCTGTGGATCCATAAAAAAATTCTCACTCTTCGTTTTCTACTTTTTAATTTGAAAGGAAATGTACAGAGCAGGATTTAGACTTGTTGTAGTCTTAAACCGACAACATATGAGACCCTTCCTTCTTCACCCAATGGGCAATAGGCTGTGTATAAACTGTTTTTGTGAATAGAACGAGCCCCTCGAAACATGATGCACTGAATCATAGCTTGTTTATACGTAAATTCGGCTCTGCAAATGTACGTTCCACTTCTTAAATTTGGTAATACAACCTTAAAACATCCTTAAAAATATCCCTAAAAATACAAAAATTAAAATAAAATTCCTTAACGTTGTTGTTTATTAGTAAATTTTTAACCAGTTGGATAACATTTCTGGGTTATTGCTATTTTATGTAAGGCTAACTTATCAATTTATGTGAAGTAAATAAATAAATAAAATATATATAAAGCTGCGAACGAATGATAAACTAATAATTATCTAAAATTATTCCAATGAAACTATAAAATAACCGGAATTCCCGCCAGCAAATGAATTATTATCTTCGCAGCAGGGAGATCTCGAAATTTTTATAAATATTTACCGAACTGTCGATATATCGGACGAGTATAGATTATTTAAATAAATTTAAAACATATAAACCGTAATAAAAAAAGAAAAAAAAAAGTCGAAAGAGTCGGTTACTATCAATTTACTTTCGAGATTAAAGATGTGAATTTCGTAGGAGGTAATGTTATTAATTCGGAACAGGAAAGAATCCTCCGGAGGTCGGATGTGAAACTCAATTGCGCTCTTTGACACTTATATCCTGCAGCTTTCGAATTTAAACTATCAATTTACTTTCGAGATTAAAGATGTGAATTTCGTAGGAGGTAATGTTGTTATTAATTCGGAACAGGAAAGAATCCTCCGGAGGTCGGATGTGAAACTCAATTGCGCTCTTTGACACTTATATCCTGCAGCTTTCGAATTTAAAGAGGGAAATGGGCCACAGGCTTTAAATGTACCTCATTATGGTTCTACGGTTGGCATCCTACATTAATTCTAAGCAACAGAAGGGTTGTTACTTCGTCTCTTAGTCCCCTGATTAGCAAATATCAAAATCTAAAAATATCAATTTTTTTTGTATTAATTAAAATTTCAAAGACGGAAACTCCAAATGTGTGTGTTTTTTTTTTTTTACAAGAATCGAATGTAGTTATTAAGATTATTTTTTTTTAAATATCGTATTTTTCAGGAGTGTTTTTTTTAAAAAAAAAGAAGATCGTTCGTATTAATGACCACCGAAAAAATTCGTTTTCAAAATATTCTTTTGTAAAATGATAGATCATCTTTTACATTTGCATATTCAATCGATACGTAGAATGAGATCTTCCCTCTTAAGAACGTTTTAATGATGGACTTAAGTTAGATATACGAAAAAGGAATTGAAGTATTATTATTAGATCAATCATCTTCCTGGAAGATGTGTTCAAAAAAAAAAAAAAAAGAAACAACAAGATTATGGATATATTATATACAAACGCTGCGAATTGTATTTATTATATTTAATTTTTCTCATATCGATCTTAAGTAGAAAAGGCTATTATTGTTATGTATAACGTGACGTGTGTACTGTGGAGATCACGAATTCTATTTTTTTGTATGTGTTTAGTTATAGTACACGTGTTTAAGTATGACAATTGTTGTCAGTCACAACTAGTCGGGAAAGTCTTTGAATGGATCTGATGGATCGTTTCCTGTCTAACCAAAATATGGGATGAAGCGAGGAGTGAAATGATTAGTTATGTTCTCTTGCTGTTTATAAATATTTTATACAATTGATAAGAATATATAATATATATGTAGGACCTATATTTTATTCTTTAATTGTGTGAAATGTGTATTTTATGCTTTCGATGTTTTAACGAAATCGATCGGATGTTGGAAAACTGTTTTATTTAGGAATGACTAGTTTATATAAGAGGACGAAAGAGACTAATGTAAAAACAGATGAGTATAAAGAGAGATACAACAATAAGTGGTTTCAGATATATATGAAAAGACACGGACATAGGGGTAAGATGGCCATAAGAAAAAGTGGATACAGGCCTGTAGGAGAGAGATGTCTATGAGAAGAGGTGACCAATAGGAGAAAATGGTCATATGAAAAGATGGTAATGTAAGCGAAAGAGGGGATCACAGGGGAAAAGATGGTAACTTATAATGAAAGTGGTTATAGAAGAGGGAGATGCCAATGAAAAGAGAAGGCTTTATAGGAAAGGTAGGCATAAAAAAAAATGGCTATAGACAGAAGAGATAACCATAATAAGAACTGCCCTGAAAGTAAGAAAATATTCAATAAGAGGTGGCTGTAGAGAAAAGAGAGGTCCACAAAAAGAGATCACGAAGGAAAAAAGACGTGAGAAGACCAACAGCACCTTTATAATCGTCACTATCTTCATTTTATATTTACTCAACTGTAAAACAAGTTTTAGGTACGAATTTCAATTTACATACGTTATCCGTTTACATTATTATTTTTAAAAAAAATACGTGAATAAAACAATTAATTCAGAACACGTCCATTTCCAATTCCAGATTTATATAAAAAAAAATAAAATGTTAAAAAAATAATTACACGAGAGGAAGTTTATACAGAACATCTTATTCATCTTTTATCTTGTTTATCATTCTTCAGATGCTACTTAAAAGCAATAAAACTAACGTAAATCTCAATTACAGCATAGTTTATTCTTCTTAAAATCGTGAGCAAGCAGCTTAGAATATGATATAGAAGAAATTAATTCGATTTTGCATTTATTTACTTTTATCATTATCTAAAATAATTAACGATAAAATTATCAGGATTGAAAAAAGACGATCATTTGTGACTCATGTGTATAAATGATCGAGTTTACTTCTTTCTTGCAGGGATGATCTAATTACCGCATATGATAGAGGCCCGGAACAGTTTATATAATTGAAGCATCATAGCCTTGTTAAGATTAATGAAATTAATTTTTCAGAAAAAAATATATGTATATTATTAAATTTCCTTTGATTTTTAACATTAGCTCAAAGTAAAGATTTCAAAAAAAATGGCGAAAAAAATATTTTTCACGTTAGAACTATGTGTTTGACTGTAGACGTAGACTAAATCCTTAATAATGTATATACTATAAATGTGGAAATGGCATTTATTTTGATCCCTTTTTTTTGTTACACAGACTTATCTTCTTTCACAGAAATCTGATATCACGTAAGCTATCGATACAATAACTTTATTTTTCGCTTCATCTTCTTTTTCTTTATTTACACCAGCAGGAAAAAAAAATTTAGAAACATATACATGAGAAGTAGATAAATAATAAATTAATCCAGAATAGTTTATATCTATAATAATTAAAAATGGATATAAAATATGCCAAGAAAAGTTTTGTAAGTTTATAATGTGTGTTCTTAGTATCTGCTAATATTTTTCTATTTTTAATTACATACAACAACATATTTTACAAGAAGCTTACTT
Source organism: Centruroides sculpturatus (assembly GCF_000671375.1). NCBI lineage: Eukaryota > Metazoa > Arthropoda > Arachnida > Scorpiones > Buthidae > Centruroides > Centruroides sculpturatus. Next base: position 584,416 of record NW_019384401.1, read on the forward strand.
AAAAATGACAGTTCTACACAAAATTTTCTATTTCCGCTCCTAATTTATCGATTTTTCTTACATATAAGTTCATTGGACGGTTCGGAGTCTGTCTGTTTCAAACGTTCTTCCCCATTGGTTCGATAGATGCCATGCTTAATATTCACGTCATCGGGTACCGTTCGCCATTGTCAGTACCCGAGAAGAAATTGGAGGAAGGAGATGGCACGAGGTGATTTATAAGCAGATTAAACAGAAAATTAACCTGCGATCGAGCAGATATTTATATATAAATAATGGCGGTTTGCACTAGATAATCCATCTGAAAGATGATGATCCAGAAGGAGAGGACGCGGCATGCCCTTTACTACTTAACTCTGTTGGCTGTGGTAGCAGGTGAGATTTGTGTTTTTGTACCGTCTTAGATGTTTACAAAACGTTTAATAAAGTCTAGATGGGTGGTGAGAGACACGAAAGAACCACACGCGATGACTCATCTCAGATTCTGTTCACCGATGGCGAGGTTTGCCCTGTTGAGCCGCAGATGAAGTCACGGCTCCAAACGTTAACTGTCATTTATCCAGATCTACCGCGATGAATTAAGACTCTTTTTTAAACGTCTAACGATCTTTCATCACGAATCACTCTCGAGCATCGAAATCGTGAAAAAATTAGATTTTTTTTTTTCAATTAGAATATCGTACAAAAAATTCATTTTTTGAAAATTTAAAGCTCGTTGTTTGCGTATGTTGTCGATAAAAATTAATTTGAGTTATATTTTCTCTGTTTTCTCCGATAGATGATCGATTATTATTTGTAAAGATTGACTGTGGCCCGGGCAGGTGTGTTTAATTAAGAGGCCAAAACCGTTCGATCACCTGAGACCGTCTGCCATCTGTTTGTCAGTTAAAGCGTAAATTACCCAAAACGTGCTCTGGAACAAAATATAAAAACGCTGCACGACAACAAAGTCTCACCCCGAGTTATTTTGGTAACAAGCTAGAGGGTTAACAACTGGCATTTACGAATTTTGGGTGTAAACTTATCTAATACCTTTTGTGCAAGTGGTGGCGAGTAACGTTACTCTTTTAACATTTTTTTTTTTGTGTTGCACGTAACAGCGAGAAGAAATCTTCTTCCCATATCCGATTATTCGTAACTTTAGCTACCTGATTGAATTTATCCAGGTTGTTTTTTTCCGTGTGTGTAACTTTACATATATAGTAACAATATCTTTATCCTGAAACTAACGAGAAATATCTCAACTACTAAAAAAAAAAAAAAAAAATGTAATTGATATCTCCGGAGAGCTACCACAAATTGATTTCGTTGATGCGTAAATTCGAGTGCAACGTGACGTTTACGTACCACATTCGTCAATCGGTAATTCGTGTGACGTTTTAAGGTAATTTTCGTAGTAAAATATTAACGAACAGGTTGCGCTGTTTATTGTACGCCTTGCTACGATCTCCCCCGTATTTGGGTTGTGGGAGCGACCCTTCGTCTCGCATCTCCCAATGCCCGGGGGCAGAATTATCCACCCATACACCCTCCTCTCTTTTTGGATTTGGAGCATCTCTTGTCTCTTTATAAATACTACGGGGAAGGAGAAGAACGTGACGTGCAATTAACGCTCGTTACTTAACGATGGCACACGTCTACTCGTCGTCCCCGAGTGGTCCCCAAATACTTGCTAGCGTTCGAGTGAAAATAGGTCTTGCTCCATTTATGTCTCGTCGTTTGTATGTGGGAACGTCACCGGAAGTGTAGATAGTATCTCCTAAACGACACCCTTTCTTATATCTTTGACTTCGATTTTTTTTCTATTCTTTCCTTACTTTAAATAGAATTTATTTATAAAATTATTTGTAACTTACTTCATTTATCTAGAAGGTAAACTGATAAATTATTTGTATTTGTATTTTCTAAACTCGATGGATCTTCATTGATCCGCTGCTTGGAAAATTGCGAGTCGGTTGAAAGCTACAATTGAATTTTCAATTGCAAGGTTTGGGTATAAACGAAAATAATAAAAAAAAGGGGGGAAAAACACATATATTGGTCCACCGACGGATCAATTTTTGTTTTTTTTTCTGGTATTTTTTAAAAACTAAAAGGAATTTTTTTTAATAACCTTAGAAAGATCTTTCGCGAAACTCTCAGAGCTTGTACTTAACTAGAGTAGATGTGGAGTGGTCCTCTTCCGAAATGTTATAAATCATTTTTCATGAGGTGTCGGTGAACTACTGAAAGCTTTCTCTAATCACGCAAAGGTTAGAGATTAGCTTGTCATCCTTAACTTAGGAGATTTGAACTGTTAAAGATGAGTTATATCAATACAGCGCTTCTATTTATTTTTAATTGATACTAATATTTTCAAAACTCGTAAATTATCAATAACAACAGAATAAATTCATGTAAGATATTATAAATCGGTAAATTCCTCTTTTTTTACTTGAAAATACCTTTAAAATTTTTACTTATTTTTTGGCAAAAATTGTTCAAGATAATGAATGTTTTTACTTTTTTTTTTAATATAAAAGTAACATTTATCAATTAGTTTTACTTATCTACATATATGCTTTCTTTTATTCATGACACATACTCGCGTACGCGTTAGAACGATAGCCATTTTTATAAAATGGGTAGGTTAATATTTTCCTGGGAATTTTGTAAGGTGCAAAATTCTATCGACTGCATTTCTTCGAAATAAATATTTCTCGAGAAATAGAGCGTGATGGACAGACACTTAGAAAATTATATATATATATAGCTCTATATAAAGAGCTCGATGGGAATTTTCGAATAGTTTTTATATCGTTTTGTAGGTTCAAACGGCGTGAAAAGTCTGAAAACTTCACACAAAGCTATTACAAAAATAACAGAATACTCTCTCTAAAAATGATTTTTTTTGTTTTTACTTGGATATTTTCAAAGTTACCATAAGTTATTCGTATTTTGTTTTACGATTTTTTTATGTCTGTCCAAAAAAGTAAATATGTGTAAGATGTTTAAAAAAAAAATAGCTTTTTACTTGAATAAATAAAAGATTAAACGTGTAAAGTGGAGTTAATATTTTCAACTCGTCAAATTCAATAAAGTTTAGTAAGAGATCCGAAAGAAAATTTTAATATTTTATAAAAATATTAAAATAAGTTTTTCTTATCTATAATTTCATAAATTATTCATTTTTGATTTATTAGAAGAAAGATAAGATTTTTTTTTAGTTACTCAGTTATTAAGAAATGAGAAACTTATTAATAATATAGCTTTTATAGTGAACTAAGCAAATTTTGTGACATGTTTTAATTTTTTCCTTCATTTATTTATATTAAAAATACAGTTTTGTTTTTGTTTGATACTTCAAAATGTTTCATTTTTATTATTAAAAAATAATTAAAGTGTTTATATCTGTGGGAGTCGTGCACAAAATTTCATTTTTATGTCTTTCTCTCGATACTTTCATCCATTTTAACGATAATTTCTGCTGTTATCTTATCTCCTATTTGTTAAAATTTTTCAGAAACTTCTTTCTTATCAAAGATATTAATATTCTTCAAAAATATTAACTGGTTAATTCTAATAATAAATAAAAAGAGATTAAATCTAATTCCTAAATAATAAAGTTTGAAGAATTTTATTATCCAGTATCAATAAATTATTTAAATTTTAAAATATTTTAACTTAAAATTGCCGGTTGTTAAAGGTTCATCATATTTCAAATCGATACTTTATATACATAATTGATCAAATTAAATAATTTAAAAAAGAAAACCCTAATTAAAACAGAATTTAACATCCAAGAATATTGATCCTTAATCGTAGAATACGAATTATAAAAATTTATTAACATTAGTCGTCTTTGTTATATATTTAAGATATAAAGCCTGAAAGATTTTAAGTAGGATTTGTTATTTAAATGGAGATTGGTTGAATTTAGGTTATCTCCTCCCATTTGTATTTTACTGGCCAATAATCGTTAAGGTATAATAATCTTTGATAAATCTTGTTCGTTATGCTATTTCTAATCGGAACGTTTAATTTTAATATTATTTTCTATGTTATATCTTAAAGTAATTGTTACATAAATGTAAAAATCATTTTTTCTTTATATATTTTTAAAAATATCGAAAATTTCACAAAATTATAACGATTTTTGTATAGAGAATGTTTCACATAACTACGATAAGATAGAAATAGCTTATAATGACTTAAAAATTATATAATTTATGTACATTTAATAGCTAAAAGATAGAATTTATTCGGCCCGACATTATACAGAAGGGTAAAAATACAATTTATATAATTTTAATTCGAGTTAGAGCGTAAATATATGAGTTTACTGCAAGAGCAATATAAGATTACTCTGCATACAACTCGAAAGATTTATGGTTAAAAAATTCGAAAGGCATTAGTATGATATAAAAAAGAAAGGAAAAGTGTCGCATCTGGTCGCGATGGAGAATTTATTTCTTCGATCTCTCGAATAAAAAAGAAAAAAAAATGTATATTTAAAAAATCGAATAAAATTGTTATCTTAGGAATTTGAAAATTTTAATTGACGTCTGATAAATCTAAAAATACAAAATTTCTCCGCTACGAATTTTCTGACTCGAATTCTTTTTATATTATAATAAGTCTTTCGATTCGATTTATTTATTTTTTTTTAAAGATTTATTTAAATTTTATGTAAATTTAACCGGTTTATCGAAAATAAGTCATTTTAGAGTTTCAAAAAACTCCTTTCTTCTGCACTCCTCCTCTAAAAGTCATTGTTTAATCAGGTTTTTCTTTTATTTTAAAGCTCTTTTAGTACGATTTTTGTCAAAAATATTTAATAAAATTTACTGTCACTTATATTTTCATTTAATGTTAAGAGGAAAAAAGAATTTGAAAAGAAATGTCCAAGCTTATAAAATTATATATACACGCAACTGAATGTTTGTTAAGTTCAAATAAAATAATTTATTTAAATATTAAAAGATTTTATAAATAAATTGCAGTTTTTACTTCAAAAATTCGATGCTATTTAGGTTAAAAATTATGATTAGTTTTTTTTTTTGTGTGTGAAATTATTGTCCATTAAAGAGCGAAAGGTTCATTTTTCTGCAACAATTAACAGAAGCGATAATAGATCCTTATAATTCTGGTCCATGTTTACTCTCACATTTTGCTTTTAATGTTATTATGTTTATGTTTACATAGTTATCGGGATTTGATTAACTTTGTTTTCCTTATCTGACGACTTTTCGTTAATTATCTTTGAAAGCATTTCGATGCTAATAAAAGCCTGTTAAATTTATTTATTAAATTTCGTTTTTAGAGAAGTTTATAATAAATCTTCCTTCGACTATTCGTTTTAAAAGTATCGGCTCTTTCTCGTATAATTTGACCTTTCTATATTACTTTAGTATATCAATTAATTAGGAAAAAGGGTATAATTAAAAGTAGTTACGAGATAAACTGCCATCCTTACAGTAGTGAATCTTCTCTCTCTTATATTAATGATTTTTTCTTCTTGAGAATATTCGTTATTATAAAAAAAGAATTGAAGCAATATTATAAGATTTATTATTTTTTCTTCTTATATCTTAGTTCTGGAAAAATTCTTCTTTTCTCTTCTTGTAGTTCTAAGAGAAGATTTATCTTTTCCCATAATGATTTCTTCAGTTATCACGGAGAATTTATTATTATAAGAACAAGATATTCTACTTATATTAATGAATTAATAATGAATCCTTTCGTTTTGATAACTTACGAAGTTTTTTTTTTTTTTTATACTTTTCGTTGGTTCAATGTGCGTGATAACTCGATACTTGTCAACAGAATTGCAAAAAAAAAAAAAAAATAATAAATTCTTCGTAAGGGTTTAGTACGTGTGTTACGAAATCGTCTTTTAGTTATGTTACTTTACATCACGATCAACGTTTACTGTTTCCAATTTACAATGATTTTGTAAATAGAATTTTTGAAGAAGTCGGAATATCGATCGATAAAATTGCATATAAAATAAATATTCGCTGGTAAAATTAGCTTAGTTTCGTTTGCATCACTCGCCAGTCTGCTTTTTTTTTTTTTGTTTTGTACTGTACAATACATTTATCAAAATTTCTTTAATGTTAATAAGATTTATCAATGATTTAAGACTATTCTCTCTCTCTCTCTTTCTNAAGATACGTGATTGAAATTTACTTATGACATATGCTATTTCGAAAAGATTTAACTGCTAATCTATTGTCATTAAAGATTGGGTCATTGAGTATTTCGACTATTTTTTGCTCAACATGTTCTGTACAGTACATGTACCGTTCACACATAGCAACATGGAAGCGTATCTTGCTTCCAACAGGAAGATCCAAGTTCAGTGTTTGCTGGAGACTGAATCTCTCTCTCTCTCTTAGTGCCTATGAATGGAAATGAAATTAGCAGTTTGTAGAATTGATAGTAAATTTAAATTTTATAGATTGAATACAGCTATAGAATAAAACGAATAAATGATTAGATCTTAACCTACTTTTAGGGAAAATTTCATTAAGTTTTCACCTCTGGTCGAATGTATTTACAAGATTCTTTTTGCATTGCGTTCGCATTCGGCAGCGAAATATACGAAACAGATGTTTGAAGCTTTAAAAGCATTTCGTGAAGTGTCTTCTGTTACATTTCAACACCTAATTCCCTGGGCATTAGTTGTACANTCGTAGAATACGAATTATAAAAATTTATTAACATTAGTCGTCTTTGTTATATATTTAAGATATAAAGCCTGAAAGATTTTAAGTAGGATTTGTTATTTAAATGGAGATTGGTTGAATTTAGGTTATCTCCTCCCATTTGTATTTTACTGGCCAATAATCGTTAAGGTATAATAATCTTTGATAAATCTTGTTCGTTATGCTATTTCTAATCGGAACGTTTAATTTTAATATTATTTTCTATGTTATATCTTAAAGTAATTGTTATATAAATGTAAAAATCATTTTTTCTTTATATATTTTTAAAAATATCGAAAATTTCACAAAATTATAACGATTTTTGTATAGAGAATGTTTCACATAACTACGATAAGATAGAAATAGCTTATAATGACTTAAAAATTATATAATTTATGTACATTTAATAGCTAAAAGATAGAATTTATTCGGCCCGACATTATACAGAAGGGTAAAAATACAATTTATATAATTTTAATTCGAGTTAGAGCGTAAATATATGAGTTTACTGCAAGAGCAATATAAGATTACTCTGCATACAACTCGAAAGATTTATGGTTAAAAAATTCGAAAGGCATTAGTATGATATAAAAAAGAAAGGAAAAGTGTCGCATCTGGTCGCGATGGAGAATTTATTTCTTCGATCTCTCGAATAAAAAAGAAAAAAAAATGTATATTTAAAAAATCGAATAAAATTGTTATCTTAGGAATTTGAAAATTTTAATTGACGTCTGATAAATCTAAAAATACAAAATTTCTCCGCTACGAATTTTCTGACTCGAATTCTTTTTATATTATAATAAGTCTTTCGATTCGATTTATTTATTTTTTTTTAAAGATTTATTTAAATTTTATGTAAATTTAACCGGTTTATCGAAAATAAGTCATTTTAGAGTTTCAAAAAACTCCTTTCTTCTGCACTCCTCCTCTAAAAGTCATTGTTTAATCAGGTTTTTCTTTTATTTTAAAGCTCTTTTAGTACGATTTTTGTCAAAAATATTTAATAAAATTTACTGTCACTTATATTTTCATTTAATGTTAAGAGGAAAAAAGAATTTGAAAAGAAATGTCCAAGCTTATAAAATTATATATACACGCAACTGAATGTTTGTTAAGTTCAAATAAAATAATTTATTTAAATATTAAAAGATTTTATAAATAAATTGCAGTTTTTACTTCAAAAATTCGATGCTATTTAGGTTAAAAATTATGATTAGTTTTTTTTTTTGTGTGTGAAATTATTGTCCATTAAAGAGCGAAAGGTTCATTTTTCTGCAACAATTAACAGAAGCGATAATAGATCCTTATAATTCTGGTCCATGTTTACTCTCACATTTTGCTTTTAATGTTATTATGTTTATGTTTACATAGTTATCGGGATTTGATTAACTTTGTTTTCCTTATCTGACGACTTTTCGTTAATTATCTTTGAAAGCATTTCGATGCTAATAAAAGCCTGTTAAATTTATTTTTTAAATTTCGTTTTTAGAGAAGTTTATAATAAATCTTCCTTCGACTATTCGTTTTAAAAGTATCGGCTCTTTCTCGTATAATTTGACCTTTCTATATTACTTTAGTATATCAATTAATTAGGAAAAAGGGTATAATTAAAAGTAGTTACGAGATAAACTGCCATCCTTACAGTAGTGAATCTTCTCTCTCTTATATTAATGATTTTTTCTTCTTGAGAATATTCGTTATTATAAAAAAAGAATTGAAGCAATATTATAAGATTTATTATTTTTTCTTCTTATATCTTAGTTCTGGAAAAATTCTTCTTTTCTCTTCTTGTAGTTCTAAGAGAAGATTTATCTTTTCCCATAATGATTTCTTCAGTTATCACGGAGAATTTATTATTATAAGAACAAGATATTCTACTTATATTAATGAATTAATAATGAATCCTTTCGTTTTGATAACTTACGAAGTTTTTTTTTTTTTTTATACTTTTCGTTGGTTCAATGTGCGTGATAACTCGATACTTGTCAACAGAATTGCAAAAAAAAAAAAAAAATAATAAATTCTTCGTAAGGGTTTAGTACGTGTGTTACGAAATCGTCTTTTAGTTATGTTACTTTACATCACGATCAACGTTTACTGTTTCCAATTTACAATGATTTTGTAAATAGAATTTTTGAAGAAGTCGGAATATCGATCGATAAAATTGCATATAAAATAAATATTCGCTGGTAAAATTAGCTTAGTTTCGTTTGCATCACTCGCCAGTCTGCTTTTTTTTTTGTTTTGTACTGTACAATACATTTATCAAAATTTCTTTAATGTTAATAAGATTTATCAATGATTTAAGACTATTCTCTCTCTCTCTCTCTTTTTTTATTTTTTTTGTCTTAAATTCACAGCGTGAAAATAGTCGTCTAATTGAAAGGTTAAATTGAATTATTTTCTTACTTTTAATATTAGATTAACAAAGTGCAAACTGTGCCGTGAAAGTTTCTGGTTAATCTGATTTTAGTAATTTTAGCTTTAACAAAATTTTGTGTTCGATCCGTTCGATCTATATTTTTTTATAACTGCGATTCTTAACATTAAAAACTGGACCATATTTGAATATAAAAACGTGACCTCGATGAAAACTTTCTTATTTATTTGTGTTTGAATACTTGCACAATCGTAGTCACTGGTATATATATCAAGAAGGGGAAAAAAACTGCAAGAAAATCGAGAAATGGGATGCAAATTCATGACCTGATTGTTAAGGTCGAGGGAGTTGAACCGACAATTTGATTTATACGGATTTGTATAACCTAGTTGATAGGATCGTATGATCCGAACTCACGACTATTCCTTGTCGAAATAAGATCTGAACTCAGAACACGACTTTTAGGGAAAATTTCATTAAGTTTTCACCTCTGGTCGAATGTATTTACAAGATTCTTTTTGCATTGCGTTCGCATTCGGCAGCGAAATATACGAAACAGATGTTTGAAGCTTTAAAAGCATTTCGTGAAGTGTCTTCTGTTACATTTCAACACCTAATTCCCTGGGCATTAGTTGTACACGAAAAATATGCCACGTAACTATCGGTAACGGGGAAAGTCGGTTCCGGATATACTTTCGATACGTCGGAATTTTCGGTTAATGGCACGACCGGCCGTTAAAGTGATGGATGGGGGATTGTTTCCATAGAAACCGACATCGCTCACGTCGTTAACGTTATCGTTATGTTCGAAAGACCCGAATCCGCGAGAGACAACTTCGCTCTCTTCTCAGGAAACGAGAATGAAATTCCCGAATTTTTCGGGGAATCCGCGATCTCTGATTGACTATACGTAGTCATCTTGATCTGCGAACCGTAGTTTTATAACGATATTTAATGATCTTAAAATGAAACATGGCAATTGTATAGAATCGAGACTCACTAGAGAAGATATAATGGAATCTTTCGTTTTAATTGCATTTTAGTTACGTAAACTAGAGTATCATTTACTAACATTAATGCCATGATACGTAAATGAACTAGTACTAAATTTACACAAATTGGTTGGCCAGTTTATAAACACGATCGATGGAATGTTGCGGTATTAATCATGCTTTTTAGTATTTTGGCTTAATTCCTTTCAAAAAATAAGGCCCTGAACATTTTAAAATTGCAATAATTAAGTAGTATTTATTTATTTTTGTCATGTAAGTTATTCGATGTTGAAAATTCTTTCTGTCGAAAATTTATCGTGTCTTAAAACATTAAACTGTAATCAAATAATAGAATAAAATCACACAATAAAATTTAAAATAAATGAATATAATGAAAGACAGAGCAATGAAATTATAATTGTTACTGTTATTGTATGTATCATCAGCTTTATTCATTCATGGTTATGGCATCCCATTCTAGAAAATTGTTTTTAATTTGTATTTTCGCCACGCAAAACAATTTAAATAATTTTCTAGAATGAGATAAAACAATCATAAACAATGTTCGTGTAGCCTATATGTATAAATGCATTTTCTAATTTTATTCTTGCTAATCATCATTTTATGCCATTTGCATTGTTGCGTCGTTTGAATAAAAAGTTTTTTTTTAACCTTTTCACTCTGTGGGCATTAAGAGGTCCTTTTTAATCAAGCCCATTGTGGGTTCGGCCAGATCATCATTGGGGCGGGCGGGTAGTGAGGAACGGGAACCGACATATCCGGAAGGACCATCTCCCCAAAGATTCGTGGGATGTTTCGACCCAGTCGGATTTGACTTTAGGTCTTCCGAAGAGGTAGACTAATTCTTTAAAGCCTTGGCCATCCGACCGAATACCTAAAAGTGTCAATATTTGTTTCTTCTTTCTTTCACAATATATATTCTCTTTTTTAGAATGAGCCTTCTCTCAAACTACTGAAGACTTGGCAAATAAAATAATCAATAGGTGTTTTCTATTGTCAACTCTTTGTTAGGAAATGAGCTAATGATTGTCTAGTTAAAGTTGTTCTAGAACTGGTGAATGGATCAGATTTAAGGGCGGGTATCCTGGGAATGTGCCAGGGTCTACACAAAAAGAAAATAATAATAACGAAATTATAAAGGGAGAGAAACGAGATAAAAGAAGGAATGATCCAGGAAACGAAATACAGCGGGCTGTATATATACGGCATAAACTTAAAGTAGAGATCGCTATATAGCCTAGTAGAATTTCTTTACAGATTTTTATTTATTATATATAATTATATAAGTTTCTAATTTATAGCATTTACTTTTTGTTTGCACGGGAACTAGTCGCTACAGGAGCCTCCACAGCTGTGAGTGCTCTGGGACCCTTCGTAAATGAATCGGTCTTTGCTGGTAAGCATTGGATAATATCTTAATTTTCATGCATCAATTATTTACCAAAATCTAAAATGGATTATGCAACAATAATTATAAATATTTATAGTAAGATATTCTGAGAATCTATATCTTTAATATTGTAATATTATTTTATGCAGTCTTTCTTTGATGAAATTCATAATTTAATTTTTAAAATTATTCCGAATCGAACGTGATTTATAAATAATAATATAAATAAATAAAATATTAAATATCAAATCTTTAACAGTTTAAATGAATAACTTATATTATTTTCATTAATATTTATACGACTATCTTTGTCATTCTTTTTATAGCATGCAATGTTAACGATCCTTTTTTACGAGATAATCTCACGCACCGAACTGAAGATACGTGATTGAAATTTACTTATGACATATGCTATTTCGAAAAGATTTAACTGCTAATCTATTGTCATTAAAGATTGGGTCATTGAGTATTTCGACTATTTTTTGCTCAACATGTTCTGTACAGTACATGTACCGTTCACACATAGCAACATGGAAGCGTATCTTGCTTCCAACAGGAAGATCCAAGTTCAGTGTTTGCTGGAGACTGAATCTCTCTCTCTCTCTTAGTGCCTATGAATGGAAATGAAATTAGCAGTTTGTAGAATTGATAGTAAATTTAAATTTTATAGATTGAATACAGCTATAGAATAAAACGAATAAATGATTAGATCTTAACCTAGAGATTGAAGGTGAGCCTATCTGAACATTCAGAAAGGTTTTTAAAGTACTATCTAAAAAAAGAAAGAAAAAAAAAATGGCTATCGAAGAGAGGATGTCTAGAAAATTGTATTTAGCCTTACCAAACTCATTTAAAATTAACTTATAAATCATAAATCACAGGTCATACTTCCTTCGCTAATGAGATCATGGAAGTACCAAAACAATTTTACTGTTTTTCATTGGCTAGACATGAGGTTTAGGTGATATGTTGAAATTTAAACTTTGCATATTGTTTATTTATTATATATATAAAGTAATAAATTATATACTGAGTTAAAAACTTTATTTAAAATCGATAAATCAAAATATTAATCAGAATCTATACATTGTTAACATGTCTTCATTTCGAACTACTTACTATATAAACTTAAAATAATAAACTATAAGTCTGAATCGCTGCCTTAAAGTTTATTCAATGATCATTCTCAATTAGCCTATTTTTAAACATAAGAACCATAAACACACTTTGCTGTTTAATTGTTTATTAAGTGATTATAATCCTCTTCTTTCTATTTTGACTTTTGCTTTGAGAATCCAGGATCTCTCCATGTGCACTTCACCTGCATTCTATCATTCTTATTTTGTTTGAGTTCGTATGGCATCAAAGCCATATGTTTTCAGAAGAAATCTCTCGTAACCATGTAATATGACTAGTGCAAGATGTTTACTATAGTTTTGTCGGTCTTCTATTATAGAAACGATCGCTTTCTTTAACTTTTCGATTGATTTTCCTGTCTGTTTCTCCAATATTGTGATTAGAACCTGTCTTTTCGATAGGATTGATGTATACATAAACATTGGTGTATGTAAATCTCGATATAAGAGAAACTGAAATAAACTAGAAAATAATAATTAAATAGTAAATAGCAATAGAGTATTAAAGTTATTAAAAAAAAGTAAATAATTCCAATAAATTAATCTATCTGACAGTAAACTAGTGTGTGTTGAGTAAAGGCTAGGACATCTAGGCACTAAAAATCATATAAAATTATAATATTTACAACTATTTACATGATATTAGGACATTTAGGCACTTAGTGCCTAAATATCCTAATCTTAATGACGAGTAATCAATTCACAACCATTTTTTTAAAATAATTTTTACATTTGTACAAAACTTTTAAAAATTTGATTGAACTTTAGAGTAAATTGGAATAGTTATTTATGGAAATTTCTTTAGAAATTGGCTATTTTACTATTGTGTGCGCGAAACTGTAATAATTTATATCGTCTAGAGACAAAAGAATGATATTGTCTGCGATAGTTGTGATGGAAAATCACATCATTTGTAAGCACGACTGTTGTTTTCCCATTTTGTTTGAAAAATTCGATTTTGTAATCATCTGCCTAACTTTTTTTTTCATTTTTATATTTGGAAACGATGTATATTAACCTATCAATTCGTCTGCGTAAATTTGAATTAATGCAATCATCTCAAAATTAAACAGTTAAAGTTTGATTTGAGAAAAGTCATCCATCTTCTATTTTGAAAAGAAAATTAAATAAATTTTTTCTGCAATTTTTTTTAATTTTTAAATTATCTCATTTATAATTCATTCTCGACTCAATATCTTACTTACATAGAATAAGACTTTTGGATCAATTATTTTTATCTTTGGATCAAAAATCGTTAATAAAGTCAGTTGATGTTTGCATATTCATAATTTCTGCATTTTAAAGATGAAAAGGATTTTTTTTTTCACTCTACGAATCGATAAAAGATGCACAGAAAGAAGGATTTTTGATAAAGATTACTCAATCCTAATTTGTTTTCTGTTTTAAATACTTGTTAGATTATGAATATTTAAAAAAAAAAAAACTTTATTTAAAAATAAGCTTAACTTTTTAATAAAAAAAAATTGTGTTAATAAAGTTTAAAAATGTTGTAGAAATTAATAATTCAAACAAAGAGTTAACGGGTAGACAAATAGACGTTTTAAAGTTCTCGAAAACAATTAAATTGAAAATAAAACGTCAGAAAGGTAAGATATTATCCCAGGTGAGTCGTAAAGTTCTATTATGGTCCTAGCAGATTTGGTCATTTGTTCAAAAATTGCATCCAATAATTCTTGAATAAAACGAACGAGAGTCATTACAATTGTCATTGTTATTCTGTAAATGTAACTGCTTTCAAAATTTTATTCTCGAATTAAATTCCAACTGCAACTAAGCGTCATTGATAAACAATAATTGTATAATGAATAGCAATGACAAAACCAGAGATTTGATTTATAATAGCGGATGAACAAACGACACTTTCGTCAAAAGAGATCCTTCCAATTATGAATTGATGTAAGGATTGGACTCGATTTCGGAATCCTCAGCTGTTCTTCGATCGACGGTCGTAATGACAAATCGGTTGTTGAAACGATGACAATTAGGAAATAATCACGAGTGTCGTATAATATTTGGACATTTGTCACTCGATAGAAAACTTATTTCAAAAAATTGTTACGTTCAAATTCGGAAAAGACGAATATATATTTGGGTTCTGGACTTCATGCTGATTTGCAAACTGGAAGTTTTAGAGATATTCAAATATTAAATAAACGCGTATGGATTAAAGAAAATCTTGCTATTGCTTACATGGAAAAAGCAAATTATGTTTAAGTAATACAGTGGGTGATCGATTAACGAACACTTTCTCGAAAGATTTTTATGTTCGGACAACGAACACCTCACAGAACAAACACAAGAAGAAGCGACGTAAAATAATGAATACCGATTGGTTTTCTCTTGTCTTCAGGCAACAATTCGAAACTTTTCGGAGCGCGGGAGACGTCGACATAGACGTTCAACCCGGTATATACCGATCGGATAGTATTCCTCCGAACTTTGAAACTCTCCCTTGTAATTCCAGCCTTTTATTTTTCTGACAGAAAAAATTATTTTATAATATTTCCGAGACCGTCGGGCGGGCACTCGTCAAGTTTTGCGTCAGTTTTTATTTTCGAAAGGTGAGAGTATAATAGCAAAGGTTGGATAGTGGGCAGAAGATGTCTGTCGTTGCTGGACAGTATGGCTCGAATAGGTCTATAGTAGACCGAAGTTCAATCTTATCTAAGAAAGATACAGTATAATCGAGAAGACCCAATCAGCTTAAGGAGTAAAAAAAATCACATCTGAAAAATAAAGAACATTGAACAGTTCATAATGGAACCCGAAACTGATCTGACGATAGAAGAACGCCAAGAACTCTTGAATGAACACCAAGAAATTCGATGAGATATGTTTTCTTCTGAAAAAGAGGATTAATGCTTATATCTGCTATTAAACATTTTTTGAAGTGGGAGGATATCAGAACAATGGTGTTAGAATGGCATCCAAACCAGATTGAGGTTAATGGAGTTGGTGATCTCGACAATTACAATACTATTAATTACTTTTGAAAAATCCTGAAGAAGAGAGAAAAGCAATCGACATTAGACAGATTCTTTAACCCCCACAAACGGAAAAAACATGACTAATAAAAATGCAAGACTGTGTATATATGTATTTTTATTATTAGGCCTACATATAAATAAACGTAGTAAGAAAGTATATATCTTTTATTTCCTGGGATCTCCAGAACGAATTAATCAAATTCCCATAAAAACCTATGGTAAATCGATAATCGGTTAACGAACAAAGTTTTGGAACGGATTATGTTCGTTAACCGATCACCCACTGTACTTAAATATTATATGTTATATACAGGGCCGTCGAGAGTGAGAGCTGGAGACTTTTCCAGAACTTAGGAGAACTTAGGGGTTCATGTAGTTTCTCCCTGTACAAATTAATGTTATTTTTACTAACAGAAAATAAAATCTTTAAGACCGATTTTTATTAATAAAAAACATTCTGTGTATTTGTTAAAAAAAGAAAAAAATGACAGAAAGGGCATATTCCACTCCGGGTCCCATACAAGCTTTACAAGTATATATGTACGCTTCCAAAAATATACGTTTGTGAATAATCAAAAATAACAATAGTTGAAAAACTTTTTAATAGTTTATTGTATATTTTGCAGAATATGTTAAGTATAATCCTGGCGTAGCAACTAGAACATTAAACAAATAACTTTTTTTAATATAAATGACTTTGTTTCCAAAAATGTATCGAAATTTTTTTTTTGATACTCTATACAGTTAGCCTTTAAATATTCGTAAATGATAAAAGTTTTACGTTTATCCAACCAATATCTTTGTGTAATTCTCTATCTTCGATTTTCCATTAAACAAAATGTTCTATAGGTAATTGTACACCTACTTCTCGTTACTTCGCACTTGCCATAAAGCGACCCTCTAATGACGATCTACGATCGACGTCACACTCGCTAATGTCCCGTTTACAATAGCTTTTAAAGTATCCTTTCGAAAATATATTTTGTTGAATTTTGCTTTAATGGATGACATTCGTAAAGGTACGCTTTATAGACTTAAAAAAAACCTTTTGGAAATTGTCATCGAGTTCCTTAAGATCTAGTTCTTTCCATAGTTTGCTTCCACTCCTAATTGGTCCGATGATGTCTAGAGGAATTGCGTAGGGTTAAAGAAGTTACTGACTTCCTTACCTTCCCGAATGACTTCGATAGACTCCACCTCGTCTAGTACCACTCTACCTTTTATTGCATCTACTACAGTGTACGGGGTTCGTGGTTCTCTCTCTTCGAGTGTATATATATATAGTCCTACCCCATTGAGTTTTTTGTGTTCCATTTAGTGTACCAATGTTCCTTCCAAACTCTGGACTTTTTTCTTCGATCACTTTTTTTTAGTTCTTTGAAATTTCTTAGAAAGTAAACCGATTTGAGTAGAAATTGCTTGTTCTCGGCAGGAATAAATCGATATTTATGTAACTGTATCGAGTGTAGTGTTTGTTAATCTCGTCTAGAGTGAAGATGATGCGAAAGCAATGTTATCGATTTTTTTTAATATAATCTTTGTTTTTATTAGACCAATGTGTAGTTTATGCTTTATTTGTCAATCAAAATCTAAATTAGTATTAATTTCGAATAGTTAACGTGAACCAAAATTAGTGTTACAACTCTGTTTCCTCCTTTAATATCGAAAGTGTCTACATTTCCTGCAGTTTCCTTGTAACTGCAGACTTTGTTTCTTATGTTTGCAAATGGACGTTTGCTGGTGATGTTCCCCTCGCTTTTTCTTTAGATAATATTTTTAAAAGTTAAATTTTGCAATCTTATTAATTAAAGTTGTAGCTGTTAAGGATACAATTAGTCTCAAAAATTCAAAATATTGGGGTGGGTCCGTCCTGTTACGGGTGTGGCTTTCGTGTTTGCTTTTTTTTACAGCTGGACTTGGAAATATTTATCACTTTTTGCCTGTTATCATCTTCAAGTTTCTTTTGATTAAGGTAGTGTGCACAGCACATTTATATCGATTTAATATGGTTTGTACAGTTCAATTGATTATAAATGTAGGTCTATGCCGAGTTAATTCTTTTTCTTAATTTTCTTAGATTTAAACTGGAGAATACGTATTTAAATATAGTTAAGATGAGTCGCAGGAAATCCCATGAAAATAAACTAGAGATTTTCATTGCCTTAAGTGAATGGCAATGAAAATTCCGACAAATGATGATAATAGTTATGGTGCGAACCGTTGCAAGTTTCAAGGGTGTGTCTGCGAATGCAACCACCTGGTCCTGTAACCACTCCAGTTTATAGCGTCTGCGTGACGTTACACGTTTCAGTCAGTGTCACTTTTGCATCTCTTGTTTTTCTTTCGCATCGGTCGATACCATGTTTTACGAGGTATTTCGTTTCGTAATTTTTTCTTTTCCTCTTCTAGATGCTTTGTTTGATGTCGTTTATTCTTTGTTCTGTTCGAATTTAGTCGAGCGACAATAACAGACAATACACGACATTTCTGGCATTCTTTCTCTTCTGTCGAATTAATTACTAAGATAATACGGCTTTATTCACTAATTATGCCATGGAACGTCTCTGTTAATTACCTTGGGAGCCATAATTATCTGCTCTTCACGAAGAATTTTTATGATCCCACCGCGTAGGAAGTGGCTCAATGCTGCAAAAGGTCTGAACCCGCGACTCGAAGTACTAAGAACGATTTCTCTTCGTAATTGTCGCGTTTTAGGTCACTTTTAAAACGTTACGTTCTCAACATTAATGGAATTTTATGTTTTTTTTTCTTTTTTTATATCTTCTGCAAACATTTAGAAGATATCTTTTTGAAAATCTGAAAGAGTAAAACGTAATGGTATGAAAAGAAGATTTCAGTGAAGAGAAAGAAAACTTTTTAAACTGATTTGACAGTGTGAAGATTACATTACACCACGTATTGTTCTATAAAAGAAGATTTATCTATCGACCAGTCAAAAAAAAGTTCAAAATTCGTTTATACAGGCCTACTAGTTTGGATTCGCATCAGTTTTTATGGCTATTGAGTTTTCTTGACTCGTATAGTACCTAGTCACAAAGATGTCACGTAATTATTTTATATAGTTTTAACGTATTTTATAGAAATAGAAATGAACTTATCCAAAAAAGTGATCGTCACGAATGTTCTTCAACTCGATAATGTAGAATGATGCAGAAAATATTCGTTACTATGAGCATATAACATTATTTTCATCATCAGATTGAAAGTTTTTATGGATATTTAACTTAAAAATCATCTTTTTTATCGTTAAAAAATAAAAAAAAACCTTAAATGCATCTAGATAAAAACAGAAAAGCATTTTATAAAAACTTATACAATAGCCTACCTGTTTTCTCATTGCCCTATAAATGATATGGATTTCGAGAATTAACACATTTCTTAATCTTTTTACGCTTTGCAATTACAACTGCCTATATTTAGATCTACTCTCAATAATTATAATTCTAATCGAAATGCATTTTATTCAAGAAGTATGACTTATCCATTCACTAGAATTGGTTTAACATTTTCTCGTGACGTATTAAAGAATATGCTAATCAATCTCAAACTTTTGTTTGTTTTTTTTTATACAAACGAAATTTTATTTATATATAATTGCTTTTATATAGGCTATATACTGTATACATACCCTTATAAAAGTCGAAATGCGGCGTAAAATAGTGAAAATAACGTTATTGGAGACGTGACGTTAAACGAAAGACTGTAGGATAGCTACTCTATGTCTCCGTTTACTACTAAATTATAACGAAAACGTAACCTCAGTTATGATAGCGACTTGTCTAGGTTTTTTTTTTATTATAGATATCGTGATAAAAGATTGACAAATTCGAGGAGGAACGCATTTTACTGGAATTCACGAGAAACGACGAAAGCTCGTGACAGATATTTTGCGTGAGGAAGAAAAACTTGTATAAGTATCGATATAGATACCGAGTACTTTCTTACTATATGATTGATTGCAGCAAACAATACAAGGCACGAGTTCACCCGCACTTAAAAGTAAAATAATTTTACGTAACTGTCAAGAAAAATTCGTACTTTTGCTAGAAATTTTATTAAGTTTTTAATAAAACTTTTTAATTTCACGTCGCACACGGACACTTAAGTTATAATTTTTCGAAAATGCTGATTTCATAATTTACTTTTCATTATTAAAATTATATATAACTCATTATTAATATTGAAATGTCGTGCAAATTACTTGCTTAATAATTGTCGAACGATCGCGATTAATGATATTTAAAATGATAACGGATTGTAATTAAGTCTCGTGTAACGAGTGTAATTTAAGAAAATTGATTTGCTAAGAGAATTAATCGAGTAAGATATTTCAATCATTTTCATCGTACTCTTCGTTTTCTCAAAGATCCGGTGGGAAATGAATTTCTTCTTCGTTATGACACCGAATGAAGAATAAATTCATTTGCGATTTACGATTTTGAATATTGTGTTTGTGCTTCTGTCACTTATTTCGAAAAACCCAAGTTTAATGTTACTCAAAGAGAGATAAAATGTAAACTACAGTCAATATCAAAGTAAAGTATTATGTTTTTATAAAAACTCTCAAACAATAATAGTATTTTGCACAACTTCGGAAACAGGCGTTATCGATACGCCCATGTCATCATATCCTCATTAATTTCGTTATTTTTTCAATACACTGAATTTATAATATCATTATCGGGCAAAAGTTCCCTCCTATAATAACATTGTTCGTATACATTCTTCAAAATCATATTCAGATGATGCATCCAATATCCACAGAGGGAGAATATCTTGAACACTTTTTTTTTTGCATTATTTGTAAGTTTACTTTCCTCAAAAGTTCGTTATTGATCGGAATGTCGTTATCTGAATTGAGCTTTTCTCCATTGCTTCGTAGAAAGACAATTTGCTATTGTTTGCATTGATACTTTTTGTCATTCAATATGGAGGAAGTTTATTACATATAAGTTCACAGAAAATGTTTCATTGCCACCATCTATAGAAGTTACAATTTTGGAAACAATTCGCTGATAGCTATTGTATAAGCTGCGTATATCTCTTTGATCTGAAGGCTGTAGTTTGGAACTCGTATCAGGTAGTGTGAACATCAATTTAACGTAACGTAAATTTTTGATATCGGGATGCACTGCATTCAATCAATAAAATTCTTCGTTTCTTCGCAGTTCTCCACAGAAAATATCGTAAGTCACCCAAGTTCTTCGATTAGATTTGTAGTTTACCAGTAACCGTCGACTTCTTGAAACATCTTGGATTTTTCAACTAACAGATTACTGGCAATTTCCTCTTTTCCGTTCCAATACGATTTTCTGCGAGTGGAATAGTAATTCGGTCTATAGATAATTTTCCTCTTGCACTAGTTTCCCCTTTGAATTTTAGCTATAAGCTTACCCAACTTAAAAAAGAGACTCGTTTCATCTGGATTAAAGGCATCTCTAATTTTTGGCCACTTATTTCGAAATTACGTTCATGTTTTCTGCTGCTGCTTCTCCAGCAATTTTTCAGCTTTCAGTACTATGCCTTTTTTAAACCTCACGATCCAACTTCTATTGCATTTAAACTCAGTATTCTTCTCCAATTCGCTTCCTAACTCTTCCACTTTTGACTACAATACAACACCACTGAAAGTCGCACTTGTTTTTGTTGGGATATTTTGACAATTCTTGATCTGATTCATCATTCGATGATTTTATAAGCTAAAGAATTATCACGTTCGAAACTCGCAAGTATTTTGTCTTTCTTCTTCCAAATGGTAGCAACTGTTCATTTAGTCTTCACTCATTTCACTTTGCTTTAGGCAACGCCACTTTCTATCCGTTTAATAATTTTATATTTAGCCTATATCATAAAAGACGTTCCTGTTTAGACTGATTAGCGCTTGCCGTTGCAATATTTTTCTATCTACAGCCTGGGACGTTTGGAGAGATTTGATATGGTTCGAAGTAGTTCTGCACATAGTTAGTTAATTTTAATTAATAATCGGCGTTAATAATGAACTAAATATTTTCTAACCAATCCCATTCATAAAATTTAAAACTTTACAAAAGTTTTCTTCTGAAATTCAAGCTTGTATTTACAGCTGAAAATTTCCAGTCAGTCAAAAGTATATTTTCAACTTCGTAACGTTAAAAAGGCGCGAAATCCAACAAAATACTTTGCAAATTGTTTAACTGTTAATAACAGATCAAAAATAAAATTCAAAAGTTAAATCACTAACGAATGAAAATTCACGACGCTTTAACGCTCTTTTGTAATCAATGGACCATTAGTTGAACCTCGGAATTTGAGGAGTGACAGAATAAGGCGATCTGACAAAGAGAAATACCAGCAGGGCTTTCTGTGGGAAACTGGTAACTATTTAACTGTCGCACACGTAAAGAAAACTCGGAAAACACTACGTGGTTAGGCGCAAACAGAAGAGTAACTTCCAGTGTTTAAATTAATGGTTTTATTCACTCCCCCACTGATGGGTAGGTGAATCTTGGGGAAAAGTGATCTGTTTTCTGACTTTTTAATTTTCATTGAAAATAAAAATGTCATTTTTAATGAAAATTGATTGAATGGCACTTTTATTTTCTATGAAATTTAAAAAAAAACGAGCCTTTAAGCTACATATTAATTAATATTTGTTCAAAGTATAAGCCCAGTTGGAGTGTAATAGAAATTAGAATTATATTAATATTGATTCTAGAAATGCTTTTTTTTTTTAATTCATGATGCAATAGTGAATTGTTATGATTTCCCAGTTTACAATTTTCATTAGTTAATTCAAAATGCAGTTGTCTTTAGTAAGAAGGACAATTTTGGTATAAGAGGGATTGCAACTCATTACAGTAGATATATATTCTTAATCATGTATGAAATAACTATTATCTGCAGGAAAGCAAGATCTTATTGAACATTAATATGAATGAGTTTAGGATATGTTCCAGTAGTTAACTTGAATCCAATATATAAGATAATATCAAACTATGGTAATCTAAAAAAGATTAGCACATACAAAACATAAAGCATTTTGGATTGAAGATTTTGAAATGCATTCATTTTACAGAACTTGCAGTATTTTGATGAGAAACAAAAGAATTTTTCAAAAAATATCATGGTTGTATATCTTAATATTATTTAATTCCAATGGTCAATTATTCTTTTAAAATTGATGTTTCAAAAGAATCATTTTTTGTAACCATTCAGAATTTTTGTAGATACAAAAGTACTATTTTTTTGTAGATTTACAAAGTAATATATTTTTTATATAATCTTATCTGTTCATGTTTTTGTTTCTTATACTTGTAAATAATGGATAAAGATGAATTAAANGAAAGGTTAAATTGAATTATTTTCTTACTTTTAATATTAGATTAACAAAGTGCAAACTGTGCCGTGAAAGTTTCTGGTTAATCTGATTTTAGTAATTTTAGCTTTAACAAAATTTTGTGTTCGATCCGTTCGATCTATATTTTTTTATAACTGCGATTCTTAACATTAAAAACTGGACCATATTTGAATATAAAAAACGTGACCTCGATGAAAACTTTCTTATTTATTTGTGTTTGAATACTTGCACAATCGTAGTCACTGGTATATATATCAAGAAGGGGAAAAAAACTGCAAGAAAATCGAGAAATGGGATGCAAATTCATGACCTGATTGTTAAGGTCGAGGGAGTTGAACCGACAATTTGATTTATACGGATTTGTATAACCTAGTTGATAGGATCGTATGATCCGAACTCACGACTATTCCTTGTCGAAATAAGATCTGAACTCAGAACACGACTTTTAGGGAAAATTTCATTAAGTTTTCACCTCTGGTCGAATGTATTTACAAGATTCTTTTTGCATTGCGTTCGCATTCGGCAGCGAAATATACGAAACAGATGTTTGAAGCTTTAAAAGCATTTCGTGAAGTGTCTTCTGTTACATTTCAACACCTAATTCCCTGGGCATTAGTTGTACACGAAAAATATGCCACGTAACTATCGGTAACGGGGAAAGTCGGTTCCGGATATACTTTCGATACGTCGGAATTTTCGGTTAATGGCACGACCGGCCGTTAAAGTGATGGATGGGGGATTGTTTCCATAGAAACCGACATCGCTCACGTCGTTAACGTTATCGTTATGTTCGAAAGACCCGAATCCGCGAGAGACAACTTCGCTCTCTTCTCAGGAAACGAGAATGAAATTCCCGAATTTTTCGGGGAATCCGCGATCTCTGATTGACTATACGTAGTCATCTTGATCTGCGAACCGTAGTTTTATAACGATATTTAATGATCTTAAAATGAAACATGGCAATTGTATAGAATCGAGACTCACTAGAGAAGATATAATGGAATCTTTCGTTTTAATTGCATTTTAGTTACGTAAACTAGAGTATCATTTACTAACATTAATGCCATGATACGTAAATGAACTAGTACTAAATTTACACAAATTGGTTGGCCAGTTTATAAACACGATCGATGGAATGTTGCGGTATTAATCATGCTTTTTAGTATTTTGGCTTAATTCCTTTCAAAAAATAAGGCCCTGAACATTTTAAAATTGCAATAATTAAGTAGTATTTATTTATTTTTGTCATGTAAGTTATTCGATGTTGAAAATTCTTTCTGTCGAAAATTTATCGTGTCTTAAAACATTAAACTGTAATCAAATAATAGAATAAAATCACACAATAAAATTTAAAATAAATGAATATAATGAAAGACAGAGCAATGAAATTATAATTGTTACTGTTATTGTATGTATCATCAGCTTTATTCATTCATGGTTATGGCATCCCATTCTAGAAAATTGTTTTTAATTTGTATTTTCGCCACGCAAAACAATTTAAATAATTTTCTAGAATGAGATAAAACAATCATAAACAATGTTCGTGTAGCCTATATGTATAAATGCATTTTCTAATTTTATTCTTGCTAATCATCATTTTATGCCATTTGCATTGTTGCGTCGTTTGAATAAAAAGTTTTTTTTTAACCTTTTCACTCTGTGGGCATTAAGAGGTCCTTTTTAATCAAGCCCATTGTGGGTTCGGCCAGATCATCATTGGGGCGGGCGGGTAGTGAGGAACGGGAACCGACATATCCGGAAGGACCATCTCCCCAAAGATTCGTGGGATGTTTCGACCCAGTCGGATTTGACTTTAGGTCTTCCGAAGAGGTAGACTAATTCTTTAAAGCCTTGGCCATCCGACCGAATACCTAAAAGTGTCAATATTTGTTTCTTCTTTCTTTCACAATATATATTCTCTTTTTTAGAATGAGCCTTCTCTCAAACTACTGAAGACTTGGCAAATAAAATAATCAATAGGTGTTTTCTATTGTCAACTCTTTGTTAGGAAATGAGCTAATGATTGTCTAGTTAAAGTTGTTCTAGAACTGGTGAATGGATCAGATTTAAGGGCGGGTATCCTGGGAATGTGCCAGGGTCTACACAAAAAGAAAATAATAATAACGAAATTATAAAGGGAGAGAAACGAGATAAAAGAAGGAATGATCCAGGAAACGAAATACAGCGGGCTGTATATATACGGCATAAACTTAAAGTAGAGATCGCTATATAGCCTAGTAGAATTTCTTTACAGATTTTTATTTATTATATATATAAAGTAATAAATTATATACTGAGTTAAAAACTTTATTTAAAATCGATAAATCAAAATATTAATCAGAATCTATACATTGTTAACATGTCTTCATTTCGAACTACTTACTATATAAACTTAAAATAATAAACTATAAGTCTGAATCGCTGCCTTAAAGTTTATTCAATGATCATTCTCAATTAGCCTATTTTTAAACATAAGAACCATAAACACACTTTGCTGTTTAATTGTTTATTAAGTGATTATAATCCTCTTCTTTCTATTTTGACTTTTGCTTTGAGAATCCAGGATCTCTCCATGTGCACTTCACCTGCATTCTATCATTCTTATTTTGTTTGAGTTCGTATGGCATCAAAGCCATATGTTTTCAGAAGAAATCTCTCGTAACCATGTAATATGACTAGTGCAAGATGTTTACTATAGTTTTGTCGGTCTTCTATTATAGAAACGATCGCTTTCTTTAACTTTTCGATTGATTTTCCTGTCTGTTTCTCCAATATTGTGATTAGAACCTGTCTTTTCGATAGGATTGATGTATACATAAACATTGGTGTATGTAAATCTCGATATAAGAGAAACTGAAATAAACTAGAAAATAATAATTAAATAGTAAATAGCAATAGAGTATTAAAGTTATTAAAAAAAAGTAAATAATTCCAATAAATTAATCTATCTGACAGTAAACTAGTGTGTGTTGAGTAAAGGCTANATGTTTCAAAAGAATCATTTTTTGTAACCATTCAGAATTTTTGTAGATACAAAAGTACTATTTTTTTGTAGATTTACAAAGTAATATATTTTTTATATAATCTTATCTGTTCATGTTTTTGTTTCTTATACTTGTAAATAATGGATAAAGATGAATTAAAGATAAAGACAAATTTTAATTTCTATTCCCGTAGTTTCATCAGATTCCTATCATCTAAAAGAATTTAATGAAATGTAGAACATGGTTTTGTAACATTCAATCTTTTTTAGCTACTTTTAGAAATCTTTTATAACTTTAAAAAAGTTTTTGTCAATTTGATAGTTAATAACACAACTATGCTTTCTCAATGGATTGTCAGAACAAAAAATGTTAATAGAACATTTTAAAATTACAAGTAGCCTACTCCAACTGCTTAAAGAAAAAAAATATTCCAGCAAATTGTGTGTGACAACAAATAAATAAAAATAAAGTATTAATTATACTACAGTATTGCCAAATTGATATAGTAAAATGTGTAAAAAAAATAATTTATATCCTGTAGACTTCTACTAGATGATATTTATTGTGCATTAGCAATAAATGTCTCTAAAAATAATTAATAATGTAATAAATACAGATCTGGAAAAAATGGTTTGAAGATTAAATAAATTAGCTTTATTATTTCTAATAGCATATCAAGAAATATTTCTAATAATAAAAAAGTGTAATTAATAAATTTTAAGATAAAACCTAAAAACTCAGTTGGTGAAAGATGAGTCACACCAAAATTCAAATTTGGATATTCTTGAGCAGTAGACTGATATCTTTGACATCTTGGGGCAGTGGCGTAGCGAACATAACTGGTGCCCGGGGTACGACACTTTATTGGCGCCCCCTCCCCCTTCCAGAAACACATATAGTTTGTCTTGGAGACCATTTGGGTGCCCCTCTACAAGTGGCGCCCGTTACATGATACACCCCTTTGCACCCCCTCGTTACGCCACTATCTTGGGGACCCAGATTCAAATCCTGACCAGTTTATTTTTCCCTCATATTTTTAAATATATGACTTGTTTTAACATTTTGAACGATAAGTTTGGTTCTTGCCTGGCGGTAGATTAATTAATTGTGTTCAAGGTTATTGAGTATGAGAAATTCTCAGGAGAGTTGGTATTACTGAAAATAGCCAACACAAAAAATTCTTGTTTGTGCCAATAATAGGATTAAGACAGTTGAAAAAGTATTTTAAACAAAGTTAACAAATCTAAAAGATTTTACTGTATTTTATTTGTATTTTAGATGCAAAATAGATAATGTATCAATCCCAAACAAACTAGAAGTCCTTTAATCCGTTTTACATTGTTTCTTATGGGAATATTTGTTTCGGTTTGAGAATAAATCAGTTTTAGGAACAAATTAAGTTTGTAAACCAAGGTTTGAATGCATTCCATCCAAACTGATTGTTTCACTATACTGTACTTATAATCAAAGTTATTGAATTAAAATTGACAATGTCAGAGAATTAATACCTTAATATTGATATCTTTATTATTTTTTTAGTAAATATTTGCAATTGTCTTTGTTTACATATAAAATAATTAGATTGTACGCATATATTCTAATCATCATTAATTGTTGACTTAATTTGAATTCTTGGTACAGTTCAATGAAATTCAAATGTTTTCAATCAAAACATATTTCCAATAGCTATTGTGTACAGAGTAGACACGAGATTCCTACTTAGAAATTATGTGTATTACCCCCTCTTTTTTAAAATGAATTTGAATTTTTCTCCATGTTCTTAATATTTGTCATGTTGACTGTTGGAAGTCCTGAAAACAGCTACTAATAGCTATTTTTAGATGTTGAATTGTTAAAGGATGGGATTGAGAAACTTTTTTTTGCAATATCCCAAAACAAATTTTAAATCTGCATTTCAAGAAGGCCATACTTACAGTACTTAATTATTGTGAGCTTATTACACTGAAGTCTTACCAAAAAGGATAAAACAAATTATAGAGGATATAATGTTATGCGTAAGATTCATCACTGAGTAGAATGATTTTATTTCAAATTATGTGGGGCATTTTCATGAAATGATCCTTCATTCATAGTCTTATTATAATGGAAAGTACCTTATATTCTTAAATTTTTGCTTTCTAAAATAATTCATATGAAAAAATTAAGGACTTACTTAAAAGTATTAATACAATATATATCAATTATGCATCTTAACAGAGAAGTTAAGATGAAAGATCTGAAGTTTATTGTGATAATTTTTTCCAATATGCTTTGCTAATTAAGAATACATAAAATACCAGTAATTTTTAAACTCATACATGTTGCTATATCTATAAATGTTTTATCAAAAAACAGAATGGCAGCTGAAATAAAAAGAAACAATGTAAAAGTTTTAGTACCATAAAACATTCAATTATATCTTATAAATACAAATAAATTTTTTAAATGAGAGTGCTGTAATATTAATACTTTTTAATGCTGTTTTCTTTATAGTTTAAATTAATTTTTTATAAATTACCAACATTAAAATTTTAATCAATTTTTTTTTTGAAAAGATCTTATTTCTATTAATGGTAGCTTGGTCAAATAAAAATAATTTTACTGAATTAAGATAGTCAAATATTGAATTTAAACATACAAATTAGATATTATAAACTTCAAGATTTGGTATTTTATTTAAATTATAAAAAAAACCTATGATGGGTATAGTATATGTTCTTCAAAGATTTTTATAGTATTTTGTATATATATATATTATATGTACAGTATATTATAGTATTTTTGATGTATTTTTTGAGAATTATTGATTGGAAAAAACCTAAGGTGAAATGTAAACAGAAAACAGGCTTCTAGTAATTTTGTTATAAGTTTTTCAAAAAATTGGCAAAACATCTGATTTTCTTGAATTATATTATTTTTAAAATATATTAAAATATATAATTAAACAATATATTAAAATTGCTGTACTTGGAACCTGTCATTTTTTCACTATATTTTAGTAATTATTAATTAACATAGTACTATGGTAATTTATATTAACTTATTTAAATTTGATAATAGTCATTCATTTTAATAATTTGGTACTAGTCATATTTATATTTTAAAAGCTTCAAAATTTAAATTAGTCTTTTTTTGATATGATGAAAGAGAATTAAAAGTTAAAAAAATTTTGTATGTTTTAGAAGTTCATTTGAATATTAGTAATATTTTTTCTTAAGTATAATTCATAAAATAAGAAAAAATCTTTTATTTACTGTTTTTATTATAATTATTTATAAATTATAATGTGATTACCAGTGGCATGCTGTGACATTTGATGATAGGGAAGCTGTGTTTCTGTAAGAAGCCAACTTCCAGGGGCAGTCAGTTAATTGGGCGTCAGTGATGGTCTAGGGCAGGGATGGGCAATCCGTGGCCCTTGGGCCGCATTGATATTTTTTGCAGCCCATGTTGCATAAAATACATATAAATATATCAATTTCCTAGCTTAAGAAGTATGCAGAAAAAATTCAAACGTTATTTTCTACAACTTATTGTATGTATGTGAATAATTTTTCCTGCAATGAATTTAGTAAAAATTAAAACAAGAAACCAGCTAACAGACTCACATCAAAACTAATTTAATTTAGCAGTGACTAATATTTAATCAAATATTTTTGATACATTATGTTTACATCAGTTCTAGAAGCTAAATTAAGTATACCTATTCTAATTTATAATTATATCAATATATCAATAAATAATTGTGATTTACTGGCATTTTCCTCCTCTTTTATCTTGTATGTGGTCTGCATCAGTTCAGAAGTTTGAAATGAGGCCATTACACAGAAAAAAGGTTGCCCATCCCTGGTCTTGGGTCCATTCATATTCGATAAGTCAGTAAAAACTGTAGACTTCTCTAAATGTATTTTTAATAGATTATCTGACCTACCTAATAAATAAACAAGTTCAATATAATTACTTCTGTTATTAGATTCAATAGATTCCCTATGCTCTCTAAATGCCAATTCTTGCTTTGATAAAAAAAAACATATATCATCTATTAATTTAGATATAATATATCTATTAGCGGTAACTATCTTGTTATAATTTTCAATATTTAGTTTATATTATATACTAATGTTAAATTCTATTCTGCTTTGATTTCCAAATTGCTTCAATTTTACAAAAGAATCGATGTGACATTACGATTTTTGCGTCTGCCAGCTTTACTCAAATTATTTAAATCGTCAAAGCCATTCTTATCCCCCACACACTAATTTTATTTGAAAATAGTAAGCAAGGTCAACAAAACAATTCTTGCATTTTTATCCACAATGCCATTTTGTCTTCATAAATTTTATTGTGAAAATGTCAAACAAATTTTTTTATTGTAGTGTTTATATTTAATTTAGGCATTGGTCTTTCTCTTTTAATAATGTTTTCTTTTTTATTATATGGTCTTGAGCTAAAACTTTTTTAAAATAAATTTTCAATATTGCAATTACATTCTGAATTGCCATGATATAAGGGCTAAAATTAAAAATTGTGTGGTGGATATACATACCTGGTATAAAATATTCTTCAATTGTATGAATATACTTTTAAAGTAAATTATAATTAAATATAGCTTTGTAAAGAAATGTACATAAAAATAACATAAAATCTTCTTTACTTTTTAAATCTTAAAACAATCCACTTAGTCGAATAGCTCCCTACCAGTGGAATCAGAGACAGTCCTGCTAGGTGTGCGGTGCATGCATGCATGCATGCATGCAGGCTGCCAAATCCCGAGGGTGCCAATACTGGTCAATGTCAAATGCCTCTTTTGTCACATCACTAGTGTACTTCAAAGGACAGGACAGGGTTGTTGTAAATTTTAAATGTTTTTCACCATAACTGAAAAATCTAAATATGTTAAACTTAATAGATTGTCTGTCCTTTGTTTTCTAACTAATTTGTTTTAGGATCAGGTGTCCATGGAAATTTCCAAAATTTACAACTTTTCAGTCACTCATTGAACTAGAAAAATTTGTCTTTACTACATCTAGTATTACGAAGAAATCAGTCCCCATTTACTCGGCTAGAGATTGGTTCAGTTAAGCTTTTAAGTAAAATTCCGGCTTTTTCAGCAGGGTTTTATTTATGTCCCTAATTCCCTAATCTCTTAATTATTTATAGAAATAAGTTGAAACTGGTTACTTTGTACTTGAATATTTGTAGTCTTGGGAATGAAGTGGAAAGTCAAAATTTTTATGACAATGGATACATAAATCATAAATTTAAGGAAAATAAATTCTAGAGCTTTTTCTGTACCTTTTGCATCTCTCTCATTCATTAAATTTATTGATAGTTGTAAATGATGCTGCCAAAGTAACAGTTAATTTTTTAACATTGTACACGTTTTTTCCTGCATATCCTTATAGATGGGACATACTAAATCATAATAACACTAGTTTAACATTGAAATTTGTAAGTAATACAAGATAGGAGAGCAGAATAAATATATCAAATATTTTAATGGATTTTTTAAAATTTTTGTCAACTATACAGAACTATCATAAAAACATACCAGTAAATTCCTATTGGTTGGGTTAAGTTAATAAATCTACTTGTGATTCACATAATGGGGTGAGGGTGGCCAGATATCTAGCAGGCAGGCTGCTAACAGCCCAGAACCAGTCCTGAATAGAATCATTGGAAGTGTTGTGTGTGTAGCTTCACCGTGAGATTGGTGCTATGTAAAGCGCATGCGTGAATGCCTATAATCTGGCTGTTTTACACCATTCAAATATTTTTGTCGTGGAAGCTGTCCCATTGAATGGAAGTGCCATTCATATATGGCACTTCCATTCAATATAAATTCATATATGAATATAAATTCATATATGGATATTCCATATATGGGAATATCCATATATGAATTTATATTCGAATATAAAATAGCAATATTATCATTTTTTTTCCACATATAGAAGATAGGTTGAAATATAAATACATATTGTGTGATTATTTTCATATTTTAGAAAATACAGGGGAAGCGGTGCTTCCACCACTTCCAAGGATGGCATGCCACTGGTGATTACATAAATATCTACATAAGAAAGGTTTTAGAATAATAGATTTTTGAAAAATTTCAAGAATTTTCAAAATTTGTTTTTGAAAATAAGGAGCTATCAAGTTTAAAAATGTTCATTTTAATGACGTAGATATCTGTTTCTGTTCTCATGAATTAGAAATTGGAAGCCCATAAACAGTGTAATAAATACCTTATGCAGTAATTATTAGCATCATAGTTAAAACAGTTAGATTTTTTAAAGATTAATTCGGGGCATGTTTGTTGAAATGGCAAGTAAGATTTTAAAGTATTTATTTAATTTTTAAATATAGATATCTGAATAATGAATCAGTCTATCCACATTGTCACAATAAACAATAATACAATAAGCAATATAAAAAATAAAATAAATTTTTTTTTCAAAAATTTTATCATAATATTAAAGAAAACATACAGACATTTATAAAACATATGTTTACTACAAATGGATGAAATGCTTAGAATACCAATGATTATTCTCTTGAATGTTTGTTTGATTGTCTTTAAGGTATGATATTATAACAGTTCAAGTTGAAAAATATTTATTTGACAAAGTTCAAAAAGTGTTTGATTGGAGGAGAAATTCTATTTTACTTTTCACTTCTTTAAGATAGCTCTATTGGAGATGATGCCATTTACAGTTTCATCCTAACAATGTGGGTGATTTCTTTAGAAATTCAATGTTCTATGTTAGGGCACATCCACACATTCAGTATTTGTCAAATGCTGAGCAAATATCTTGCAAATATTGAGTAGTGTGGATGATTTACTTTTGATGAACATTCAGTATTCACTGTTTCCTGATTCTTGTCGGTAAATTGTGCTAAATCAAAGGAGACTGCAGCGGATGGACAAGTTTTTCAAAGTCTATATATGCCAGAAAGAGACAGTTATCTCTATCCGACTTAAACCGGCTTACACTTTAGTAGAACAACTATCCCAAAGTAATAAAACTCCAATGAATGGCAACCAAGAGATAGACATGGGACAAGTTTCTCGTTGAACAGACGTACGTGACCCTAAGTCGCCAGGCACGACTCACTCAAAACAAGATACCGAGACCAAGATCATGACGTGCTCAGGAAGATTCATCCAATTCCTGGCACATTTTTGTTAACCACGTGATATCATTTACACTAGGAAGGGGGTGCTGCGGCAGTTCGATATACTCCTGTTTGGACTGTCACCTCACCATGCGCTCCAAACATTCTTTCCACAGTCGATGTAATTGTAACCCTTGTATATATTTCTGTAAAAGGAACTCATGACATTGACCGTTGGACTCCTTTGCTGTTTGGTATTCATTCCTCCATTATTAAATTATTGTTTGAGAATTGTCAGTTTTCTAGATCACAGACAAATATTTGTTATTCCCACAATGAATTAATGCTCAGCAAACAATGAAATGTGTGTTAACAGTTTGGCAAAAGATGAATATTTGACATTTGGCAAATAGTAAATGTGCAGACATATTCTTTGATAAAGCATCAACCTCAGAAGTCACCAGCAAACACTAATGGTATTATCCACTTAATTGTATTATAAAAAGTACATGAAAAATAATTTTCAATCTACACTGACTTATTGGAGATAAAATTCCTTAAACTTTAAAACATTATAAAAGTAACATAATAAAAGTTAAAAATTAAAAAGGACAGTGAATTTACTTACCATTTGGCAAATAAAATGACTAAAAAGGAGGTGGATATTGTGAAAGCAAAGGCTTTAGAAGAGGCTTATAAAGTTTTCAAAAGGAAAGGTGGTGAAAGGCAGTTGATGGCGAGCCAAAGCAAGAGATACGGCATCAAAAGATTTTATCTCTATTAAACTGATTAAAGATGATAAAGGAGTGGTATTACAAGATTACGAAAGGGTCAAGGGAAGATGGAAAGTACAGTAAGACCCTGTTTAATGTGGGGGATGCATTCCTAGATTACAAAGCACTAAACAAAACAGCGTTAATTAAATGAGGTCATTTTAACATAGAGTAAGTAAATAGGGATAGGGGAACACACGACCAAAAATAAACAAATTTTACTTTAATTTTAAGTTATTTTTATATTAATTTGTATAATAATATATGTTAAATAACACATAAACATATGCACACAGAAATGTACAGTTCATTTTTTGTGACCAGGGTCCTGGCTCTTCTGAAATTCTTGTTTTTTTGCAATAAAGTGGTAAAGTTTCATTTGTCACTTTTTCTTTCCTTAAGCAAATGTCGGTAGCAGAAGATCGCATCCAAAATGCCTCGTTTTGTTTTGCACTCCTTTCAATATCTGTATCATTCGCTACAATTTGATCAACTATATTAATTATCATTACCAAACTTTTTACTAAGGAAATTTGTAGAGAAATTTTTTGGGTTCTTCATTTTCAGAATCTCTATTTTCCAGTTCTTGAATTCCTTGTTCTGCCAGTTCTTGAAGGTCATCGTTGATAATGCTCTCACCAGAAACTGCTGTAACTTCTAAATATCCTGCTCGTCTATATCTGCTAGTCCTGCTATATCAATTAGGTTGAGTTTGGTCAACCTAACATTATAGTGATAGGCTCTTCTCATTGAGAATTCTTGGATACCTTCAGCCATAACTTCTTCCACACTTCGTTTGTGCATTTATCAGTTAATTCTTGCCAAGGGAAGCTGATATTGCCTATGGCATTGATGATATATTTTTTCCAAAATTGCACCAAACAAACATAGATTTTAAAGAAAGTACACCTTTTTGCTCTTTTTCTGATTGGTTTATGTTCGTAAATAATGAATGAAATGCTGCGATAATTTAAATCAGTGTAAATTTTGAGCTTTTTTTTAGGCTTTGAACAGACTTCATTATATTGAATCAGCATTAAGCAAGGCAGCATTAAGCAGGGTCTTGCTGTATATTTTAGGAATTTATTAAATGAAGAAAACCCCAGAACTTTATACAAGAATGGAGAGGCAAATGAAGAAGTGGTGCAAGATATTAGCAGAGAAGAAGTGGAAAGTGTGCTTAGGAAAATGAAGATGGGGAAAGCAGTAGGCACTGATTGGATTCTGGTTGAGGCTTGGAGAGGTTTGGGTAAGGAGGGAATTGATATCCTCTGGGACCTTATGAAGAAACTCTGGCATCAGGAGAAGATCCCAGATGAATGGAGGAAGAGTAGTCTTGTGCCAATCTTTAAAGGTAAAGGGGATGTATAGAATTTCGGAAATTACAGAGGTATCAAGATATTGTCCCATACTATGATGATTTGGGAGAAAATTGTAGAAAGAAGGATTAGGCAGAAATCTGAGATTGGAGAGGAACAGTTTGGCTTTTTGCCGGGAAGGAGTATGACTGATGATATCTTTGCTCCAAAACAGCTGATGGAAAGGCACAGGGAAATGCAGGAAGATTTGCATATGGTGTTCATAGATCTAGAAAAGGTGTAGGATAGGGTACCAAGGCAAGAGATATGGAGATGTTTGAGAGAAAAGAATGTTCTAGAAAAATGTTAGGCTCGTTAAGGAAATGTACGAGGGAGCAGAGACCCAAGTTAAGAATAGTGTGGGCACTACAGAACAGGGCCGCCGTAAGCGGGCGTGCAAGGCGTGCACTGCACGCGGGCGGCACGTCCAGGGGGCGGCAAAGAGCCTTTCTGGCAATCGGGCGGCATAATCGGTATTGCACACGGGCGTTCAAACAGCTAGCGGCGCCCCTGCTACAGAAGGGTTCTTCGTTAATGTTGATTTGCATCAGGGATCAGCCCTTAGCCCTTTTTGTTTGGCCTGATAATGGATGTGTTGGTGTGTGACATGAAATGCGAGGCTCCATGGAGTATGCTGTTTGCGGATGATATTGTGCCCTTTGAACTTTCCCAAACCAAGGCTGAGAAGATACTGGAGGATTGGAGGAAAGTTTTGGAAGAAAGGGCATGAAGATTAGCAGAACTAAAACAGCTTATATGGCTTTGAATGGTGGAGATGAGTGTAATATTAAAATCCAAAATGTGCCATTCCCTTTTGTTCCAAGTTTTAAATATTTTGACATTTGTCGAGATGGGAGTAGGATTGAACTCAGAGCATAGAATTCAATGTGGATTGATGAACTGGCGGAAGCTGAGTGGTGTGTTATGTGACAAGAAAGTTAGCTGCAATCTAAAAATAAAATTGTATAAATCAATTGTTAGACATGCAATGTTATATGGAGCTGAGACATGGGCAATAACAAGAGCCCAAGAAAGAAAAATGGAGGTGGCAAGAAAGAAAAGGAGGAGAATGTTGAGATGGATGTGTGGAGAGTCAAGGAAGGATAGAATAAGAAATGATTTTATTAGAGGTTCTGTTAAGGTCCCTTGAGCAAAAGAATGCAAGAATGTAGGTTGAGGTGGTTCGGCCACATAGAGCAAAGAAGTGACAATTATGTTGGAAAGAAGATCAGAAAACTGGTAGTAAGAGGAAAAGAGGAAGACCAAAGATGTGTTGGAAAGATAAGGTGGAAGAAGACTTGAAACAGAGGGGACTTAAGAGAGAAGAAGCCCTTGATAAGGAAAAATCGAAAAAATGTATTAGAGAAGGAAACGCCAACCCCATATAAACATGGGAAAAGGCAAAGATGAAGAAGAAGTAAATCCAATTGCAGGAATACTTTTAATAAACCAATGATAGCTCTAAATGCATTTTGCCTTTGTAACTAGAAGACCTCCTCAATACAGTCAATGGCAACTATACAGTTTTAGACTTTAACATTAGTATCATTCTTATTTCCCGAAGTTACATTTATATTCTCAATGAAGACTTCCCAACATGCAACCACCAACATGCCCATACTTAAATTTACAACATTACTGTGCATAACTATCACAGTATTTTTCCCACAATAAACAATTTTAACATCTATTTAACTTCCTAATACACCAGGTTGAAATATAAAACCTCTTACTTGAAACCAGTTAACTGGAGTAAAAAATTGTTAAGTGCAAATGTTTTTGACACCCCTTCTAACATCATTGACATCAATCTTACAATTATTAACTAATGGTATTATTTTGTATGGTTCAAAGTAGCAGCATGAGTTTTTTGGAATGTCCTCATTGCTAGATTGGAATCTAAATACACATAAGATTGTCAGGATAGTACAGTACATGGCATCAGTGGGCTTATTGTGGTCCTGGAGTTGTTAGCAGGACCACAATAAGCCCAAAAAAAACATGAATATCCAGTTATTTCTTGTTTGGAGTTGTTATAGACAATGAACAGGTAATGAATAGTAATACTTGATGCTGTTGGCAATGGTAGGTACATGGATAACACATTGATCAGTATTTGATTAAATCTTTTTACAAGACCATTGATCTAGGGTGGCCAGCTTTTTGCTGGATTGTCATGCATTTGACTACTATGTCCTCCATCCGGCATCATCTTGCACCAGACATCAATTTGTCCTTTTTTGGGGTGTGATGAAAAATGTGTACAAAAATAGTTCAGTTGGCACTGAATGAATTGAGGAAGCTGATTAACATTTCCAAATGGCCCACACCACTTTGACCTAGTGGCAGCGGCGGCCTTATCCATTGCGAGGCTCTGGGCAGCAGATCTTTGCGAGGCCCTTGTCCTTTGTGCAAAGTATGTGAATTGAAATAGTAGGCACTTATTAATATTAATATATACTGTACTATAAATTAAATTTATTTTATTGTTATAACTAATAGCCAAGGATAAAATAAAAAGTTTTAAATATCAACTTTTTTCTACTTGGTTGTTGCGCAAGGCCCCGGGCGATTGCCTTGCTCGCCACCCCCTAAGGCCGCCACTGCCTAGTGGCACTTTGGCCATTTTCTTCATTAAGAGGCCAAAGAATTTCACTATAAATGGTCACAAATGTTTATTGGATGAGGGCACGGCAGGGATGAAAGGTCTAACCAATCATCTTTGGACTTTGGCAGAATTCTCTTTTTAACTGGACAGAAGTTGCATATGTGGCTGGCAAGATAGAGGAGGTTGAAGTTATTAAAATTTGGAAGCAGACTATTGCTGACCCCTAGAAGCCTGCCATTCTTTTGCTATTGCTGACTATTGCTGCCATTCTTTGCAAGTTGCTTCAATTGAGTGCCAGCACCCGCATCTTTCCCAGCTTGCTTGAAGGTCTCATAGGCATCGCCAAATTTATATTTCCATTTTTTATTTATACATGTATGTATAAGAAAACGGAAAGCATGGGGGTCAACAGGGTGCATGGAGGTTACCTCTCCCAAACAGTGTCCTTTTTTTAAGCATTGCGTGATGGTCACCCTACATTGGTCTGGGGATGATAGTCGATTGTTCTTTAATATATAGTGCTAAAAATGGAGAGTACTATCTGAACAAGAAATGAATGGCCTCCATCACTAATTTGCTTCTTTGATGCACATATTTCAGGATAATTTCACTGACCAAGAAGTTGGTAACATTGACAGCTGTACACTTGGTTGTAGTGCAGGTGATAGATTCATAACAACTCAGGTAGTCAATGGCCCATTGCCATTGACTACCTGATAAGCCATTTATTGTCTGATAATGATATAGAGAAACATTCCAAGAAATTGAAGCCAATAGTGTCAAAAGGTTTTCTTAGTGATAGAATCAGTATCAGTTGCCCAGTTGCAAATATCGAGAGGCTTTTGCAATTAGCTTTCTTTGCAGCCTTTGATATATTATCAGATATGATGACTTATTCCTGTCCACTAGTGGTTGTAAGCAATATGTTTGTAGGTATGGGTATAACTGAAGCAGCTAGCAGTTCGATTATTGTGGTAGGTTTCCAAAACAGAACAGAAGAGAGACTGTGGTGCCAAGGTAGGCCAGTTGGATCATAGCTTCATCAGTAAAATGTTGAAGCAGAAATATAGTTACATTTTCATTTACTATAACTTCTGGATTGTTTCATCAGCCTCTTGATGTTGCCTCCAGTAAAGTAGACCTGTGATGATGATCACCTCTTTGTTTAAAGGGGAATTGATTGGGTACAAGAAAGATTATTGGCATCTAGATAATTTTATTTGGATTAATGTATAATTCTTATATCATACTTCTGGAAATGTAGAGCCCACTGGGTGAGTTGGCTCTAAGGATCACAGAGACTGGCTAATCAACATAATGAGTAGTGATTGATTACCACTCATGATGGTTGTATGAATATGGTATAAACTTTTTAATGGCAAAATCTATGCCAAATCACATCAAAGTGGATTTGGCATAGATTAGAATGTCTTCTGTCAGAAGGACAGAATCCAGTTCAAATGAATGCAAATTAGAATTTAATATTCATATATTTGGTGTCCTTGTATCAAAGAACATTATCTACATTATTAATTTATAAATGTTTGATTAGATTGTTTCATTTAAATTTTTACTTTACATGTATTCTCTTAAAAACTTATAGAATTATTTAAATGAAATGTCATTAAAGATAAAAATTGTATAAATATTTAAAATAGATAAATTAATTCTTATTAGTTCTAATTTTTGCTAAATTTTTCAGATATTATTTCTGGCTTTGCTGAATTATATTTCAAAGTGGAACCAAGTGATATCATAGTTGTAAAAGATGCTCCGGCAATGTTAGATTGTGTTGCAATTGGAAATCCAGTTCCAGTTATTGAATGGAAGAAAGAAGGTGCTATTATGCAGTTTATAGGAGAAACAAGAAGGTATTTTTAATAGTAAATTTTTTATATTCTTTCATGAAGTTGTCAAATTATTATTTAAGTCATTCTTGTGATAATGTCTTTACTCATTATTGATTAAATGATTGCTATAAAATTTGATTATGCTTTTAATTTTATTACATATTTAGAGTTTAGTTATTGTTCTTTGAATTATTATTAGTCTCATTTTTAATGAAAGGTTTTGTGTGTTCTGATTCTGAAATAAAAGTTAAAATTATATAAAAAATGAAATGGCTTAGTACATACATTAGTATGATCAATCTGTTTAGTTACATTTGTAAGTGGAATGAAATCTAAATTTTGTCTTAATAAAAATAGTCGTAAAGATGAATTGGTTACAAATAGAATCTGTTTCAATGTGGTGCTTATTTTACATTTGAAACTTAAATGTTTTATCATCATTATTTCTTACGTTACATAAATGTAGTAATAAATAAACACAAGGGATTTAGAAATGGCTCAAAAATTATGAAGAACAATTTAAATATATTTATGAATTATATATTATACAATGAAATTTCTCTTAAGGAATACTACAATTGAATAAGCATTCTTTTTAACAAGAATTTTTAGAAAATATGATTTAGAACATGATGAAAATAGCTTAAATTTAACAATTACAGTGTTATCATTTTTTACTTTTAAATTTGTTTGCTTTTTCCAATTAAAGTTATTTATTTTAGAAATAGCTACAGCTGTACTACTAGTTATGAGATCTTTCATAAATGAAATGGGATCATTTTAGGCAAGTGTTTTTCTCTCATTTCCTTTCACAGCCGTTACTGTCCATTTTGTGCAAAAATAGAACAGTTTATTAATGATTATTTGTAAGAGTTACATATCTAAAAATATAATTCATTATTTTGCTTTTCATTTACCTTGCAAATCATTTAGTTTCCTGTTTGGGAAGTTATCCTGTAAGTTAATTACTGCTAATACACTATTAAATATTAGCACTAATGATGCTGTCAAACAGCAATTACTAAAAAAAATTAATGCACTTCATTTGAGACAATTTTTCATGAAAATACTAAATGATCTTCATGATAAACATTTGTTTTAGCACTAAATAGATAATGATGAATAAATTTAATTGGGGAAAAAAGTCAAACTAATTAAGCAAATTTTAAAGTTAAGAATTGTGATATTATAGTTGTTAAATTTAACCCTTTTTTCAATGCAGTCTAAATTTACATTGTCAGATGATAATAGTCTTCAAAAGTTTTGTAGGTTTAAAATAATTTGAGAACATATCTGTATGAAATTAATAAGATTGTCTGTATCTCTTTTGCAAAAGTTATAGTATTGCTATAAAATAGAAATTAAAATTCCAAAGCCTGTTTTTGATTGTTATTCAATCTTCATTATATATTATTTCTGTAAAATGTAAATGCAAGAAGCATATTTGCCAACTATGGATCTCCCTGGGATCAAGTAAAAATTCCACAAGTAATAATCATAAAAATGATTGAGATAAGTGCATTACACTGTTGTCCATTGGACACTTTGATGTAATACTGTATTCTATAATCTACTTGTGAAAAAAACCCCCAAAAATTAAAAAATTAAATAAAATTTATTGTTGTAATAATTTGTCTCCAAGCTATGCTCCCCTGGAAAATTTTATGCCGACACAACCTTAGATTGCCATATTGCCAATCTTTAATGAGCAAACTTGATAGCTAGGAAAGGCTGATTTTGGAAAGCAAAAATTGAGAAATAAAAAAACAATTTATAGAAAGATTGTTGACAAAAATTGTGGCACTTTTGAGCATTTATTCAATCTTCGTTCTTTTTATCAAAATAATAGGTTTATAGTATTTATTAGCTTTCCCTACTAGACTGATTACTAGTAGTAAAAATGAAGAATATACAGAGTAGTGTTACTTTACACTATACATAATAAGTTCAAACAGAGCTAAATTTAACAAACAATACATTAAAAAACTAACCAAAAACCCAGATTTAATGCCAAAAAGTACTGACTTGGCAATACTATGTATTTTTTTGTTTTTTTTTCCTTTACTTTTTTCACCCTATGAGCACTGGGGAACTTTTTTTATCAAGCCCATTGTGAATTCAGCCAGGTCCACAGTGATGCAGCTGGATGATGAGGGACAGGGTCGAACATATCTGGATCAGACCACCTCAAAAATTCCTGGGTTTTTGATTCATCCAAATTTATTTCTGGGCTTACCAGAGCAGTAGACCTTAATCCACATGGTCCTCATCAACACTATTTGGTTAACATGACAGTGACATTAAGAAAGAACTCAATGTTGCCAGACTCAGATTGGCTTTCTCATATCAAAGAGTGGAAGATCTTGTATATCTACCATATTTTGAGACAAGATGCAGCAATTATTTAGAAAAATAATTAATTTTTTATAATGTAATCTGAAATTTAAAGTTTCCATTGAAAATCTATTGCTTAAAATCTTCTCTGCTTATTGTAACTCTTGTACATCTGGCATGTTAAACTTAAAGAAAATTTTAACCTTGGAGAGTGGACAATTTCTAAAAAAAAATTCCATATAACCAAACTTGGGATTTTTAGTATTGATCATAAATCCATGTTTATAATTATATTGTAATTTATATTGTAATTATAGGCCTATTGTATAAATTATATTGTAATTTATATTGTATTATACATTAAAGCTGTTATGTTGTCTCAAAAAAGCAGAGAATTTCTAGCTCAGATTTACATTTTCAAAGGTGGATTGGCAATTATGAAGAAGGCATATAGATTCAATCTGTAATCTTCTGAATAAGAATATTTAAAAAGTTATAAAAGTTTATGTTCTTTGATTTCCATTTTTCTTAAATCTAGTTAAATTCTTTATCAACAGTTTTTATATACTGATTCTGCAGATGTAAAGACCTATAAGACAAGAAGCAGTACCTATAACATAGGGATAAAGGACTGTAAAAATTTTTTAAATTCATTATATGAATAGTTTATTATTTTAAAAACTGAAAACTGTATAGTTGTAAACCTTATATTTTTGATAATTTCAGTTAATTATATTTAAAAAACAACCAATCAAAACTGGGTAAACTTAATGACAACAGCATCTAAATATTATTTATATTACAATTAAAACTCTTACAAGCAAAGATCCATAGATTATATTTGAAAATATCTAAATTATAATATAAATGTATATATATATATATATCAATGTAATAACTAGTTTTATTTTTAAACAAATGCTGTATGATTTAGTCAAGTTAACCTTTGTTGGGCCTCAAAATTAATGAAGCTAGGATGTCCAGATGGCCACTTTTAAACTAGAAAAGTTTGATGTTTATGCATCTGCAACTCCTCTTCCAACAGAAATCATGCATATCTGGTATTTTTGTGAAACCATCTGGCAATCATATTTGAGACAGATTTATTGTTATGTTTCATCAAAATTTTATAGAATGATAAATTCATATTCAAAAGCAATTACAGAAATAAGTTCTATAAATTATTACTTTAAATAAATTTATGTAAAAAAGAATGCTTTGTATTTACACAAATTGAAACAGACTTTGTAAAAACAGTTTTTTGAAATTTTCACATTCATTATTTTTAGTAAATCAATTTTGTTTTTTGTTTGTTTTAGATATTTTTGCTGTTTAATCAATTTATATGCTATTTATTTTATAGTTCATTTCCTACAGTTTTTATTTTCTATATTTTATATTTACAGAGTAAATTGTCACTATTAATGTAGTAAATAAGTGAAAAACTTTTGTTTCAAGTAGTGACGTACCGTGGGTGTCAGCCGCCTGGGGCGGAGGAAAATTTCAGTCCCCCTTATTTAGGTATTTCAATTTAAAAGACCAAAATTCAGTTTTGTCACAGAACAAGCAATGA
This sequence comes from Centruroides sculpturatus, assembly GCF_000671375.1. Classification (NCBI taxonomy): domain Eukaryota; kingdom Metazoa; phylum Arthropoda; class Arachnida; order Scorpiones; family Buthidae; genus Centruroides; species Centruroides sculpturatus. Next base: position 627,988 of record NW_019384401.1, read on the forward strand.
AAAATTCGTAGTAGTGCAGCGACCTGTTTAAAATAGTTCTATTGGATATTAGTGGTGTATATGAATGCAAATGAATCGTACAAACAAAAAACAAAAAAAAAAAAGGTCAACAGGTTTTGCAGGAATTCCTCAGATGAAAATGGTACTAATTCTCGGGCTGTCCGGACGATAGCAGTATCGTACGCACGATGCAAGTATAGATTAGGATGTTTCAAATTTTTACAAGATATTATTATTATTTATTGTGAAATTTTGCCGCCCCTAAAAAGTGCCACCTGGGGTGGGCCGCCCCTGCCGCCCCCGCTACGGTACGCCACTGGTTTCAAGTCAAAGGTGATCACTATTAGTATAAATACTATTGGTTAATTTTTTTATTTATAAGGAATGATGAAGAGAAAAAATGTATCAATGATGCAAATAAATTTGTTTGTTATGAATGTTATAACATTTTTACACAAGCGAGAATACTATAATGTCTGACAAGAAAAAATTTATATTAAATATAAATGTTGAATCAAAATATAAATATAAAAATTAGTTGCAAATATTTTTGGAATTGATAATTATATTCTTGGATGATGATAAATGTACAATGTTTAAGTAATGCACATTTCAATTTACCAACATTACTAATTCATTAGGTATTTCTAACCTAATGAAGTAGTAATGTTGGTAAATTCAACAAATTTACATTCTAGGAAAATAATGACATTAGAAAATTACTTTCATTGAATGAAATGAAATTAGGAATTTAATTTTTGATTATTATTGATTCAAAATTAAGTCATCAGTTCAAATAATCTACATCAAATGGGATGAAACTTCTACTCACAATACGCATATGCATATTACATTTATTTATAGTTGCAATTTTTATCTTTATTGTACAACAACATATAAGTTATTAGTTCATTTGTTGAATGAAGTAGTTATAATCAATAAAATAAGAAAAAAACAGCAAAATTTTAAAACATTTTAATCAGAATTTTTACTAAATTTTATTAATTTTAATAAAAATACTTCTTAATAATACAGTAGTAATCAATTTTACACTCCTGATTATTAATTAATTAATTTATATTCAAAATTAATTAATTAATAATCAGGAGTGAAAAATTGATTACTACTGTCATGTCATGATCTATATAATTTATTATTATAATATGAATATAATAAAAAGTTATAGAATTATACTTAAGTGTAAATTTTATTTTCAGATCGATTCTTCCAAATGGTTCACTTTACTTTAGTAGTGTGTATCACACTCGTACAGAACGTCCTGATGAAGGAGTGTATCAATGTATTGCTACTATTAAAAATGTTGGCACTATTGTTAGTCGTTTAGCTAAACTTCAAATTGCTTGTAAGTCTCAAAAAAAATTCTCTTTATTAATATTTTTAATTACAATAATTTCAATTTATATTTTTAAAATAACTTATATAGTTGACATTATATAGAATTATTCAATGAGCAACATGTACTATAATTTTATGATTTTGTTGAAAACTGTCTTCCATTATAATTTATTACAAAAATTATAACCAATAGCATTTAAAAACAAGCATTAGATTTTTTAATTATTTGTATAAAAAATTTATTTTTAGCATTGCCCAGATTTGATGAACAACCACGTGACATGACAGTATTTCCTGGACAGTCTGCTTATTTTCCTTGTGCAATACAAAGTATACCTCCTGCCATTATTTACTGGTTGAAAGATGAGCAGCTATTTCAGTTGGATCATTCTCGAATGATTGTCTTGCCAAGTGGTGCTTTGGAGATTGATCATATTCAGGCCACTGATAGTGGTACATATCGTTGTAATGCATCTAATATCGAGAAATTTAGACTGAGCTCTGCTGGGACACTTTCTGTCAGTTTAGATTATGGTAATTTGTATATTATTCTTACTTTAAAATCAATGTTTTTAAGTTTTAGTGTAATTTAATGTAATTTCATGTAAAATATTGTTAAGTGCCTTTTATTTTGTTAGTGCCATTATATTTTTAAATAACATAATCAAATATCTTAAAATTTAGTTTCTTTCAAATTAATTTCATTCTATTCTCTTATTATTATGGAATTTTTTCAATTGTAATTTATTTTATTGTTAGATTAACTATTTTAGAACAATGAATGTCAAAGATAAAACAAATGATATCAAATAATTATTCATATATTAAATTTCTTAATCAGAACAAATTTAAATAAATATATTTGATTTGCATTGTTAATTAAATAGTAGACTGATTGTCGTTAGTAACTTAACAATGTAAAATAAATAAATTAATTATGAAAAAGTATCAAAAATCACTGGGTTATAATTACACTAAAGTAATTTAATGATTAAAGAATTTAAATAGGATAATATAATCTGCTAAAAATTTTAATAGTTAGTAAATATATAATTTAATTAATTTTTATGTCAGAAGCATTTTTAATTATGTAGTGATTAATAATTACTGTAATCCTACTCTAATCAAATATTAATATAAATTAGGATTAAATTCTGCTTGGAATTCAGCTATCATAATTGGTAATAGTCTCACATAGTTAATGAGTGTTATGGCTGGAATTCTGTCTAGGCATTATTTTTCAGTCATATTAAAATTTAATTAGATTATTTCATATTTACTAATTATTGAAATTTTCAGCAAATAATGACATGGCTACCTGTAATTTAAATTCTTTCAAATTTTGTAATCATTAAGTCTGTTAATTTTTGAAACTTACAATAAAAAACAAGATTAATCCATTTTAAAATTAAATCATGAAAAATGTATTAAGTCTACATTTAACACAATTATATAAACTTTATTAAAGTTAATAAAAATAAATAAAATTAATAACAATTATTAGTGAAATAATGATGATAATTTTATTGGTCTTATATTACATTCTGTCATCATTTTGATCAATTTAAATTGAAAAATTTTTAGAAAATATCAAAAATAATAAAATCAAACTTCCAATAATGGCTACCTCTAAACAACAAACCCCTTTCTGTTTCCATCAGTGGGACTTGTTCAGAGGCAATATTATTAAAAAGTTTTTTAAAGAAATTTAATCAGCTGTTTAAACTTATTTGAATAATTTTGGATAGAAGAAACAAGCTTTATTTCACTCTAAAATGATCATTCCACATTTCTCCCTATTGTCTAAATAGTTTTATTAGTTATGATTGAATACAATCTTTATTTAAAATTGTGTATTAACATTTATAAAATACAATACTTTATAGCAATATAAAATAAGTATTATTCCTTAAGTCATTTTGTTAATTATTCCAGTTTTGTTAGACTGAATAAGATAATACTTTCAAATAATATTTATGGATTTAAATTTATTTCATTAATGTGAAAAAAATTTAGTTAAATGACCATATTTTTCAAATTTTATTTTTTAATAGCTGAAGCAAACAGAATATCAGCTCCACAGTTTATTGCAACACCAAAAGATATAATTGCAGTTGAGGGAAATAATGTAACTCTGGATTGTGCTGCCAACGGTAATCCTCGGACAAGGATCGTCTGGTTGAAGGATGGAATTACAATAGACATGGCGTATGAAATTATTCGTTAGTTCTATAAAAGTAGAATGGAAGATTTTTTAGCATGTAAGATTAATGACCGTATTGTTCATTAAAAATAAAGTTATTTTCCTAATAGAGCAAATAATATAGTTTTAAATTAATTATATATTTTTTTTAACTTATAAAATTCTTTTATTTGGATAAGCTAGTTTAATGTCTTATGTGATTATTTTACTTGAATGTTAATATTCAATATTTATATACATTAGTCATTTAGATAGTAAGTTCATGATTGTTGGAATTGGAAATTTACAAATTGAGAATGTAAAGGAAAGTGATAAAGGAACATACATGTGTAGAGCAGAAAATCATGAAGATTCAGTTGATGCTAGTGCAACTCTTGAAGTTCAAGGTATTTTATATCTCAATGTATTTTATGTGATAGCTGGTGATTTTTGAATTAAAAGAAATTAATTTTAAACAGTTCCACCATATTTTGGAAAAAAGCCACAAAATAAATATGCTTATGAGAAAGAAGATTTGGAATTTGAATGTGAAATTCATGGTTTTCCTGAACCATCAGTACAGTGGGTCAAAGATGGTGATCTTATTATCCAAAGTGAATATTTTCAACTTATAAATGGGTACAATCTAAGAATTCTTGGTCTTGTGAGGTCTGACATGGGAATTTATCAATGTATTGGTTCAAATCCCAGTGGAAATACACAATCATCAGCTCAACTTGTTATTTTAGATCCAGGTAAATATGTGTGTACTTATTATTAAATGTTCAAGAACTTAGTTTTTCAGAGATCTAACATATAAAACATGTCTAAACAGATTGTATGAACTACAAGATATAATTAATTGGATTTATGTTAAGTTTTATCTACATGTATTAACATTAATGTAAATTATAATAACTTGCAAATATTTGCAAGCTTTTCAATTTAAATACTCTGCCAAACAACAATAATTAGGATGAAAGAAAAAGTAATTATTTATTTGAAAGATAGAATTTTAATTGCAAATCTAATGCTACATTAATTGCAACAATTTTTTTAAAAACTAATTATTTAGCTAATATATCTAGTCATTTACAAGACATCTCAAAAGTTAAATAGCTTTAGTTCTTGAAATGATTTTGTGTTTCTTCTTCAAGCATTTCATCTATCTATCATTTTTTTAGGAACAGATATAATAATGAATTATTATAACAGAAAATAAACTTCTAAGAATTTGTAAGATTTACTTTGAAATGTTATTACACTTATAAGTTATTATAGCAAGCATTTGTAATCTAATAGCCTTTAATCTGAGAACCCTAATCATTTGGCATATTTTGCAAAGACTATTTTGGAAAATCTAAAAATTTTGAATATGAAATTATTTGTTGTGTATCCATTGATAAATGATAAATTTTTACTGTTATATCTATTTCTTGTGCTTATTTACCACATTCAATATCCACTACTTGATATTTAGTTTGATCTATAAATAATTGAAAGAATAAGTGTAGATATTATGCAAATTCTTCTGTAGAAAAAATTAGAGACGAAAACAATCATCACATTCAAAAATATTATTATCTTTACAAGATCTGTATACTTTCCAGATACATCAACTGTTACATGGTGATTTTATCTCATTTAAAAGTATGATACAAATTATATATCCTGTTAATGCATGCCTTTTTCCAAGACACTGACTGAATGTTTGTATATTTATTTCATAGATAATACATGTAATATAATTGATTTTTTTCATCAATCATTATTACTCTTGCTGAATTTGTTAAATGACTATTTTCCAGAAAAATTTATAACATAGCTCCATTCATATCCTGATGCATTCATCAGGATATGAATGAAGCTAGGTTATAAATTTTTCTGGAATTAAGAATATTTAACTGTAATCTAAAATTCTTGCAATGTTGCTGTTATTTTTTATTACCAGAATCTGAGTTTTTAAATTATTTGTAATATATCAATTATTAAATTATCAATCAAATATTTTTATTTGCATTAAGGCTAAGCCTTGTTACAGGGGTTATTTTTCCAATGATATATTAATATACATTTGTTATCTATCAATCGTTTGATATACATCTTCAAAATCATCAATATCATCACAATAACCGTTTAATAGTAAATTTTGTCGTTATTCATCTTTTAAATATTTTACTTTAAGTAACATAATTAATAAAAAACAATTTTTCTAGTTTTATTAATTTATTACATATTTTTTAGTTCTTTGGCAATTTNCGCATCTTTCCCAGCTTGCTTGAAGGTCTCATAGGCATCGCCAAATTTATATTTCCATTTTTTATTTATACATGTATGTATAAGAAAACGGAAAGCATGGGGGTCAACAGGGTGCATGGAGGTTACCTCTCCCAAACAGTGTCCTTTTTTTAAGCATTGCGTGATGGTCACCCTACATTGGTCTGGGGATGATAGTCGATTGTTCTTTAATATATAGTGCTAAAAATGGAGAGTACTATCTGAACAAGAAATGAATGGCCTCCATCACTAATTTGCTTCTTTGATGCACATATTTCAGGATAATTTCACTGACCAAGAAGTTGGTAACATTGACAGCTGTACACTTGGTTGTAGTGCAGGTGATAGATTCATAACAACTCAGGTAGTCAATGGCCCATTGCCATTGACTACCTGATAAGCCATTTATTGTCTGATAATGATATAGAGAAACATTCCAAGAAATTGAAGCCAATAGTGTCAAAAGGTTTTCTTAGTGATAGAATCAGTATCAGTTGCCCAGTTGCAAATATCGAGAGGCTTTTGCAATTAGCTTTCTTTGCAGCCTTTGATATATTATCAGATATGATGACTTATTCCTGTCCACTAGTGGTTGTAAGCAATATGTTTGTAGGTATGGGTATAACTGAAGCAGCTAGCAGTTCGATTATTGTGGTAGGTTTCCAAAACAGAACAGAAGAGAGACTGTGGTGCCAAGGTAGGCCAGTTGGATCATAGCTTCATCAGTAAAATGTTGAAGCAGAAATATAGTTACATTTTCATTTACTATAACTTCTGGATTGTTTCATCAGCCTCTTGATGTTGCCTCCAGTAAAGTAGACCTGTGATGATGATCACCTCTTTGTTTAAAGGGGAATTGATTGGGTACAAGAAAGATTATTGGCATCTAGATAATTTTATTTGGATTAATGTATAATTCTTATATCATACTTCTGGAAATGTAGAGCCCACTGGGTGAGTTGGCTCTAAGGATCACAGAGACTGGCTAATCAACATAATGAGTAGTGATTGATTACCACTCATAATGGTTGTATGAATATGGTATAAACTTTTTAATGGCAAAATCTATGCCAAATCACATCAAAGTGGATTTGGCATAGATTAGAATGTCTTCTGTCAGAAGGACAGAATCCAGTTCAAATGAATGCAAATTAGAATTTAATATTCATATATTTGGTGTCCTTGTATCAAAGAACATTATCTACATTATTAATTTATAAATGTTTGATTAGATTGTTTCATTTAAATTTTTACTTTACATGTATTCTCTTAAAAACTTATAGAATTATTTAAATGAAATGTCATTAAAGATAAAAATTGTATAAATATTTAAAATAGATAAATTAATTCTTATTAGTTCTAATTTTTGCTAAATTTTTCAGATATTATTTCTGGCTTTGCTGAATTATATTTCAAAGTGGAACCAAGTGATATCATAGTTGTAAAAGATGCTCCGGCAATGTTAGATTGTGTTGCAATTGGAAATCCAGTTCCAGTTATTGAATGGAAGAAAGAAGGTGCTATTATGCAGTTTATAGGAGAAACAAGAAGGTATTTTTAATAGTAAATTTTTTATATTCTTTCATGAAGTTGTCAAATTATTATTTAAGTCATTCTTGTGATAATGTCTTTACTCATTATTGATTAAATGATTGCTATAAAATTTGATTATGCTTTTAATTTTATTACATATTTAGAGTTTAGTTATTGTTCTTTGAATTATTATTAGTCTCATTTTTAATGAAAGGTTTTGTGTGTTCTGATTCTGAAATAAAAGTTAAAATTATATAAAAAATGAAATGGCTTAGTACATACATTAGTATGATCAATCTGTTTAGTTACATTTGTAAGTGGAATGAAATCTAAATTTTGTCTTAATAAAAATAGTCGTAAAGATGAATTGGTTACAAATAGAATCTGTTTCAATGTGGTGCTTATTTTACATTTGAAACTTAAATGTTTTATCATCATTATTTCTTACGTTACATAAATGTAGTAATAAATAAACACAAGGGATTTAGAAATGGCTCAAAAATTATGAAGAACAATTTAAATATATTTATGAATTATATATTATACAATGAAATTTCTCTTAAGGAATACTACAATTGAATAAGCATTCTTTTTAACAAGAATTTTTAGAAAATATGATTTAGAACATGATGAAAATAGCTTAAATTTAACAATTACAGTGTTATCATTTTTTACTTTTAAATTTGTTTGCTTTTTCCAATTAAAGTTATTTATTTTAGAAATAGCTACAGCTGTACTACTAGTTATGAGATCTTTCATAAATGAAATGGGATCATTTTAGGCAAGTGTTTTTCTCTCATTTCCTTTCACAGCCGTTACTGTCCATTTTGTGCAAAAATAGAACAGTTTATTAATGATTATTTGTAAGAGTTACATATCTAAAAATATAATTCATTATTTTGCTTTTCATTTACCTTGCAAATCATTTAGTTTCCTGTTTGGGAAGTTATCCTGTAAGTTAATTACTGCTAATACACTATTAAATATTAGCACTAATGATGCTGTCAAACAGCAATTACTAAAAAAAATTAATGCACTTCATTTGAGACAATTTTTCATGAAAATACTAAATGATCTTCATGATAAACATTTGTTTTAGCACTAAATAGATAATGATGAATAAATTTAATTGGGGAAAAAAGTCAAACTAATTAAGCAAATTTTAAAGTTAAGAATTGTGATATTATAGTTGTTAAATTTAACCCTTTTTTCAATGCAGTCTAAATTTACATTGTCAGATGATAATAGTCTTCAAAAGTTTTGTAGGTTTAAAATAATTTGAGAACATATCTGTATGAAATTAATAAGATTGTCTGTATCTCTTTTGCAAAAGTTATAGTATTGCTATAAAATAGAAATTAAAATTCCAAAGCCTGTTTTTGATTGTTATTCAATCTTCATTATATATTATTTCTGTAAAATGTAAATGCAAGAAGCATATATGCCAACTATGGATCTCCCTGGGATCAAGTAAAAATTCCACAAGTAATAATCATAAAAATGATTGAGATAAGTGCATTACACTGTTGTCCATTGGACACTTTGATGTAATACTGTATTCTATAATCTACTTGTGAAAAAAACCCCCAAAAATTAAAAAATTAAATAAAATTTATTGTTGTAATAATTTGTCTCCAAGCTATGCTCCCCTGGAAAATTTTATGCCGACACAACCTTAGATTGCCATATTGCCAATCTTTAATGAGCAAACTTGATAGCTAGGAAAGGCTGATTTTGGAAAGCAAAAATTGAGAAATAAAAAAACAATTTATAGAAAGATTGTTGACAAAAATTGTGGCACTTTTGAGCATTTATTCAATCTTCGTTCTTTTTATCAAAATAATAGGTTTATAGTATTTATTAGCTTTCCCTACTAGACTGATTACTAGTAGTAAAAATGAAGAATATACAGAGTAGTGTTACTTTACACTATACATAATAAGTTCAAACAGAGCTAAATTTAACAAACAATACATTAAAAAACTAACCAAAAACCCAGATTTAATGCCAAAAAGTACTGACTTGGCAATACTATGTATTTTTTTGTTTTTTTTTCCTTTACTTTTTTCACCCTATGAGCACTGGGGAACTTTTTTTATCAAGCCCATTGTGAATTCAGCCAGGTCCACAGTGATGCAGCTGGATGATGAGGGACAGGGTCGAACATATCTGGATCAGACCACCTCAAAAATTCCTGGGTTTTTGATTCATCCAAATTTATTTCTGGGCTTACCAGAGCAGTAGACCTTAATCCACATGGTCCTCATCAACACTATTTGGTTAACATGACAGTGACATTAAGAAAGAACTCAATGTTGCCAGACTCAGATTGGCTTTCTCATATCAAAGAGTGGAAGATCTTGTATATCTACCATATTTTGAGACAAGATGCAGCAATTATTTAGAAAAATAATTAATTTTTTATAATGTAATCTGAAATTTAAAGTTTCCATTGAAAATCTATTGCTTAAAATCTTCTCTGCTTATTGTAACTCTTGTACATCTGGCATGTTAAACTTAAAGAAAATTTTAACCTTGGAGAGTGGACAATTTCTAAAAAAAAATTCCATATAACCAAACTTGGGATTTTTAGTATTGATCATAAATCCATGTTTATAATTATATTGTAATTTATATTGTAATTATAGGCCTATTGTATAAATTATATTGTAATTTATATTGTATTATACATTAAAGCTGTTATGTTGTCTCAAAAAAGCAGAGAATTTCTAGCTCAGATTTACATTTTCAAAGGTGGATTGGCAATTATGAAGAAGGCATATAGATTCAATCTGTAATCTTCTGAATAAGAATATTTAAAAAGTTATAAAAGTTTATGTTCTTTGATTTCCATTTTTCTTAAATCTAGTTAAATTGTTTATCAACAGTTTTTATATACTGATTCTGCAGATGTAAAGACCTATAAGACAAGAAGCAGTACCTATAACATAGGGATAAAGGACTGTAAAAATTTTTTAAATTCATTATATGAATAGTTTATTATTTTAAAAACTGAAAACTGTATAGTTGTAAACCTTATATTTTTGATAATTTCAGTTAATTATATTTAAAAAACAACCAATCAAAACTGGGTAAACTTAATGACAACAGCATCTAAATATTATTTATATTACAATTAAAACTCTTACAAGCAAAGATCCATAGATTATATTTGAAAATATCTAAATTATAATATAAATGTATATATATATATATATCAATGTAATAACTAGTTTTATTTTTAAACAAATGCTGTATGATTTAGTCAAGTTAACCTTTGTTGGGCCTCAAAATTAATGAAGCTAGGATGTCCAGATGGCCACTTTTAAACTAGAAAAGTTTGATGTTTATGCATCTGCAACTCCTCTTCCAACAGAAATCATGCATATCTGGTATTTTTGTGAAACCATCTGGCAATCATATTTGAGACAGATTTATTGTTATGTTTCATCAAAATTTTATAGAATGATAAATTCATATTCAAAAGCAATTACAGAAATAAGTTCTATAAATTATTACTTTAAATAAATTTATGTAAAAAAGAATGCTTTGTATTTACACAAATTGAAACAGACTTTGTAAAAACAGTTTTTTGAAATTTTCACATTCATTATTTTTAGTAAATCAATTTTGTTTTTTGTTTGTTTTAGATATTTTTGCTGTTTAATCAATTTATATGCTATTTATTTTATAGTTCATTTCCTACAGTTTTTATTTTCTATATTTTATATTTACAGAGTAAATTGTCACTATTAATGTAGTAAATAAGTGAAAAACTTTTGTTTCAAGTAGTGACGTACCGTGGGTGTCAGCCGCCTGGGGCGGAGGAAAATTTCAGTCCCCCTTATTTAGGTATTTCAATTTAAAAGACCAAAATTCAGTTTTGTCACAGAACAAGCAATGAAAAATTCGTAGTAGTGCAGCGACCTGTTTAAAATAGTTCTATTGGATATTAGTGGTGTATATGAATGCAAATGAATCGTACAAACAAAAAACAAAAAAAAAAAAGGTCAACAGGTTTTGCAGGAATTCCTCAGATGAAAATGGTACTAATTCTCGGGCTGTCCGGACGATAGCAGTATCGTACGCACGATGCAAGTATAGATTAGGATGTTTCAAATTTTTACAAGATATTATTATTATTTATTGTGAAATTTTGCCGCCCCTAAAAAGTGCCACCTGGGGTGGGCCGCCCCTGCCGCCCCCGCTACGGTACGCCACTGGTTTCAAGTCAAAGGTGATCACTATTAGTATAAATACTATTGGTTAATTTTTTTATTTATAAGGAATGATGAAGAGAAAAAATGTATCAATGATGCAAATAAATTTGTTTGTTATGAATGTTATAACATTTTTACACAAGCGAGAATACTATAATGTCTGACAAGAAAAAATTTATATTAAATATAAATGTTGAATCAAAATATAAATATAAAAATTAGTTGCAAATATTTTTGGAATTGATAATTATATTCTTGGATGATGATAAATGTACAATGTTTAAGTAATGCACATTTCAATTTACCAACATTACTAATTCATTAGGTATTTCTAACCTAATGAAGTAGTAATGTTGGTAAATTCAACAAATTTACATTCTAGGAAAATAATGACATTAGAAAATTACTTTCATTGAATGAAATGAAATTAGGAATTTAATTTTTGATTATTATTGATTCAAAATTAAGTCATCAGTTCAAATAATCTACATCAAATGGGATGAAACTTCTACTCACAATACGCATATGCATATTACATTTATTTATAGTTGCAATTTTTATCTTTATTGTACAACAACATATAAGTTATTAGTTCATTTGTTGAATGAAGTAGTTATAATCAATAAAATAAGAAAAAAACAGCAAAATTTTAAAACATTTTAATCAGAATTTTTACTAAATTTTATTAATTTTAATAAAAATACTTCTTAATAATACAGTAGTAATCAATTTTACACTCCTGATTATTAATTAATTAATTTATATTCAAAATTAATTAATTAATAATCAGGAGTGAAAAATTGATTACTACTGTCATGTCATGATCTATATAATTTATTATTATAATATGAATATAATAAAAAGTTATAGAATTATACTTAAGTGTAAATTTTATTTTCAGATCGATTCTTCCAAATGGTTCACTTTACTTTAGTAGTGTGTATCACACTCGTACAGAACGTCCTGATGAAGGAGTGTATCAATGTATTGCTACTATTAAAAATGTTGGCACTATTGTTAGTCGTTTAGCTAAACTTCAAATTGCTTGTAAGTCTCAAAAAAAATTCTCTTTATTAATATTTTTAATTACAATAATTTCAATTTATATTTTTAAAATAACTTATATAGTTGACATTATATAGAATTATTCAATGAGCAACATGTACTATAATTTTATGATTTTGTTGAAAACTGTCTTCCATTATAATTTATTACAAAAATTATAACCAATAGCATTTAAAAACAAGCATTAGATTTTTTAATTATTTGTATAAAAAATTTATTTTTAGCATTGCCCAGATTTGATGAACAACCACGTGACATGACAGTATTTCCTGGACAGTCTGCTTATTTTCCTTGTGCAATACAAAGTATACCTCCTGCCATTATTTACTGGTTGAAAGATGAGCAGCTATTTCAGTTGGATCATTCTCGAATGATTGTCTTGCCAAGTGGTGCTTTGGAGATTGATCATATTCAGGCCACTGATAGTGGTACATATCGTTGTAATGCATCTAATATCGAGAAATTTAGACTGAGCTCTGCTGGGACACTTTCTGTCAGTTTAGATTATGGTAATTTGTATATTATTCTTACTTTAAAATCAATGTTTTTAAGTTTTAGTGTAATTTAATGTAATTTCATGTAAAATATTGTTAAGTGCCTTTTATTTTGTTAGTGCCATTATATTTTTAAATAACATAATCAAATATCTTAAAATTTAGTTTCTTTCAAATTAATTTCATTCTATTCTCTTATTATTATGGAATTTTTTCAATTGTAATTTATTTTATTGTTAGATTAACTATTTTAGAACAATGAATGTCAAAGATAAAACAAATGATATCAAATAATTATTCATATATTAAATTTCTTAATCAGAACAAATTTAAATAAATATATTTGATTTGCATTGTTAATTAAATAGTAGACTGATTGTCGTTAGTAACTTAACAATGTAAAATAAATAAATTAATTATGAAAAAGTATCAAAAATCACTGGGTTATAATTACACTAAAGTAATTTAATGATTAAAGAATTTAAATAGGATAATATAATCTGCTAAAAATTTTAATAGTTAGTAAATATATAATTTAATTAATTTTTATGTCAGAAGCATTTTTAATTATGTAGTGATTAATAATTACTGTAATCCTACTCTAATCAAATATTAATATAAATTAGGATTAAATTCTGCTTGGAATTCAGCTATCATAATTGGTAATAGTCTCACATAGTTAATGAGTGTTATGGCTGGAATTCTGTCTAGGCATTATTTTTCAGTCATATTAAAATTTAATTAGATTATTTCATATTTACTAATTATTGAAATTTTCAGCAAATAATGACATGGCTACCTGTAATTTAAATTCTTTCAAATTTTGTAATCATTAAGTCTGTTAATTTTTGAAACTTACAATAAAAAACAAGATTAATCCATTTTAAAATTAAATCATGAAAAATGTATTAAGTCTACATTTAACACAATTATATAAACTTTATTAAAGTTAATAAAAATAAATAAAATTAATAACAATTATTAGTGAAATAATGATGATAATTTTATTGGTCTTATATTACATTCTGTCATCATTTTGATCAATTTAAATTGAAAAATTTTTAGAAAATATCAAAAATAATAAAATCAAACTTCCAATAATGGCTACCTCTAAACAACAAACCCCTTTCTGTTTCCATCAGTGGGACTTGTTCAGAGGCAATATTATTAAAAAGTTTTTTAAAGAAATTTAATCAGCTGTTTAAACTTATTTGAATAATTTTGGATAGAAGAAACAAGCTTTATTTCACTCTAAAATGATCATTCCACATTTCTCCCTATTGTCTAAATAGTTTTATTAGTTATGATTGAATACAATCTTTATTTAAAATTGTGTATTAACATTTATAAAATACAATACTTTATAGCAATATAAAATAAGTATTATTCCTTAAGTCATTTTGTTAATTATTCCAGTTTTGTTAGACTGAATAAGATAATACTTTCAAATAATATTTATGGATTTAAATTTATTTCATTAATGTGAAAAAAATTTAGTTAAATGACCATATTTTTCAAATTTTATTTTTTAATAGCTGAAGCAAACAGAATATCAGCTCCACAGTTTATTGCAACACCAAAAGATATAATTGCAGTTGAGGGAAATAATGTAACTCTGGATTGTGCTGCCAACGGTAATCCTCGGACAAGGATCGTCTGGTTGAAGGATGGAATTACAATAGACATGGCGTATGAAATTATTCGTTAGTTCTATAAAAGTAGAATGGAAGATTTTTTAGCATGTAAGATTAATGACCGTATTGTTCATTAAAAATAAAGTTATTTTCCTAATAGAGCAAATAATATAGTTTTAAATTAATTATATATTTTTTTTAACTTATAAAATTCTTTTATTTGGATAAGCTAGTTTAATGTCTTATGTGATTATTTTACTTGAATGTTAATATTCAATATTTATATACATTAGTCATTTAGATAGTAAGTTCATGATTGTTGGAATTGGAAATTTACAAATTGAGAATGTAAAGGAAAGTGATAAAGGAACATACATGTGTAGAGCAGAAAATCATGAAGATTCAGTTGATGCTAGTGCAACTCTTGAAGTTCAAGGTATTTTATATCTCAATGTATTTTATGTGATAGCTGGTGATTTTTGAATTAAAAGAAATTAATTTTAAACAGTTCCACCATATTTTGGAAAAAAGCCACAAAATAAATATGCTTATGAGAAAGAAGATTTGGAATTTGAATGTGAAATTCATGGTTTTCCTGAACCATCAGTACAGTGGGTCAAAGATGGTGATCTTATTATCCAAAGTGAATATTTTCAACTTATAAATGGGTACAATCTAAGAATTCTTGGTCTTGTGAGGTCTGACATGGGAATTTATCAATGTATTGGTTCAAATCCCAGTGGAAATACACAATCATCAGCTCAACTTGTTATTTTAGATCCAGGTAAATATGTGTGTACTTATTATTAAATGTTCAAGAACTTAGTTTTTCAGAGATCTAACATATAAAACATGTCTAAACAGATTGTATGAACTACAAGATATAATTAATTGGATTTATGTTAAGTTTTATCTACATGTATTAACATTAATGTAAATTATAATAACTTGGAAATATTTGCAAGCTTTTCAATTTAAATACTCTGCCAAACAACAATAATTAGGATGAAAGAAAAAGTAATTATTTATTTGAAAGATAGAATTTTAATTGCAAATCTAATGCTACATTAATTGCAACAATTTTTTTAAAAACTAATTATTTAGCTAATATATCTAGTCATTTACAAGACATCTCAAAAGTTAAATAGCTTTAGTTCTTGAAATGATTTTGTGTTTCTTCTTCAAGCATTTCATCTATCTATCATTTTTTTAGGAACAGATATAATAATGAATTATTATAACAGAAAATAAACTTCTAAGAATTTGTAAGATTTACTTTGAAATGTTATTACACTTATAAGTTATTATAGCAAGCATTTGTAATCTAATAGCCTTTAATCTGAGAACCCTAATCATTTGGCATATTTTGCAAAGACTATTTTGGAAAATCTAAAAATTTTGAATATGAAATTATTTGTTGTGTATCCATTGATAAATGATAAATTTTTACTGTTATATCTATTTCTTGTGCTTATTTACCACATTCAATATCCACTACTTGATATTTAGTTTGATCTATAAATAATTGAAAGAATAAGTGTAGATATTATGCAAATTCTTCTGTAGAAAAAATTAGAGACGAAAACAATCATCACATTCAAAAATATTATTATCTTTACAAGATCTGTATACTTTCCAGATACATCAACTGTTACATGGTGATTTTATCTCATTTAAAAGTATGATACAAATTATATATCCTGTTAATGCATGCCTTTTTCCAAGACACTGACTGAATGTTTGTATATTTATTTCATAGATAATACATGTAATATAATTGATTTTTTTCATCAATCATTATTACTCTTGCTGAATTTGTTAAATGACTATTTTCCAGAAAAATTTATAACATAGCTCCATTCATATCCTGATGCATTCATCAGGATATGAATGAAGCTAGGTTATAAATTTTTCTGGAATTAAGAATATTTAACTGTAATCTAAAATTCTTGCAATGTTGCTGTTATTTTTTATTACCAGAATCTGAGTTTTTAAATTATTTGTAATATATCAATTATTAAATTATCAATCAAATATTTTTATTTGCATTAAGGCTAAGCCTTGTTACAGGGGTTATTTTTCCAATGATATATTAATATACATTTGTTATCTATCAATCGTTTGATATACATCTTCAAAATCATCAATATCATCACAATAACCGTTTAATAGTAAATTTTGTCGTTATTCATCTTTTAAATATTTTACTTTAAGTAACATAATTAATAAAAAACAATTTTTCTAGTTTTATTAATTTATTACATATTTTTTAGTTCTTTGGCAATTTGATTAAAAAACCATTAATTTTATACATTTGAGCTAACGTAAGGTTGTTTAATTTAGTTCTAAAGTCTTGAATTTGCTTGTTATATATTAATTTTTTAATTTCATATTTTTGATTATATTTCTTTAGTCCTTCACAGTCTCTTAGTAGATGGTTCAAAGTCACTTGAGTTACACCAATAACATCTGTCTTTAGTAAAATCAAAATAAGTATTATTGATAAACAATGAATATTTATTAAGTCTTAATTGAATTAATAATCTTATTATATTCATACTGATATCAGCAGTTATGATATTCGAAGTAGATGGGATGTTTAAAATGTTGATATACCATGGATGGTATACAGACTAATATAATTATTTGTAATATATATTATATAATTGTTTTAATTATATTTCTATTAATTAATGTTGTTTTATTAAATTTAATTTACAAAATATCTTTTAAGTTCAAAATTCAATACTTTCTAATATTGATATTTTAACAATATTAAAGTCAATAATTTATTTTCTTCATTTTGATTTCATTAAAAGCTATATGAATATTTCTAACTAAAATTTTTATTTAAATCTTCTTCTGACTTTTTAAATTAACTGTGATACCCATTAACTATATGATTCTTAGACCCTTCAGTACCCACCTTCTATAATTCTGTTACTACCCCTCAAAATATCTCAGGTGCCCAACCTCACAGCAAGGATGTGCCTTCGTCACCTCGTGATGTAGTAGCGGTGATAGTATCCACTCGTTTTGTTACTTTATCATGGAAAGAACCTCTTCATACAAATGGTGAAATTGTTGCCTATTCAGTTTATTACAGAGAAGACCAATCAACTAGGTAAGAGATTTGTATGACTTTTTTATAATTATATAGTTCTTGTTTATGAAATTTAAAATTTTCTCAGGGAACGTGTAGTTAATACAACTCGTCCACGTTTAGAGGAAGTCAGTATTCAAGGTCTTCAACCTTCTACAAAATTTTATTTTAGAATTGTTGCTTACAACTTAAATGGTCCTGGTCAAAGTTCAGAGGAAGTTATGGTTGAAACACAGCCAGAAGGTATTTTAAAATAATGAAAAATGCACTTATTGTAATAGAATATTGATAGAACAATAAATACTTATATGAAATATTTATTTCAAATTAATTAAACAAAATCTTATATATATAAATTATAAAATGTATTTATAAAACAAATACTTTTCTTTGTAAGTTTAATATGTTATAAATTAAATATTTTACAATTTAAAATTTTATTATAAATACTTATGTAAGTTAAAAAATTAGTTTAAACTATTATTTTTTCATATCATTCCATCATTTTTTTATTATCTATAATACTATGCTTTAAAACTATACTAAACAATCATTTTAATGCATTCTTTTAGACTATGTACATAATATTTTGTTTGTTTATTTCTTTTTAGTTCATGTACCCGGATCTCCAGAAAGCTTACAAGCTACAGCAATTTCCCCTAATGCTATACAAGTTCAATGGAAAGCTCCAGATCAAAAGAATGGTCCAATACAAAAATACAAATTATATTATATGGAAGTTGGAACATCTGAAGAACATGAAATTACGACATCTGATACAAAATATACGTTATATGGCTTGAAAAAATATACTGATTATAATTTCTGGATTGTTGCATATAATCAAAATGGTCCTGGAATGAATACAGAAGAAGTGACAGCTAGAACTTTTTCTGATTGTAATTTTTAACATTTTAATGAATCTGAGAAATAGTTATGAAATTATTAAAAATATTAGAAAATTATTGATTAATTTAAATTAATTTATTAAATTTTATTGATAGTTCCTAGTGATACACCTCAGAATGTTACTTTGGAAGCAGCCAGTTCTACAGTAAGTACATTCTACTTAGTGATAATGTTGCTTACTTTGAGATAATTGAAATTCTTTTTATAGAGCATAATTGTAAGATGGGAACCACCAGCAAAAGATAATCAAAATGGAATTATTACTGGATATAAAATTCGATATAAGTTAAAAGGTAGCAGGAGAGGAGATACAGTAACAACAGATGGAAACAGACGTCTTTATGCTATAACAGGTAAATTGCCAAAATATGCAATAAAATGTGAAATTAAAAAGTGTAAATCCGTATTCTGAATTGTTTAAGATATCCATCATAACCTTGTTTAAGATCTAAACCAGTGTTTCTCAACTGGGGCAACATCATCTCCATGTGGGCGTTTTTCCATATTGGGGGGGTGATTAGTAACAATTTATATTTTTGGGAGCGAAAAACAGTTTTCTGGACGATATAGTAAAACATTATATTAAGAATAATTAGATATTTTATTCGTTATATCGTACAATAATTAAACAAATAACATTATACTAGTAACTAGTCTATTCAATGCAATACGAATTTGGCGTTAGTCTCAGCCCTCGGCATCAGAATTTTGAAGCTTGCAGTAAGGATTCACAGCGAATAATGTTTAATTTTAATTTTGTTAATTATATGAAAATCTAATACGTATTCTGAGTAAATAAATTTTTATTTGATAATCATATACTTTGTAAAAAAGTAAACTAATAAACCCAACAAAATTGTTTTTGAAGTGAAGGGGGCAATACTACATAACAGTTGTATTGAAGGGGGCGATGATTCGTTAGAGGTTGAGAAACACTGATCTAAACTATCCAAATGACATTCTCATCAGTAAGGTTGTTAAATTTAAAAAATCTATCTATATTTTATAGAAGTCAAAGTTTTACTTCTGGATTATATGTTCTTTTAGATTTTTTTTATTATTCCAAATTCAAATCCAAACAAAAAATTAAAAAAGAAATAAATTNGGTCAACAGGTTTTGCAGGAATTCCTCAGATGAAAATGGTACTAATTCTCGGGCTGTCCGGACGATAGCAGTATCGTACGCACGATGCAAGTATAGATTAGGATGTTTCAAATTTTTACAAGATATTATTATTATTTATTGTGAAATTTTGCCGCCCCTAAAAAGTGCCACCTGGGGTGGGCCGCCCCTGCCGCCCCCGCTACGGTACGCCACTGGTTTCAAGTCAAAGGTGATCACTATTAGTATAAATACTATTGGTTAATTTTTTTATTTATAAGGAATGATGAAGAGAAAAAATGTATCAATGATGCAAATAAATTTGTTTGTTATGAATGTTATAACATTTTTACACAAGCGAGAATACTATAATGTCTGACAAGAAAAAATTTATATTAAATATAAATGTTGAATCAAAATATAAATATAAAAATTAGTTGCAAATATTTTTGGAATTGATAATTATATTCTTGGATGATGATAAATGTACAATGTTTAAGTAATGCACATTTCAATTTACCAACATTACTAATTCATTAGGTATTTCTAACCTAATGAAGTAGTAATGTTGGTAAATTCAACAAATTTACATTCTAGGAAAATAATGACATTAGAAAATTACTTTCATTGAATGAAATGAAATTAGGAATTTAATTTTTGATTATTATTGATTCAAAATTAAGTCATCAGTTCAAATAATCTACATCAAATGGGATGAAACTTCTACTCACAATACGCATATGCATATTACATTTATTTATAGTTGCAATTTTTATCTTTATTGTACAACAACATATAAGTTATTAGTTCATTTGTTGAATGAAGTAGTTATAATCAATAAAATAAGAAAAAAACAGCAAAATTTTAAAACATTTTAATCAGAATTTTTACTAAATTTTATTAATTTTAATAAAAATACTTCTTAATAATACAGTAGTAATCAATTTTACACTCCTGATTATTAATTAATTAATTTATATTCAAAATTAATTAATTAATAATCAGGAGTGAAAAATTGATTACTACTGTCATGTCATGATCTATATAATTTATTATTATAATATGAATATAATAAAAAGTTATAGAATTATACTTAAGTGTAAATTTTATTTTCAGATCGATTCTTCCAAATGGTTCACTTTACTTTAGTAGTGTGTATCACACTCGTACAGAACGTCCTGATGAAGGAGTGTATCAATGTATTGCTACTATTAAAAATGTTGGCACTATTGTTAGTCGTTTAGCTAAACTTCAAATTGCTTGTAAGTCTCAAAAAAAATTCTCTTTATTAATATTTTTAATTACAATAATTTCAATTTATATTTTTAAAATAACTTATATAGTTGACATTATATAGAATTATTCAATGAGCAACATGTACTATAATTTTATGATTTTGTTGAAAACTGTCTTCCATTATAATTTATTACAAAAATTATAACCAATAGCATTTAAAAACAAGCATTAGATTTTTTAATTATTTGTATAAAAAATTTATTTTTAGCATTGCCCAGATTTGATGAACAACCACGTGACATGACAGTATTTCCTGGACAGTCTGCTTATTTTCCTTGTGCAATACAAAGTATACCTCCTGCCATTATTTACTGGTTGAAAGATGAGCAGCTATTTCAGTTGGATCATTCTCGAATGATTGTCTTGCCAAGTGGTGCTTTGGAGATTGATCATATTCAGGCCACTGATAGTGGTACATATCGTTGTAATGCATCTAATATCGAGAAATTTAGNTAAGTGAGAAATTTTCCTATGTTTTTTACTTTCAACTGATGAAATAAATTATTGCATTTTTTCACGTGAATGATTAATCAATCGACAGGTAACAAAAAAGTGCAAAAATCTGGAGGTCAAGTAGGACTTGTGACTAGCATTGGCACATCCTATCATCAATGTAACAGAACACTGATTTAATATAAACATCCATGTTTGAGTTTGTTAATTTTTCACATACTTTGCTTTCTGCCCAGTACATCAATTGGCAAAGCTTATAGCTTGGATATAACAAACCTCCTCGAGATTTGATGAATGTAAATGCCTTCTCTGGTGAAACATCCTCAGGTTTTGCTGTTAATATATTTTTGCATTCGTCACAACTGAGTGATGGCAGTAGACGATAAACAATGTAACCTACTAAATAATGTAGGATAAACTTAAATGTTTCTGGTGTACAATAATCATGATCTAATAATTCACTATCACTAGGATCTCCATAGTATAGGCTTGGATCACAAAGCAAATTTTCTAAATGTTCTTCCAATTATTCTTGAACTTCTTTAAATGGTTTTTTATGACTATGAAGAAGATTTTTTAAAGTAATAAGAATAGATCCAAGATCAGTTTGAACTGATGCTCATTTGTTAGGACGAACCAAACTGTACACAGTCATCAGTCTGTACAGGTATAAGAACTGTACTGTTGTGGGATGAGAATTGCTTCCACTTCCTTGTCTTATCATTCCAAAGAAATGCTAATTGAAAAGAAAACATAAGTTAAAGAGTTTAATACAAGATTATATAATCATTACACTAAGTCAGTTTTACCTCTAATGGGTCCTGATTAAAGTGAGCTGTCAGGATATAATATGAGTTTGGAAGCAATTGTTTGATGAGTGCTAAGATACTAGTCAGCGTCAAGCGTAGATTTTCTGCTGTCTGATGGCTCAAAAATCCCTTTTGATCAGTGCTTCTAATCTATAATCTGAATGCTTCCCATTTATTTAATCATTCTAGAGATTCTTCAATAACCTATTTTAAAAAAGTTGTTAAAAAACATTTATAGTTTTTGCTAGTGAATCATTACTATTACCTTGAGATCATTTGAATCATGTCTGATTCCTTCCTGTGGCAATCTACGATTTAAAGCATCAAAAAGAGCATTGATGTGACGTATGAAACTTATTGTAACATCTGCATTCTTTAGGATAGCAACCTCACGCTGTTTATAAAACAGCATAACATCAGCAAAAGTATTACTAAATATCTATAAATAAAAGTATTCTTATCAAGTCAAGATTATATAAGTAAAAAAAGTGTTACTTGAGCTGCCAACAATACACTCATTCTCTGGAAGTTATTGGGATTAACATGTATTTCTGTCACTTTGGGACATGCCTTTAATCTTTTTGGTAATTTGGAATCTTCATCAACAACTGCTTTAAAATGCTGCAATTCTACCCTTCCTTCAGGAAACTAAAAGTAAAAATGCAGAATAATGCAATGGCTTATATTATAAATTAGGTGAAAACACTTTATTTTCTTAGTTTTACCTGAAAGTATCTACTTTTCAAAAGATTGTGGTACATCAATAATAGCCAGTACTTGTCTATCTGCAGCAGGGTTTGTAAATGAGCATTGTATATTATTTGTGTCTGCACAAATTCTTAGAGCTTTTAAAGTTGCTTTGTTTGTGCTGGCACCATCACAAACTATTACATTGACTATTGCACCACACTTCTAAATGAATAATTGCTTGCAAAATAAGTTTTGCAACAGTAGAACCTGGGACAGAGCTTTTTGAACAGAATGTGCCAATACATTGTACCCAACTAGCAAAGTGAGGTCTGAACATAAACACTACGCCACGATCACCTGCTGTAAATTCACTCTGTGGCAATACAGAATTGTCACCACAATTAACAAGTCCAATCATTTCACTAGTAGCTTTTGAAAGTTCTATATGTTTTTGAAGTGTGATTTCATCAAAAATTAAAACTCCCTGGCATTCTGTTTGTGGAATAGTCTCCAATTTTGTCTTTAAAATAACAAAAAGTTCTTCATCAAATCCAAATTTGGCATTAATACCTCTGATATATTGATGCAGTGTAGACTGACAGGGTAAAGGCAAGTAATCATTATTTCTCAAAAATTCATAGACAGATGGTAACCTAATTTTTAAAAGTAAACAGTCAAGTAACCAATTAATGTCATATCTCATACCCTTTTTGCTTTTTATATGGCATGCTTTCAGCATGTGCTCTATTACAAGTTTCTGTCTTGGTGGTAAGGAATAAAGTTTATCAGCTGACAACTGTTTTATTTTAAGTTCAGTATTTTCTTGATGAAGCTTGAGATTTTCTGTTTGAAGAGTTTTCAGTTTCTTCCTATAGATCATCTTTTGCTTTCTGCACCAATATAAATCCTCTTTGATTTTTAACAATTCAGACTGCAAAGCAGAGATTTTATTGACATATAACAGCTCAGGATGCTGTGGGTAGTTGCTGCTTCAGATGTGGAGGGTTCTTCTATTTCCTTTTCTACAGTTGTTACTTGGGAGTGTGTATCATGCAAATCTAATGATTGATAAAAAAAAATATCAGACAATTAATCTTAAAGTATTTATAAGGAAAGATGGGCGACAGAGAGATAGCCCTCAGTGAATCACAGTGAATCTCACAAACCCAGCTCAATCTTTAGTTAACATTTTCCTTAAATATAGATAAAATAGATAGATAGATAGATAGATAAAATTTAATTTTATATTAAAACACAGGATCCGAGAGACGCACTGCGACTCAGGCAAGGGCAAAAAAATTACATGACTCACCGAGGATTAAGATTACATAAAAAACATAAATATTTATATTTACCTTTGGTATTGTCTTTTCGTGANGCTCACATATTTGTAAAATCTAAGTGACTCGTACAAGGAATTCCTATAAAACGGAATTATCAACAGTGTTATAGGGGGGTCGACTGTATTCTAATTTTGTATTCTGATCTGAAGGTAGATTAGAATAACTATAAAAAATGTTTAATCCAGAAGTAAAACTGGCTATTATAAAATATAAGCAGATAATTTTAAATAAGACTTGAATATTTTTTGAAGAAATGTTATTGAAGGTAATTTAAATCAAATTTAAAATGTGGTTAATCAATCTTGATACGTTTAGAATTGCCATTTAAAAATCTTTTACTGAAAACAAATTATATATTATTTATTTGATTTTAAACCTATTACAAGCAATTGTACAAATAATGAAATGGCCAAGTAGTCAGCATTATATAAAACAATACTTTGTAATTCTCATAATATTCCTTATCCTCATCCTGTATTATTTAAAACATTTGTTATTTAGGACAAACAAATGCTCTTTTATAAAAAGACATAAATAATAAATAAATAATAAGATAGTTTAAAAAAAACACAAAAAAATCATTGTCAATAATTATTTATTTTTATTTTACCTATTTTATTATATTATTAATACATTACAATGAATTTATAACTAACAGTAAGATTTAACTGTCAATACTATAAAAGATTATTAACTGAGTAGTAATAGCAGAATTTTTCACATAAATTATATATATATGTTTATTGACTATATTAGTTTATTTATAGAGATAAATTAATACAATTTCAAAATTATCTATTTAATTTAATGATATAACTTTTATTAACTTAATTTTATTATCAGGTTTGGAGAGAGGTGCACAATACAGTGTTAAAATATCTGCATTATCCATTAATGGAAGTGGACCAGCAACTGACTGGATGACTGTAGATACATATCAAAATGATTTGGATGGTAAGTTATTTATAAATATAACTAAAATCTACAGGTATTATATTAATACACACACAATATATTATCCAAACAAATAACAAAAACTTTCCAGAATTTTCCTTAATTAACTTTATGTTATTAATGTAGAATTATTGAATTAATAGTAATCTAAAGAATTGATGTAAGGAGTGTTATATTTAAATCTTATGTACACTATAGTAATTATAATTTTAACTTTTGAAATTAAAAGTATTTAGAGAAAAGATTGCTTAAAATTGAATTAAAATCTATAATATTTATATAACATAATAAGATTTGCAAGTTTTACTACTGCATATATACTATAAAATAATAGATCACTTTTATATACTACTAATCTGCATAACAATTTATTCATAACAGTACCTAAACTAAGATGAATTTGAGGGTCAGTGATAGGTCTCATCCGTAAACAAATCGTTGAGAATAGCCTAATCACTCTTACAGAAACTCTGGAAAAAAATTTCATTTCTGAGAATGTTCAAAGAGTATTTTTATAGAATCTTTTGATGTCCTGTTCCAACATAATTCCCAATGCACTTTTTGATTTGTTTTAATGCACTTTTTTTGAAGTAATCTTGTGGCCTGACTATCTCAATGTTTCCAAAATCCATAGATGTCTGGAAAGCCAATTCTTGAGTTTTTTCAATGCTTCCTCTTTGGAAGGAAAAGAACAGTGATGTTACATTGTTATTGAGATCATCCCAACAGGTGGTTTATGAGATGACTCAATAGAACAGAAGTTCAGCTTACAGCGAAAGATGACAGTTCAATATATTAAACAAAAATTAAATATTTAACATTTGAACTCTCGTGGTGTTCAAATTCACATATTATAATATAATTTTTTGAGGAAGAAGCTCTATCAAGATGTTACGAATGGCAAAATGCTTCAACACTGGATGAATTAATAACCAATCATCAACAGAGTGGATGACTCCAGGCTACAAGAAATAATGAAAATTTCTGTAAGAACATGTGATCATAATTCAAGATCTTGTGATATGCACTGAAAAAGTTTGTTCTTTATTTTCTTATGGACTAGCAAAAATAACTCTATATCTGGAAATCTTGAAGATACTTCTTGATGGAGATGTTCAGTACTGACCCAGGTTGGATTGAGAATGCTATTACTGGTGACTTGGATTCATGGTGAAATTAAGATACACTCGAGTGGATAGTGAAAGATAAGCCTAGACTGAAAAAAGTGCATGACTAATGATGATGGCATTTTTTGATGTGAAAGGAATTGTTCATTATGAATTTATTCCTGAAGGTTAATAGTCAATCAATATGTTTATCTTAACATTTTACATTGATTACACAAAGCAGTTCACCCAAAATGACCTGCAAAATGGCAAAAAAAATTTGGATTCTCCATTATGGTAACGTCAGCTCACATACAACTGTTACAAGCATTAATTATCTGGTTAAACTTGAAACAGCTATTCTTCTGTAACTACTTTGTTCCACTAATCTAGCTCCTAATGACTTTTGGTAAAGAAAAAGTTGAAAAAACTTCAAAGGAAAAATGTTTTAAACTCACAAAAGATGAATTGAAAACAATTTTACAATTCCTGAAAGAAGCTGATTTTTTGAAATGTTTCCTAAATTGGAGGAATCATTAGAAAAAGTGCATTGAAATTCAGAGTGATTATTTTGAAAAATATCAATTAAATTTCTTTATATTTTAATGCATTTTTATTTTTTGACTCATTCCTGAAACTTTTTGAACACACTTTATAATTAAATGTAATCAATCAATCAATCAATGCTAGCTTTTAATGACTTTCTTTTTATTCCATCTATTCCCCATTCACACTATTCTTGTCTCCTTATATTCTAGCTTATAATAAAATTTTGTACTTCTAAATTATAAATTTGCCTTTATTTATTTTTAATTTGTATTTTTATATTATAATAAAAGTTTCATCAAAAACAATTACATTTATTTTATATTGTTTTTTTAATTGTCTAATTGATTGATTTTTTAAAAATATTTTTACATTTTTCTTGTACTTTCTTAAAGTAATTTAATAGAACTTAGCTTTAAAATTATATGATTGTGAAAATTCTTAATTAAATAATGAAGCATTATAAAGAAAGCATGATCTAATGGATTAGTATAAGTTGAATCACATACAGTAAAAAAAATATTCTAATATGATTTATATAATTATGTATGTGATCATTATATTATACAGAAGGAAGAGTTCCTGATCAACCTAGTTCTGTCAGAGCCCGACCAACAGCTAATACTATTTTTGTAAGTTGGACACCGCCACGTAATCAAAATATTATGATAAGAGGTTATACGATAGGATGGGGTATTGGATTTCCAGATGTTTACACCAAAGTCCTCGATGGAAAACAGCGATATTACACAATTGAAAATTTACGTAAGTTCTACATTTATTTTTTACATATTACATATTAAACTCCTCATTTGATAAAGATTAATTTTTTAGAACCATCTGCAGAGTATGTGATTAGTTTAAGAGCATTTAATCAAGTTGGTGATGGAAGACCTATATATGAAACTGTGAAAACATTAATAGAAAGCAGTAAGTTTCAACATATTAATTATTAAATAATAAGTTTTAGTAGGATTATAGTAATGTTTGATACAGCTGCATAACAATTTATATTTTTTAATGTAGCACCTGAACCTATCATTCCAATGTTACCACCTGTAGGTCTGAAAGCTATTGTCTTGTCTTCAACGACAGTAGTATTATATTGGACAGATTCCACATTACCTCGAAATCAAGTTATTAATGATAACCGTTATTATACTGTTCGGTATACTGGATCTACTTATTCATCCAATCCAAAATATCGGTATTTTAATTCTACTGATCTCAATTGTATGATAGATGATTTAAAACCAAATTCACAATATGAATTCTCTGTAAAAGTAGTTAAAGGCCGACGAGAAAGCACATGGAGCATGAGTGTTTTAAATTCTACTCATGAAGCAGGTATATTTTTATTTTTAATTTCTTAATTTATACAAGTTTTTAACAAAATTGTAGTTTTTTAAAATGAAATTTTTAAAATTAGCACCTTCTTCACCACCTCGTGATATAAAATTAGTGGAAGCTGATTCAGCTCTTACAATTCAATGGCAACCTCCCAAGCAACCAAATGGAGAGATAATAGGTAAATGATAGCATATGATGTAAATAAACAAATTAATTACTGTATACATAGATTAATAAAGGATCATTAAAAAATTATAAGATGAATAGGTAGGAAAATAAAATTTGCCAATAACTAATTAATTTTTCTTTATAATGATATAATTCAAGGAGTAAAGTAAATAAAGTTATTCTGCTTTTAAAATTATATAAAATTACTTATATAGATTTTACATACATATATGAATGCATAATCAAAAGATCTTTACCAAATTAATTTACATGTGAAAATAATATCAAATATAGTTATTTTCCATTGACATAAATATATTTTTCTGTATTCTTATCATGCATGAGAACAGAAAGAGAACTTTTCTTTTTATATTTTATTTAGGGATTTTAAGTTCATTCAAATATTATTTTTTTCTTAAATCCTATATCTTTTGTAATAATCTTTAAAGTCAAGAAAATTTCAAAATTATGAATAACAATCTGGAGAATATTGCATATAGAATTTAAGTAACTCTTTCTAAATCAGTAAATATTGACTTAGTCATTATGATAATGTGACATAATCATTGCAAAATATTGTCTTGTGTATTTTATTAAAATATTGATTATTTGAGAATTTACCATTGAACATTTTATGATTAATTGGTATATTTCTGTGAAACTTTTTCATAAGTTTACTTTATTCTGTTCTGAAATCAATAGTGTGACAAATTCATATCATAATAATTGATTTCTAAAATAATCAGAATTTGCAGTTATGACTGAACTAATAAAGACTAGCAGATTGGCAACATAACTTCCAGATTAAGGCTCTAATTGTTAAATTTAGTTAACACAATTATAACAAAGATTTATTAATTGTCAAAATCTTCAAATTTCTTGGTGTTTTTATTAATTAGTGATTAATTAAGTATAATTTTATATACTTTATTTATTTATTATGTATATGTATTAAGTATGTTAAGAAATATGAACAAAAAGAATCAAGATAGATCTTCACATTTATTTTTCTTTCAATTATCTTAGATAACATGCAGTAATGGTTGTAGTAAAATGTTAAAATTTCAATAGCAGATTAATGTTTGTGCCAATATTAACTCTGTATCAAAAATTTTAGTTAAAAATATTGTAATATATTCTTTTATTAATTTAAGTCAACTTCTATTTCTTCCTTTCTGTATATTAAGAAACAGAAAATTGTAATAAATAAAATATAACACAGTAAATTTTTCTGGATAAATTGTTACAAAAATGAAAATTAAAATATAAATATGTAAATTAATCTGATGTATTAAAAATCATCATTTTTTTTATAAGAAAACATTTTAATCAGTTCGGATTTACTTACATGTACATTTTTAATGAAATTTAAAATAATTTTTCTTACAGGTTATGTAATCTTTTACACTACTGATAATACTCAACATGATAGAGATTGGATCATTAAAAATATAAACAGTAATCATCTGTCAGCTGCTGTTGACAGTCTTACATCTGACACTACTTATTACTTTAAAATTCAAGCAAGAAATAATAAAGGATATGGCCCGTTTTCATCAGAAGTGTCATATCATACAAAGAAAGGTGAGATATCAAAATTTCATAGTAGTTATGTTTAAACACTAACATTCTTCACTTTTTGCTTGTACTCAGAATTGGCATATAACATAATTATATTGAAATATGCTAGTTTATAATTTAATTACATTAAATATAAAATTATTTTATAAAACATAAATAATGATCTATACTTTTTCACACAAATTTCAGATGACTTGTACGACAATCATTTATATTAGTAATCAAGTCAAATTAAAATTAAGTACAAATTAAATCAATAATAATCATTAAGGTTCAGCAACAAAGCACAAGGCTAATAATTTTCAAGGAGTCAGTTTATTATTTGATAAAATATTTTTTGAACTGTTTGTCTCATTATCAGATCCACTCTCAGTAATAACATTAACAAATTGAACATAAGATATAGAACAACTACCAATTAAATAACAAAAGAATTTAAATGATTTCTAAACATTTCAATAACAAGATGATTCAAAAACCTAATGATCAACATTTCTGGTAAAGAACATAATTTGTTAGATTTTTGTCAATTCATTAAATCATAAACTAACTCCTTTAAAATTATTAACCTTGTATCTTATTAATGATAAAATTAGAATTACTTGTCAACAAAAGGTTCAACAACTTAATTTTCCACTTGTTATTTAGATTAATTTGTTCCAGATATGTTTAATATCATTAGACAAAATGATTAAGAAATGAACAAAAGTACAATAGTAAAAGCCCTATTATTGTTCCTTGATGGATTTTAATGCTATATGATAAACAGAAAATATAAAGTCCTAAAACTTAAAATAAAATTTTAAATCTGATTTTTATATTTATGAAGAAAATCATATGGTCTGATTTCTATTGGAGAAAATAAATTTATCAAAGTTGTCTACCATTTATGTCAGTATATAAGTCAATACAGTAGAGTCTCGAAAACTCGGCACTCGATAACTCAGCAGTCTGGATAACTCGGCCACACCCTGGCAGGGCAAAAAAATCCTTAGTTAATTAATTTTCATTATAGACAGCTTTATGCCTCATAAAGTATTTTTCTGAGATCTGTCTTATCAGGTAAATTACTGTACATATAGGGTATTCATTAATTTTCATTTTCATGTAGTAAAGGCTCTATGCCTTCATAAAGGATGTACTTTTCCTTTGTTTAAGGGTATTTGGGCAGTTTATTCTTTGTTGTATTCTCAAGTAAACAATACATACAAGTACAGTACAGTATTTTCTGAGGAAACACTCGTACTTATTTTTTTTAACCCCATTCCCGATAACCTGGCATTTTCACAAACTCGGCCACCCTTCAGTCCACATTAGGCTGAGTTTTCGAGACTCTACTGTATTTTAAAAATCTCTAAAACTAGAGGTCAACTTATATGGACTTATACTTAGAGGCTAACATACTGTATATAAAATGTTATCACACTGTGGAAGAGTTTGCAAATGGATAGGTGCTCCATAACAAACTCTATGTACTGTTTATTGTAACTCCAGCAGGCCATCACAAATATTTCCAAATAAACCTCATGTTTCATAAACTTATTTAATATAGGTAATTAATGTGACAACTGGGACACTGTGCAATTTTGTTGTATCATGATAGAATTGAGGCAGAGCATTGCATTTTTATAACTAAAAATTTTTGTTTTAAAACTGGATCATATTTTTTATATTTGTTCAATAAGCACAATGTAGCATACAGGAGTAGTAGCATATGGGAAACTGAAGGACAATGCTGACGGACAAGTAAAAAGATTTGCTAAAGTGAAGTTTAGTTCCGTCAGAGTCGGTAGATTAACTGGTATTTCGACTTCCTATCTTTGCTCGTTGCTAAAATCAACTAGAGACAAATGTTACCACCAGGGGCACTGCAAGAGCGCTAGATCAAATCGCTGTGAGGACGAATGTTTTCTTTTTATTGAAAGATATATAACCGTCGAGTTTGATTTCATAATTTTTTATATGCATTTTACTATAAGAATGAAAAAGCTTTTATTTAAACCCAAAACCAGCTTTATGGATAAATAAATGACACTTAATAAAACATTAAACACCTTCCATCGCTGAGAAATGTTTATTTAATAAAATACGTTCGAACTCATTTACACCTGAGGATGGTTTATTCCATGAGGCTGAAAATGTTAGTGTTTTATTAAATAAACATTTCTCAGCGATGGAAGGTGTTTAATGTTTTATTAAGTGTTTTAAAAATGCTGAGTTTGATATTTAGTTAAATAAATGACAAGGAACAAAACTGACACAATAGTATTATTATTATTAAATTGTGCTATTATGTGAATTTATTATACGTTAAAAATTTATTGTACATACAAACAAATTATATTATACATATTAATAATAATTATTATTTTTATTATTTGCGTTATTAAAATTTACTTTAAGTGAGAAATTTTTCTATGGTTTTTACTTTCAACTGATGAAATAAATGATTGATTAATCGTTCGCGTGAAAAAATGCAATCGACAAGTAACAAAAAAGTGCAAAAATCTGGAAGTCAAGTAGGACTTGTGACCAGCATTGTCACATCCTATCATCAATGTAACAGAGCACTGATTTAATATATTATCCATTATTGAAAAATAAACATCCATGTTTGGGTTTGTTAATTTTTCGCATACTTTGCTTTCTGCCCAGTACATCAATTGGCAAAGCTTATAGCTTGGATATAACAAACCTCCTCGAGATTTGATGAATGTAAATGTCTTCTCTGGTGCAGCATCCTCAGGTTTTGCTGTTAATATATTTTTGCATTCATCACAACCGAGTGATGGCAGTAGACGATAAATAATATAACCTCCTAAATAATGTAGGATAAACTTAAATGTTTCTGGTGTACAATAATCATGATCTAATAATTCACTATCACTAGGATCTCCATAGTATAGACTTGGATCACAAAGCAAATTTTCTAAATGTTCTTCCAATTGTTCTTGAACTTCTCTGAATGGTTTTTTATGACTATGAAGAAGATTTTTTAAAGTAATAAGCATAGATCCTGGATCAGTTTGAACTGATGCTCGTTTGGGAGGACGAACCAAACTGTAAACAGTCATCAGTCTGTACAGGTATAAGAACTGTACTGTTGTGGGATGAGAATTGCTTCCACTTCCTTGTCTTATCATTCCAAAGAAACGCTAATTGAAATGAAAACATAAGTTAAGGTTTAATACAAGATTATATAATCATTACACTAAGTCAATTTTACCTCTAATGGGTCCTGATTAAAGTGAGCTGTCAGGATATAATATGAGTTTGGAAGCAATTGTCTGACGAGTGCTAAGATACTAGTCAGCGTCAAGCGTAGATTTTCTGCTGTCTGGTGGCTCAAAAATCCCTTTTGATCAGTGCTTCTAATCTGTAATCTGAATGCTTCCCATCTATTTAACCATTCTAGAGATTCTTCAATAACCTATTTTTAAAAAGTTGTTAATTAAAACATTTATAGTTTTTGCTAGTGAATCATTACTATTACCTTGAGATCATTTGAATCATGTCTGATTCCTTCCTGTGGCAATCTACGATTTAAAGCATCAAAAAGAGCATTGATGTGACGTATGAAACTTATTGTAACATCTGCATTCTTTAGGATAGCAACCTCACGCTGTTTATAAAACAGCATAGCATCAGCAAAAGTATTACTAAATATCTATAAATATATGAGATAAATAAAAGTATTCTTATCAAGTCAAGATTATATAAGTAAAAAAAAGTGTCACTTGAGCTGCCAGCAATACACTCATTCTCTGGAAGTTATTGGGATTAACATGTATTTCTGTCACTTTGGGACATGCCTTTAATCCCTTTGGTAATTTGGAATCTTCATCAACAACTGCTTTAAAATGCTGTAATTCTACCCTTCCTTCAGGAAACTAAAAGTAAAAATGCAGAATAATGCAATGGCTTATATTATAAATTAGGTGAAAACACTTTATTTTCTTAGTTTTACCTGAAAGTATGTATTTTT
Organism: Centruroides sculpturatus; assembly: GCF_000671375.1. NCBI lineage: Eukaryota > Metazoa > Arthropoda > Arachnida > Scorpiones > Buthidae > Centruroides > Centruroides sculpturatus. Next base: position 662,144 of record NW_019384401.1, read on the forward strand.
CAAAAGATTGTTTCGCATACATTTTAAAATATGTGGTACATCAATAATAGCCAGTACTTGTCTATCTGCAGCAGGGTTTGTAAATGAGCATTGTATATTATTTGTGTCTGCACAAATTCCTAGAGCTTTTAAAGCTGCTTTGTTTGTGCTGGCACCATCACAAACTATTGCATTGACTATTGCACCACACTGTTCTAAATGAATAATTGCTTGCAAAATAAGTTTTGCAACAGTAGAACCTGAGACAGAGCTTTTTGAACAGAATGTGCCAATACATTGTACCCAACTAGCAAAGTGAGGTCTGAACATAAACACTAGGCCATGATCACCTGCTGTAAATTCACTCTGTGGCAATTCAGAATTGTCACCATAATCAACAAGTCCAATCATTTCACCAGTAGCTTTTGAAAGTTCTATATGTTTTTGAAGTGTGATTTCATCAAAAATTAAAACTCCCTGGCGTTCTGTTTGTGGAATTGTCTCCAATTTTGTCTTTAAAATAACAAAAAGATCTTCATCAAATCCAAATTTGGCATTAATGCCTCTGATATATTGATGCAGTGTAGACTGACAGGGTAAAGGCAAGTAATCATTATTTCTCAAAAATTCATAGAGAGATGGTGACCTAATTTTTAAAAGTAAACAGTCAAGTAACCAATTAATGTCATATCTCATACCCTTTTTGCTTTTTATATGGCATGCTTTCAGCATGTGCTCTATTATAAGTTTCTGTCTTGGTGGTAAGGAATCAAGTTTATCAGCTGACAACTGTTTCATTTTAAGTTCAGTATTTTCTTGATGAAGCTTGAGATTTTCTGTTTGAAGGGTTTTCAGTTTCTTCCTATAGATCATCTTTTGCTTTCTGCACCGATATAAATCCTCTTTGACTTTTAACAATTCAGACTGCAAAGCAGAGATTTTATTGACATATAACAGCTCAGGATGCTGTGTAGTTGCTGCTTCAGATGTGGAGGGTTCTTCTACTTCCTTTTCTACAGTTGTTACTTGGGAGTGTGTATCATGCAAATCTAATGATTGATAAAAAAAAATATCAGACAATTAATCTTAAAGTATTTATAAGGAAAGATGGGCCACAGAGAGATAACCCTCAGTGAATCACAGTGGATCTCACAAACCCAGCTCAATCTTTACTTAATTTTTAAATATAAAATGTTCCTTAAATATAGATAAAATAGATAGATAGATAAAATTTAATTTTATATTAAAACACAGGGTCCGAGAGACGCACTGCAACTCAGGCAAGGGCAAAAAATTACATGACTCACTGAGGATTAAGATTACATAAAAACCATAAATAGTTACCTTTGGTATTGTCTTTTTGTGATCCCTTCCTAGATGGTTCTTCATTTCTTGTGAGACATCGCGTTGATCGTTTTTGAGGTACAGACCTACTAATGTACTTAGGACAATTAGGGAAGTTTGATGGATATGCATCCGACGTTAATGCCCAGCGATCTCGTGGAATTTCTACTTTCTCTCCATTTATAACATGGGAGAAGGTTTTTAAAATGAATCTACTTGCAAAATGTACGTCACAAATGTAACATTTATTTGTTAGCATCTTGTCGTCTCGTGGAATGCATCGCATCCACTCCTCAATCTTATCGCTAGGAGCACGGAAGAAATGTCTCTTCTCGTTCGATGACTTATATCCTGCCTTGCATCCTGGCACAAAGCACGTTGGCATTTTTATGTTGCTAAAAAAACAATTATTATAGGTCAAAATCACTCACTTCAGTATATACCTAGCAAGAACAACGCTCTCCTGCTAACAGTGGTGCCAACTAGCGGCAAATATTGTCTTTAGCTAAGTTTGAACTATTAGTCGAAAGACCAGTTAATCTACCGAGTTTGGTTCTGTCAATTATGTAGGAACTATCACTAACATTAAATATGAACAAAAAAGGATTAGTCAAAAAGAAGTTCAGTTCTGTGAATTATGTACTAACTGTTATTAACATTAAAGAAGAAAGAACTGTGCTACACATCTATTTCAGTTTTTCCTTTACATCTCTGAAGGTCTCCTGGGAATGTATTTTATGAAATTTTAGGAATCTTCAAATTCAAAAAACTTGGTCGTGAAAGTGAAAGCTGTTATAAATAAGTCTTGTGTATACCAACTAAAGTTAAGTCTTGGGCTTAGTATTTGAGGTAATCCAATGTATATTGTATGGCTCCCACTTGTGGTAATATACACATAAGGATGGCATTTGTATTTTTAAGTTGACTGAGGAGGGGCAAATGAGGCCCGAAACGTGTGTAAACACGTATCAACGAAAAGTGAAATAAAGAAGTGAATAGTGCCAACGCTACATTGCACTTATAGAACAAAAAAATTTTTTAATTTGTATTAGAACATATAAATTATCTTTCACTCCATCCAACCCAAGCACTAACATGTGTTTGAATGTGTATGTAAGGGTATGCATGTGTATATGGATGTATGTGTGATCAGAAGAAAACAGTTGCTGGCCATATGAGAACTAAGAACGATTGTTAAATAATAATTCTTATATTTAAAATAGTTGTGCAGATATTATGAATTATTTATTTGCATTAAATTATTATATACTAGCAGACCCCACCACACGTTGTTGTGGCTCAAAATGTATCTCTTATAAATTTATAACACTTCCCCCGTGGGGGGAATTTTTCGAAAAATTTCTTCTTAGTGTACATTCTCTTGACATACCCTATTAAAACGCAATCAAAAACGCAAAAACCCGCATCTAAAATAGAAGCAGAGTTCTTTACCGTAGTATAGTATAAATAGAAGCAGAGTTCTTTACCGTAAGCCTTAATCCTAACCATCTCCCTTCAGTGGGGTTGAATTTCAACATGTATATTATATAAAAACACGTGCGTATTCGAATGTAGCGTTGTGTCAAAATTTCAAAGGAATCGGTAGGAACAAACGAACATTACATTATTATTTATATAAATAGATAGAAGATGATCTGCTTTAGTTCATTTTCATTTTCATTAGTTCAAACTTAGGGCGTCGTACTCGTAGTGCCATCTGTTGGACATAAAAGCCTTAACCATAGATGACATCATTTAATTTATATGAATGTCCACCCTGAAGTTCTATTCTAAATATTGGTGAAAGAATTTTTGAAATTGGATGAGTAGTTTCGGAGATTACCTGCTGCAAACAAACTTACATACAAACATTACCTCTTTATAATATTAGTATAGATTTTCTAAATGAACAAAAATGTAAATATTTTATGTAAAATGCAACATTTTTCCAATAAGATGCATTAAAAATATATCTACATATTCTTGAATTTTCTCTATAATTGAGCATATAGAATTAAAATTTAGTTTAATTGATATAAATCCACCAGTCATAACTGAACTGATGCAAAATAATTATTTACTTTGATTGACATCAGTTGTTTTAGACTTTGAAATAATTTCTGACATAAATTACTTAAGCATCACCACTTGGCTTTTTTCATTAGTTACAAAATTTGATTAATTTTACAATCAGTTTTATAAAATTTGCCACAATTTAGCCTGAAAATCAATATGATATTTGTTAAAATTTTGTCAATTCAAAGATATGAAGAAAATTAATTTTGCTTTAAATGATTCTAAAAACTCTAAAATGAATATTAATGTTTGAATAATTTATATGATATTGTAATAATTATATTAAAGTCAGTGCTATTGAATATGAAAGTAATAATGAAAATAAAATATTTCACGTAGCTAAAGCAGAATATACTAGGCCAATGGCCAGAAGACTTCAGATGCTGGACAGATTCTATAACACACTCAAATTTACATTAAAAAACTATTATAAATATTCTTAGACACTTTTATAAAGAAAAAATGATTTTAAAAATTTCAGAACACTTTTTATGCAATTTATATAATAAAAAAAAAAATATGTTACAATGAAAAAAATCAGTTTTTCATCTCTGTTTTGATAATATAATGTGTGCCTCTTCCATCTTATTTTAAACTGTATACATTTTGTTAGTTCTTTTGTTTCAATAGATTGGAAATCCCTGTTGAGTCATTTTGAATTTCTATGAATAAATTTGTTTTGTTACAACAATCATAAATCTTCTACTATAAAATAGTTTTAAAAAATTATGTAAATTTAGTATTTTTTAATTTTTCTTATATATGAGGATTTTTACTTTTTTCAAGAGCAAGTACATGATTGTTCCAGAAAGGACACAGGAGACCAACTTTCTTTTTTCTTTAGATCTAACCAGAATAAATTTAATTTTTAATCAATATACATCATGTGGAAATTGGTTGCATGTATGCCCCAAACAATATTATATATAATAGGTTATTGAGAGAGGGGGGAGATTCGGGAGTTGGTGAATTGAGATGTCTCTGAACCTGTACCTGAGTTCATTGGATGTTTCAAACTCAAGTTGAACAAAATTGGATTATCATTGGAATCTGGAAGTAGAAACAACTTTTATTCATTTATTTCTAGTGAGACAAAGTAGGAAATGAGATTTCTCTCTCTTTTGTTTTTATTGTCAAATGATTCAGCAGGTGTTCTTGAAGACTTGATATAATAGGTAAGGATAGAAACTTTTGTCTTAGTTGTTTGAACTTAAACTCTCTGGATCAGTTTAGTAGTAGTAGTAGTAGTAGTAGTAGTAGTAGTAGTAGTAGTAGTAGTAGTAGTAAACATAGTTTCTTGAAGCTGCAAGGACAAATACAGCTCTTTCTTATCTCCTTTCTCACCATCTGACTCAAATTTTTCAAAGATTCTATCTCAGGTACAGTTCCTCTTAGAAACCCTTTTAGGTGGATAGTTTATATTTTCAATTGGATCTGTGATCTGTCACCAGAAGTTTACATGTCATATAGAATTGATTCCTCTTTCTGGGAAGTTCTTGTTACCTGTCTCTCTGATTACAATTAGTGTTTTAACATTATTAATTAAGAAAATCCAATTATTGAGTTCATTTGACAATTTTACTAACAAGTATATGATTTTGTAGTTTATAGTTTCCATCTGATACTACCTGTTTTATTTTTACCTAAATAATTTTTATCCTTTTAACATTTATTTCATTTATTTATTACATTTATCCTTTTTACATTATATTGGCTACACAAGTTTTTAAATCCCTGGTTATCTTATCTTTGCAAATTCCTCAGTATTGTGTCCTTGCTACAATACAAAAGAATTTGTGTAGCAAAGAGGACTAACAATTGATTCATAAACAAAACTTAATCCTAAATGTTTGTTTATCAATTTTATAGCTGTTATTTTTCACTTTCATGTAAGCCTTATGTTCAAAATTGTTATGTTCTCTACATATCACTAGATTCATTTGCCTGATGATAATTTGAACTCATCAAAAATGCATGTCATTAAGTTCTTTTTCACTTTAAATGTCTTATTATATTTATTTTAACAACAGACATTGGATAATCATATTAATTTTTAAAAGGAATATAATTTAATGAGAACTGTATTTATGATTTTTGTTAAAATATGTACAGGATTCTGATATGATATACTTAATCCTTTTGCTGTCTAATCAATTTTCTTCAGTATTCCCTATACACTTTTAACAAAAATGAAAGTCTATTGAATCAAATTTTGTTCTTTTACCAAATGTATTACAGATTAATACAGGGAGATGATTTTTCTTCAATAAAAATACTATGTAGCATATTTGATGCATTCACACGTAGAGAAAAATTTTTTATGAAACACTGTATGTATCATATATGATAAACAACAGTGTTTATCATATTGTGTATTTCTTTACAATTGCAAAAAGTTATGCATTCCCAAGTTGCACAATGTTATTCAAGATATAATGAAATGTTGCAAATGTGTCTGTATTTATAAGTTAATTTTTCAACTCTTTTATGAATGAAAAAGGATCTCAAAATGGCTGGAGAAAGTTTAGATATTGGGCAATTATAGAAGTAATAGTGAAGAAGATAATTTTGAAAATGACAATGCTATTATTGGTTCTGATTCTGAAGATTAATATTGTCCTAACACATCTTCCAAAAATACATTGATATCCACAACCTCTTATTCAAAAGAAGATATTCAATCACAAACTTCTACCATAAGCAGCATCAAAAAACAACATATAAATACTACAAATGTAAATTAGAGTTCATATTTTCCCAAAAAAATTGGTAGCAAAAAATTGCATTCCAGCTTCTCAGGATGGGAGTTTTGAATAGCTGGATAATTTACAAGGTGTGAAACACAACCAAAAAGTATTTACTCCAAAACTTTATAAAAGTTGTAGCAGGATCTTTACTCTGTAATTTTAGCTTATTATGTAAAGTGCCTCCTATTCAGTTGAACTTATACGAAGAAGCACTGCAGGAATCTGGAAGTAGAAATAGGGCAGGAAAAATAGTGCAAAAGAGATATACTTCTTGCTACAAGAAGATAGCAGAATCAAAAGATGTCAACCAAGCAATAAAAACAAAAGCAAGTTTTAACCCATTATCTCCAGCTGCAATAAAGCTTATTGTCATATATGTTTTAATGCTTGTCACCAATCTAAAAAAAAAATTTATTCTTCTTAGAAGATAGTTTGTTTCAAAAAAGTTTTATTTCCAAACTGTACTTAGCATTGCTATTGATTTTTTATAAAAACAAAATCTTAACATTTTAATAATTATAATATAATACCTCTTAGATTTCTGTTTTTGTTTATAAAACAAATAAATTAAATACTCACTGTTTAAACCTTCAAATTTACCATTTTATAAATTATTTTGAAATACTTTATGTTAAAAGTTACACATAAACAATCATAAAAACATTAATAAATTAAAAAAACTTCAGGGAACAAGATTTATAATGAAAAACAGATATTTTTCATGTCTAGAAACTTGAAATGCAAGATAAGTCATAAGCTTCATTTTAAAAAAGTTGCTCAAAAATCACTAGTGAATTGTATCACAGGTGATGCATACATGTCTCAAATGGAATCCTTGATGAATCACATAAAATGCATAGACAGTGAAAGGGTTGATTGAGATACTATTAATTACCATTAAATTAAAATAATTGTAATTAATTATACAATAAATTAAAATACCTAAAATTAAATTTGCATTTAAGTTTATGGTAATTAATGACATTTCATATTTTAAGATCTCTCAATTTTAAAGTGACAAATACATAAGAATTATAGGCCCAATGGTTCAAATTTCTATTTTGAAACAAAAATATTTGATCGATTAATTTGTACAAAATATCAGTAGTAACATTTTTCACAGAAACAGCTTAGTTTAAAGTAAAGTAAATTTCAGAGCTGGACTTTAACATAAAAATCTATCAAATTTTTATATAAATATAATGTCTAAGATGAAAAATGTAGTTTAAATATATTTAGACTATAGAAAAATTAATTCTAGAAATTACTGATTTTATCAGAACTTAAGATTTATAACAGTTAATACCCATATTTAGTATCTTTTCTTTTTAATTTTCAGATAATGATGGATTTACCAGCAATATGTTATATATTATTGTAGCTAGTGTTGGTGGTTTTATTTTAGTTATAGCTATAATTACTAGTATAGTCTTTTGTAAACGCAGAAGAAATAGATTGAGATCAATTCAGAAAGTACGGTATGTCCAAAAACAGTTTTCATTGATACATGTTTTAGAGCATTTTAATCACTATTTCAAAATTACTAATTGTATAAATTTATAATATTTTAGCTATGGCACCAACAAAGGAGGCAATAAAGGAAAAGGTATTGGAAAAGAACTGAAACCACCAGATTTATGGATTCATCATGATCAAATGGAATTAAAGTCAATGCAGAAAGGTAATCAAGTAGAGTCAACACTGACAATTACACCTATACCTAGAAATTCTCAAGAATTAGCAGATGAAATGATTAATATGTTAGATAAAAAAGCAGGAACTTATGTCGGTGAGTAAAGCTAATAAAAGTTATGAAAAAAATAAATTGTATTTTAAAGCATAAAATGTTTCCAAATTTATAGCAATTAGTTCTACTGCAACAATTCCTAATAGTACAATGGGTCAACATTTTGAAGGTTCTGCTGGACTCTCTCGTCCACTCTACCCTCGAACACAGTACAACATTCCTAGAGCTCATGTTTCAGTAGATACATCTCATCCTGGTAAATATTATTTTATATGAAAAATAATATAGCAATTAGATGAGATGGGAATATATTTATTCCCAAATTTTTATCATTATAAACATTAATCTCTTTTAATATAGCTCCATTATAATTGTCTAAGCTATCTTACATAAAGAAATCATTAAGACATTGAAACAAATTATGACAAATGTCTTTAATTTGTATTTTCTCCTTGTATATTTTATTCATCTGATATAAACCTTATAGTAATAACACTCTGAAATATTGAAATATTTTAATATCAGATTCACCAGATTTGCCATCTCCATCTCATAATCAACAACCCCCATTGCCTTATGAGCAAGCTATCAGTCAGTCTACTCCAGCTCCGCACATAACACTTTGTCCAACAATGGTTATGGGAACAGGACAGCATCCCTCCTATTCGACCGTTCCCTCCAGTGGAAGTGGAATGGGGACATTAGGGAGAAATGAGGCATCTGCGAGTGGCACATTAGGAAAGAGAAGTCAAGCTCATCCACTCAAAAGTTTCAGTGTCCCAGCACCTCCCTGTCAGAGTGCTCCCACAACACCTCAACAAAAACATATAGGTTGGTAATTATTTAATTTTATAAACAATTGAATATAATCAAAATTTTTAGACATTCAATTTTTTTACCTTAAGTGTGAACATTATTTTTAATTTTTAGTAAAACATACATAGCTATATTTTAAATAAAAGCAAGAACTTATACTGGAATGAATAAATAAAATAAATCTTTAACTATCCAGTAATAAAAAATCCTTTTACAATAACACAGATTAATACCTTGTAATCAACATATATTCCCCCTTTTTTTGGCGGCTTTATTAATTTTATGTTATTTGCAAGTTATTTATAGATTTTCAGAAGATGCAAGTCTGATGACTTACGCATGCACATTTTGGTTTCTGTTTAATTAGCTATATTTTATCTGGCTTAATGAAAATGATGTCAATAACTTTTTATTTCCCAGAAACTATACAATATCAATCTCAAAGTTGTGTTTATCATCATAAACCAGTACTGCAGTTGCAGTTCTCTACAAATAAAAATAAACTGTAAAAAATGTTATCTTATCATGCAGCAGTCATCTACAAAAAAAATTTAGTAGTTTAAGATGTGTAATGCTCTAAAAACTGCTATACATCTTAAAAGCAAAAACAGTAGTCATCTCAGGTCTAGTGCATGTACAGTATTTCAATTGTCTCAGAAGCCTTTGCAAATTAATTAACAGAGTTGATAGAGAATTTGATGTTTCACAGAATACTTTGAGAATATGCCAGTGTAGCATTAAAAAATCCATTCATTAACCTGAAATCACAGCAAATTCTCTACATAAAAATTCATCATCTTTACTAGATTACTTGTCGCATGACATTATCTTAAAGTCTACTTTTTTTTAATATAACAAAAGTGCACAAAATTACATATTATATATAATACTAATTGGTCCATGAAAGAGATTTTTGTCTTCTGATAAATCCATATTCCATCTCAACTGTATGTGAACCAACACAACAGTGATATCTGGAGACTATATAAACTGTGATCCATATAAACTATGGAACAGGACAATCCCAAAATAAACATTTTCTGTACAATGTCTAAGATTTATGACCATTCTTTTTTATTGAACCATTATAGTCAGCAAATCAGAAATCTTTCAGTATTGTCTATTTTCTCATATAAGAAGGGAGAAAAACTAGTTTTACAGCTGATTGTATTTCTGTGAGAAAATGTGATAGCCAATCCAGTAATGGGAAAATTTGTCCATGTTTCTTATAATGACAAGATTTAACTTCATTGATCACTAGATCTCACATCCATGATTTTAAAGGAGTTTCATGAAAGATTTGGTGTTTGTGCCTCCCTACCTTGTAATTTTTCAAGGATATATTACATTAGGTATTATCCAGATTTATGAAAATACTTTAGAAAAAGTGTATGGTATACGAATTTGATTACTGCATTGAATACATAGGGTTACCGGTTTCTTATTGAAAACATTTTTGTCACAGTGTAGTTAATTTGAAATAAAATATTATAAGTGTTGACATCATTTTGAATAACTACAGTTTTTAACTTACCTTAAATTTCAAGTGCATTATAAATTCAGTTTTTGTTAAATTTGATTTAATTTTAATAAGCAACTCCGAGTTAAAAATTAATAAAGTTCTGTATTTTCTGGTAGTATTGAGTACTCATGAGTAGAAAATGGATTATTCTTTTTTATATTTGTAGCATTTCAAATATATTTTTACAAAACATAAAAAAATTAAAAGGTTATATTATCAAGCCCACTCATGATCCGATATATATACCAGCGACATCTAATGATCCAACTGTATATAAACTCTCTGCCTTTAGGGCGCTAATCAGAAGAGCGTTTCTGTATTGCTCCAATGTAATAGACATGATAGAGGAACTGAATAGAATTAAAGAAGTGGCGAAAGGGTTGGGATTTGGAACAAGATCTGTAGAGCATCTAATCACCGCATACAACGATCCTAGAAAGAGCAAAAAGAAAAAACCAGAGGGAGCCAGCAACATCACAAGATTTACATATAATAAACATCTATTCCCAGTTATGAAAGAAATTGCAAACTACAAAAACACCAATATAGTATACAAAAGAGCTCCCACATTGTATACGTTGCTCAGAAACGACAAAGAAAAAATTAATGAAAAAGAACAAGCAGGAGTATATGCAATACCATACAAGAACGACCAATTAGGAATAGATAAAGAATACATAAGAGTCACTAATAGAAACCTTAGCGTGAGGATGAAGGAGCATATGTATGACGTTGCAAAGAGCCGATATGCAACAGCGTTATCAAAAATAGTGCGAACAGATGGATCCATAGTTAAATGGGAGGAGGCCAGAATCGTTGCAAAGGTACACTCGCCAACACTTGCATCCACAACAGAGAAATGTGAGATCTACAGATCCAGCTTGATGGATAAATGTTTAAACTATAAGGATGCAACCATTTTACCATCGGCATGGAAATACATAATCAGAAAAAACTCGTAGGATGATACAATGAAAACCTGGGTTAATATATAAAAAATGTTTACATATTGTATTGTGGGAAATTACCGAATTTTATATTCCTTTTTATATTATTTTGTTTTTTGTATTTATTGTATTAATTTTGCTATGCTTATTTACGTAATTTAATTTCAACATATGTTCTAATATAATTTAAATTTGAATGTGTTCGATAATTGCTTAGATTCGAACGTCTTTAACCTGATGATGGCCCATAAAATGGGTTGAAAACGTTTGTTTAGCTCAATAAATGTGCGTTCTCAGTATTAAGGTGTGTTGACTGTATATTGTTAAAGAATCTGAGTGAGAATAGGATATTGGTTATATTATCATCAACCATTTATGTTTCGTAAAAATATATGTACTTGGCATTTTATAAAAGAAATTTTTCTTCAGTTTCCTTATTCCAATATATAAATATCAATAATTTTTACAGTTGTGAAAGATATAATGATTTTCATATGGTAAAACTTTCAGTTTGTTGCTTGTCTTCTATTTAATACCATAAATAAAAAATAAAATTTGTCAACTATTTCCATAAAATTCTTATTTATTAATATTTTTCATGAATATTATTTTGTCATTGAACATACTTAAATGAATCAAATGAGAAAATTTTGGGTTGGATTCGTGAATTTGTTATCATAAAATAGCAACAATATTTTAAAATTTTTCTTGAAATATCATTAATCAGTAATCCATGCTGTCAGTTGTTGTTACTTCTGTCAAGATTGAAAAGCAGCATTAAATGTTCAATTTCTAACAAAACTATTTAATAAACTCATAATTTACTTCTACCTTCATGAATTCTGGATTAAATTCTCATTAGTCATACTTAATGAAAATGCCAATAGGAAGTTTTATAAATTTAAACAGCAAGCTGACCACAAATGTAGCCTCAGAAATTATATTTCAAAAATCAGATCATCACTGAACATTCTGAATTTGAATAAACTGCTGTATAGTATAGCAAATTGCCTCTGGAAAACAGAATTCATTGTGTAATTTTCCCACCAATAAAGTTAAAGTTGTATGGTGCCATCTGCTACTAATTGTTATAAAAAGTTTTTAATAAAATTCATAATATAAAACTCATCTCTATCCTCAAAATTAAGCTTTTTGCCATTTTATAAAAAAATTGTAAATGCTAATAAGGAGTCTAATCTTACTTGAGGTTTGACATGTGACCCCCATACATCAATGCCCATAATACATAAACTGCTGATAAAATGTAGAGGAGTTATTAAGCTTCAAATTGGGTGAACAAAATTATGCTCCTCACTCCACACACAGGAAAAAACCCTATACTTTTTTACATCTCTGGATGTTTTCCAACATCCAAAAGTTTAAAACTCTTGGGGGGGTCATTTTTTGACAGCTGGAAAAGTAATCTGTTATATATGTAATAGAGAATTATCTTAGAATAAATTAGCATTACATTTGCTTGCTAAAGCATAAACTACTATAATATAATACAAATTGTTTTTGTTTTATAGTCAGGTCACAACCTCTAGCAAGTCCACACAAAGGTTTTAATACTCCTACTTGTTCAACTCCTGCTGGACCATCCTCTCAACAATCAACACTCAAATCTCATTCTACAATGCCAATTGCATCACAGGTAAAATTAATGTTTTCAAAATACATTCACAGTTCAATGTTAGATATAATTAAATTTTTATTTTTAAATTTAAATAGCCTTCTTACAGTACTGAAGAACTAAATCAAGAGATGGCAAATTTAGAAGGACTAATGAAAGATTTAAATGCCATAACGGCATCGGAGTTTGAGTGCTGAAGAAAAATCATTTTGTTTGCAAATTGTGCCATAAATTTAAGGACTGCATATTCAAAATCTCAAGAGAGCGTTTGTGCTTCCATTTGTTGTTTTTTGGATGCAGTTTAGTTTTTGAGAAGAATTAAAACAATCACGAGATTTTGATGAAATTTTTCTATGCTCAACACTTTATAACAGAAAGCATTGATTTATATATTTATTTTGATAAACAAATAGCAAAGATTTTAATTAATTTGTTTTTCCATTTAGGGCATTATGCATAAATCGATCTAGACAATGATTTATAAAAGAATATTTTCTCTAATTATAATGAATTTAAAAAACAAAATGGAAATTTTCAATAGATAAACTATTTACAAAAAAAATGTGATTTTTAAAAATGAATTTTGAGATATTTATTGAAGGGCTGCAAAACAAATTTTAACAAAAAATAAAATAAAATTTGGCAAAAATTATATATATATATATATATATATTGTTCTGTTTTTAAGATAAGAGCATGAATGTATTTTTCTATTTGTAGATATTATTTGCACATTTTTTTTTTTTTTATATATATTAGTTGAATTTGTTTGAATCTCAAATAAAATGCACAAACTCAAATGTAAACGGTTTATGCAAAATTATAATTTGCTCCATCATAATTTTATTGTACATCCGGCAACATGACCGGACATAAGACTATTTGTACTTTTGTATATATATTTTAAAACTGAGCTTCTGTATGTTTTCATGTCTTTTTATAAATTTTTCCATATATTTGAAAGAAATAAATCTTTACACACAACCTGTTGTTATTTTTAGTAAATTTTTTTAAAAGAGTTGAGTAATTTACAATTTAAGTTTAGATAGTAAATACAGTATATACTAAAATATATTTGATCTTTTTCTTCAAAATAGAGAAATGTCTAAGAATCAAAATTGTTTTTTATTATCTTAAGTTAATGATATTTTCACTAGCCATTAATTAAAAAATATATTTGAATCACTGTTTTACTATTGTCCAAAATTAATGTAATTTTTTAAATAAAATGTATTTTTAGAGTAAAATTAATATAAATAAGATTAGAAATGCTAATTCTTCTACATTCTATATATATATTAACACTATAAAGACACAAATAATAAGAGAAGAAAGAATACTATCTGATGATGATTATAATGATTGATTGATTGATTATATTACTCTATAAATCAATCATCATTATATTAATTCTTCCAATCATTAATTTTTTCCAGTAAGCAAAAAAAATCCAAACTTTTCTATTAAAAAAAAGAAAAAAAAAGCATTTAGGCATATTAACAAATATACAGAGTTCTTACAGAAGTCTGTACACCCCTCATAACTTTTCAACCACCTGTTGTACTGTAGCACAATAGAAGTAATTGGCATCTGCAGGAAAGTGACCATGTGTAATTTATTGAATGTCACTTTAGCACCCTTAGTGGTTAAATATGGAACTAAAAACTAACTAAGAAACCAGCAGAGAGAAAAAAATTCAATTACAAAATGAAAGTGCATAATTTAATTAGTACAAAATGATACTTGATTCAGCAGAAACACTTACAGGAAAGAGCAGAAAAGACTAAGAAAATAGTAAACATTTATGCACAAAACAAACAAATTAACTCAAAGTTTGTGCAGCACAGGTTCAACTAATCTGTGCATCTAAAATAGTATAAATAGAAGATAAGTAGAGTTCTTTACGGTAAGCCTTAATCCTAACCATCTCCCTTCAGTGGGAGGAATTTCGACACGTATATTATATAAAAACACGTGCGTATTCGAATGCAGCGTTGTGTCAAAATTTCAAAGGAATCGGTAGGAACAAACGAACATTACATTTTTATTTATATAGATAGATAGAAGATGGTCTGCTTTAGTTCATCCTCACAGAAAAGCGTAATGCCTCACAGAAAAGCAAACTTACGGCGTCGTACTCGTAGCGCCATCTGTTGGACATAAAAGCCTTAACCTAGATCAGTGGTTCCCAACCTTTTTTCATTAGCGTACCCCGTGACATGTCATATCTCTAGATTGTACCCCTTGACATGTCATATCTCTAGATTGTACCCCTCATTTAAGAAATTTAGTGAGTAATCGTATTGTTAATTTTACATATTGTAACTTTAAATTAAAGAAAAAAAAACTAAAAGAAAAAATGTATAATAAAGTTGTGATTGTTGCTAGGAACATTTTTTATCTAATAATTTTTTAATACTATTAGTTTGTGATACATAATATATTATTTTTTCTGCCATAATAACTAACTTTTTTTTGTACCCCTAAACAACCTATCGCGTACCCCTAGGGGTACGCGTACCACAGGTTGGGAATCGCTGACCTAGATTATATCTTTTAATTTATATGAATGTTTAACGGAATAATATACAGCCTATGTCCATCCTGAGGTTCCATTCTAAATATTAGTGAAAGAATTTTTGAAATCGGATGAGTAGTTTCGGAGATTACCTGCTGCAACGAAACTTACATACAAACATTACCTCTTTATATATTATTAGTAAGTATAGATATAGATATAGATATAGATATAGATGAACATAATTTAAAATTTTAAATTCCGCCTTCCGATTGAAGCTTAGTTCACACTGAGCGCGATTCGCTAGAGAAAGCGAAAAACAAAGCAAATAACCCGTCAAAGGTTATTCGCTCTGTTTTTCTCTTTCGCTAGCGAATCGTGCTCACTTGTCAGTGTGAACTAAGCTTTACGCATTTTATAATACGTATGTCGCAAATTAGTTATATGAGAGATAATTTCGACTTAAGTTTCTCGTTTCTGTTGAATGATCTCGAGTAACGATCGATATCACTCCAAAAATATTTTTTTAATTCTACATATTTTCTCTAATCGGACCCACCAGTTGCCAAGTAGTTCCATTCTTTGAATATTCTTGGTTCGGTCGTGGGTTGAGCCTTGCCAAAACGAGTTGGCTACGTGACGTTTATCAGGTTTTTTCCACGTTTTTAACGCCTAAATAGGTGTCTATTACCCTTAAAAAGACATCCCGTAAGCAGTTCGCTCAACTTTTGCATTGATGTAACTAACAAGACAAACTCTCTAATTGATCAACTACTAATTGATATGACACACTGATAATGCTTATTTCGATGCTTTTTATTCTTTTTTTACTTGCACACATCATTAATTACGGTTAACTTCTAATTATACTTCTTAGATTACGCTGCTAACATTCAAAAATTATTATTTCATATTACGTCTCAGTGTATTTAATTGATTCGAACCTTTAATTTTCATATCTCTCGTTTCGAGCTGCGTATTCTCGAAGAAACGTACTAAAGTTTAGTAACGTTTACTAAGGTTTATCAAAGTTAATAAAGTAAACGATATTCCCATAAAACGAAACACATAAAGAGACGAANATAATAAAGTTGTGATTGTTGCAAGGAACATATTTTACCTAATAATTTTTTAATACTATTAGTTTGTGATACATAATATATTATTTTTTCTGCCATAATAACTAACTTTTTTTTGTACCCCTAAACAACCTATCGCGTACCCCTAGGGGTACGCGTACCACAGGTTGGGAATCGCTGACCTAGATTATATCTTTTAATTTATATGAATGTTTAACGGAATAATATACAGCCTATGTCCATCCTGAGGTTCCATTCTAAATATTAGTGAAAGAATTTTTGAAATCGGATGAGTAGTTTCGGAGATTACCTGCTGCAACGAAACTTACATACAAACATTACCTCTTTATATATTATTAGTAAGTATAGATATAGATATAGATATAGATATAGATGGACATAATTTAAAATTTTAAATTCCGCCTTCCGATTGAAGCTTAGTTCACACTGAGCGCGATTCGCTAGAGAAAGCGAAAAACAAAGCAAATAACCCGTCAAAGGTTATTCGCTCTGTTTTTCTCTTTCGCTAGCGAATCGTGCTCACTTGTCAGTGTGAACTAAGCTTTACGCATTTTATAATACGTATGTCGCAAATTAGTTATATGAGAGATAATTTCGACTTAAGTTTCTCGTTTCTGTTGAATGATCTCGAGTAACGATCGATATCACTCCAAAAATATTTTTTTAATTCTACATATTTTCTCTAATCGGACCCACCAGTTGCCAAGTAGTTCCATTCTTTGAATATTCTTGGTTCGGTCGTGGGTTGAGCCTTGCCAAAACGAGTTGGCTACGTGACGTTTATCAGGTTTTTTCCACGTTTTTAACGCCTAAATAGGTGTCTATTACCCTTAAAAAGACATCCCGTAAGCAGTTCGCTCAACTTTTGCATTGATGTAACTAACAAGACAAACTCTCTAATTGATCAACTACTAATTGATATGACACACTGATAATGCTTATTTCGATGCTTTTTATTCTTTTTTTACTTGCACACATCATTAATTACGGTTAACTTCTAATTATACTTCTTAGATTACGCTGCTAACATTCAAAAATTATTATTTCATATTACGTCTCAGTGTATTTAATTGATTCGAACCTTTAATTTTCATATCTCTCGTTTCGAGCTGCGTATTCTCGAAGAAACGTACTAAAGTTTAGTAACGTTTACTAAGGTTTATCAAAGTTAATAAAGTAAACGATATTCCCATAAAACGAAACACATAGAGAGACGAAAAAATTCAAACTTATAAAAAAGAAGGTAGTGTACAGAAGACATTTTATTATTTTGTTGACCGTTTGAATATTTGAATCGCAAGAAAAATCCGAAATAACCGAACTTATTAAAGTTGATTGTAATTTTTTTCTTTATACACGCGATCTTCTTCAAATGACATAAATATGCTATGCTTTTCCTATGAAATTCCAAATATTATTGGAAACAGAAGATAAAACTAAACAGTCTTTTGTATTAAAATCCAGAAAGTTTCCCAAATTTTTCACGTATCTGACATCTAAATAGGGACCAGTTACCCACAGAAAGTGCTTTCTGGAGGCATTCTCCCTTGCAGATCAACCGTGGTTTTCGTTGTTTTGTACTATCTAAATTGTCATCATTTACCCTCCTCCTCACGGACATGGCCAAACCCGCGATAAATATGAAATTTAAAAAAAACCCGTATTAGTACGCTTGTGTTATAAAGAATTTAAAATTCATTATGCAGAACCATCACGTATGTTCCAAAACTCATTCGAACAGTCCAGTACATTAAAATTATGGTCCGCTGTGCGCAAAAAATTGAAAATTGTTCTGAATTACAAAATTTTAACATCCGGGCTTATTAATATTATAATTTTCCTTAAAAATGCATACTTCCAAACGGTGTTCCATTTTAATGATTAAGAGATAGGCAGAATTATTCAAAGCTACACGTCGAAATAAAATAATCGGAAACAAACATAAATTATTTATATTTCTGATACGCAACAAAAACTCGTTTTTATTTATATAACAGAATACGTATATAACATACATAAGATTTGAGATAGAATCTAATACCCAACAGTAATATTACTTTATATATCGCCGAATAAACACACGAGTATACTTCCGATTCAATTAATGGATGCAGCATAAATCAGTTTTTGTTTAAAGAAATTACGTTAAATGCACGTAGAAAAAATCGATGAACTACCATTATTGTTCGGTATCTAACAAAAAATAGCAAATACGATAGAGAATGGATGCTTGTACAGTATTATTTCATATTTTTAATATATTGAACAAAATAATAATAAAATACTTTTTACATAGAAATCGAGTTTTAGAGGAAGAGATCTGATATTAACTGATAATCAATTCAAAGTAAGTAGCGAACATTTCTTATATATCTTAACTGTCTTTCAGATTTTATTTATACAAGATTTATATCGAAAATATCTGCCTTAATATACCAATATTTAAACAGCTGTAAACAATTTCAGTAAAGAACAAACTACAATCATTATGCAAACCACTTTGTAATCGTATCAAAAGCAGACATGCCCGGTATACAAACTAAGTCCTGTTACTTCTGCTGTTAGAGTATTTGGCATTGATATTTTTGAACCCTGTGAATGCATTAAAGTACAGAAAAAGAATTCTATTCCATTTAAAATTTACACAAGTTTTAGAATTATTTCTATGGCTGATTGTTGTATTTTTCTTCGTGCAAATATTCAGGCAAGATCTATATTGCATTCGTTTAGTATACATATACAAGGATCATAGGCAATTGTCTTCAGTCGTTAACGTATGTATAGCACTATATATTGCTCTACAATTTAGCATACTTAAACGCAGAAAACTGGATCTTCATTGCCTTAAAAGCAGTTGTGAAGAAGAAGACAATTTGCTGCACAAAGCTCAGTTTTACCTCTTCGCAGGACTTGTATTTCTGTTTTGTTTAATGATTTTATTTGTTGTTATTGCTTTACAGGTATATTTTGTAACAATTAAGAAATTGAATGGGAATGACTACGAAGCTTTATTGTGTTCAATAGTCCATTCTGTACGATTAATGTATTGGGGTGCACACATCGTTTCTCTTCTTTTCCTGTTTTCAATCCTTTTTACGGTTATTTGCTTAAGAATGAATAAACTGACTACAGATTTGATAGAACTGAAACGAGTAACGCTCGAAACGAAACCTAAACTGGAAAGTATTTTCGTGAAACACACAGAAATATGGGAAATATTCGAAATGCTAAATGTTAGATGGAAAGTTTTCATCCCTATTCTATATTTACATTTTGTATACGTCAGTTGTTTTTTAACATATGCGGCCATCTTTGTGGAAATGGACTATAAATTGAAAATATTAATTGCAACTGTTTCTGTATTATTCACATCTGGAATCCTTATTATTTCATGGGTACTCTCGGCAGTGACTTCACTCGTAAGTATTTTTCTGTTATTTGTACGCCTTGATTGTATTCACTTTACTGAAAGAATTTCATTTTCAGCTGTATGACGATTTCATTTCCGTCGGAAGATTTACTTTTGCCAGTTTTCCTCCCTTATTCAAGTTTAAGGTATATTTATTAATTTTCTATAAATGAAATAATTTTATTCTGTGCAGTAATATGCTTGTTTGTTATCCAGATAATAGGTTTCATGAAAAGATTTCGAGGAATACCAATGGGCATTTCTATGGCCGACTTTATTTACATCATGAAGAATTTTATAATTAAAGTAATGCAGAAAACAGAATAATATTTTCTAATATTTTAATTTAATTTTTTAAATTATGTAAATTATTTATTCAGGTTGTGAGTTCTCTGTATTCTGTTTTCTCTTCGATGATTCAGTTGAGTGGTGTTATGCGAAAGGATAAGACATGTCTTGTTCCTTCTACTAATGTTTCTCTTGCTGACAGCTTAAATTAGTAAACATGAAATTGCAATAATAATACTCTAAAAAGAATTTTACATTATGGATTATATTTTGTAACATTAGGTGTTGACTGTTCATATCAAGCTAACGTTCGTACTGTATTTTTTCGGACAGACTACGTCTTAAAATTAATTTTCGTAAAATTCCAATCAGACGAGATTCTATAATTGACACTTTATAACAAACATTAGTTTGATTTGAAGGAATACGTCAATAAAATGCGTGGGCGATCTATCAACGGCGATGTTCTGGAATCACTTTCTGTGGCAAAATAGTTCTTTGTCAATGTTAGACAAGCGAAGAAATTTCAGAGGATTCCACGTGGCCATTTCGTTATGTACCACGTGAAGCACTGAAGTAAAGCGTTAATCTGTGATCAATTACTTAGCATGTTCAATGGATTTATTCATCTGGCCAATAACAGACCCAAAACTCATTAAAATCTTCAATTAAATGGTATATAATGACTAATTATAAATACAATTTTTAATAATTACGTAAAAGAACTTTTCTCCTATCTTATTTTTCACATAGAATTCCAATTGTCATTTGATTTTAGGTAATAAAACATTTATTTAGTAGAATTTGAAGGAATATTAATGCGAAATTTGTATTTTATGGAATAATCATAATAACAAATTAGGAAGAAGACGAAGAAATCATAGGATATGATCTGTGGGTACAAACTTTCGATTTTATTCTATAGCCTAACGTAGATTAGGGTTTAGAAGTGGAAGTATTGTAGTCTCGGACTTTACAAATACACACAGTAGGAAGTAATTAACAAATGACACAATGACAATCTGTTTTTACGTAGCTCTTCGTCTAGGAATATAAACCATTTCAAATGCATAATAAATATACACATTAACGATTTTATTATTTTTTTAAAATACTTTATGGTAATAATTGTTATGAATTTTTTAAGCTTTGTATTGAAATTTATCATTTACAGAAACGCTACAAACAGAAACATTTTAATTCTCTATAGTATATTTGATTCTCTGATCTTAACTTGCCATTATTTCGAGAAAATAATTTTTTTAAAAAAAATTATTTATTGTAGTCAGGTGTAATACAGAAACTATTGCTTAGCGAACACGAAATCGTACACGAATACATGATATGACTTTGTAGATTTTCACAAATGCCTGTTGTCTTCAGGATTTCAGTTACAAATGAGGCAGTTGCCCCGAAGAATTCAGTTGTTTCACTTATGATGAAGAAACTGTTTCGTAGTTTTTCAGATCCTGAATATGTCACTCCCCATGCTCAACTTCTTATTTATCTGATATGATGGGTTTTCAGCCTTCACTACTGAGTAATCTCTTTCACACAATCTACAATACACGAAATCGTGCATGTAAAAAAATGACGAATTTAAATACGATATTTGAATTTACTGCGTGAATTTAAGCAGCAAAAATATAATTTTAATTAATATTTTTATATGTCTACAAATAACAATTTTACTTATTGAATGTATCGTGTATTGAATTCAATAAAAATCAAGATCTGTTCTTTAATGCTTAAATTATTTTGAAACCAATTAGACCGTATTTTTTAATATTATGAAGGTCGTAACAGAATATTAATGTCGATTTTACTTAAATGTTTATACGTATAGAAATAAACGAATAAATCAAAACATGTTACTTTCCCAAAAACTGCGCGGAAAATCTGATAACTTTTATTATTCCACATTAAATGGAATAGATATTTTCTCTTTGTAGTATACCATGCAATGTATGTATGAACATTTCACTCAGCGCCACTGCAATTCCAAATACCTTTTACTCTTCTACTAAAAAGAAAAGGTTCTTTAACATCAAGTGCAATGGAAAATTGTTCGTCAGTTGTGTAAATTTTATGCCAAAGACGTGTCTACTAGAAACTTAACAGTTTTAAATCACAAATTCAAGTTGTGGTTGAAAAATTTTGAAAATCTTTTGTAGTCGATCTATGCAAAAATATCCTCGATGAAGATACTTTTCATTTATAACTTATTAACAACATTTCACTTATTAAACAGGTTTCTGTATATCGACTTAGTTTAATAGAATTTTTCAAGCAATCTTATGTTTAAACTTAACAATTAAAACAAGAGAAAACAACAATGAAGTTGTTTTCTCTGGATTTATATTTGTTCAGCTCGATTCACTACAAGATTAAATCCTAAGTGAGCCACTATACTAACTTCTGTTATTAGCAACTATACATGTGTCCAAAAATTATGGAACGAACAGGATGCTAGTTAAAACAGTTATAGAACGTCACCTTAATTATTTGGTGACGAACCTGCCATGACTTTGCCAGTACTGCATTGCAGTTTGAGGTGGACATTTTCTATCTAGGCAAGTCTCTCTGTCTGGGTATTGGTAAACACATTACATCCATTCTCCACTTATGTCCAACTACTGTTTATATGTTTTTCACTAAAGACTTACTTCTCTTGCTAAACTTTTGCTTTTGTAAAATTCTACGTGTTGTTGTGAATTACCCGGAGTTAGACATCGAGCAATACAGTACAGTTCTTGCCTTATTTGTGTGCATTCAACTACAGTTCTTTTTATTCATGTACAAATGTCCTCTGTCCTTAAGTTCTGGAAATGTATATACTACTGATAATATGGGTGGTGTAAATGCTAGT